>NC_134875.1:132646554-132962625 GCF_049852395.1 Peromyscus maniculatus bairdii | reverse complement strand
TTGCGCCTTTCCTGGAACTCACTTGGTAGACCAGGCTGGCCTCGAACTCACAGAGATCCGCCTGGCTCTGCCTCCCGAGTGCTGGGATTAAAGGCGTGCGCCACCACCGCCCGGCTGCCCTTGGATATTTTTAAATGAAGGTTTTTTTTTTAATTAAGGAACAGCATGCATGTAAACAAAAAAGCACAAACCGTAAGTATAAAGATGATCCCATTTCCACAAAGTGAATTTCCTCCCAGCATCTAGATGGAGAAACATCACCTGATGCTTCTGTCCAGTCACAACTCAATTCTATTTAGATATTTTATTTTTTTGCAGTATTGCACATAGAATTCCAAAGTATAAGTAAATGATAATGTGTCCATAATGATTCCTATTGATTTATTAATCTATGTATTTACAAATGCTAATTTCAAACAATTCTACAATGAAAAACCTTATTCATATTTCTTTCTGAAGTGTTACTAGAACATAAGTTTCTGAAAGAAGAATTTTTGTGTGAGGTGTTATATATATTCAAAAATACAAGTGGTGTTCATCTAAACAGGGTGAATAGTTTAAACCCTTCTAGATGTATATTATTGCTCTTTCTCTATACATCTTTGTTATTTACATTTTACATCTTGTAGATTGAAGAGAAAATGGTATCTTGCTGTTTTTAAAATTTGCCTTATTTCTGATTATGCTAAGCATTTTTCATATTTATTGGTCATTTCCATTTCTATGTCTTTACATGGTTTCTATCCCCCACCTTTTATCACCGTTTGCAGGAGCTTTTTATACACTATGGTTAGTCTTTTGTCATATAGGTTTCAAATATTTGGTGGAGCGATTTTAACTTACCTATGGTTTACCTCCTGCTTGCCTTGGGTGATTTTCTGATTCTGGTACTGTAAGCTTGCAGAATAATAATTTTACTGATGTATGACAGGTATAAATGTTACTTCCTTTCCATCTCATTTTGCCAGTGCTTTAGAAGCTCAATTATTCTCAACTTTAATGTGAAATAAAATTTCAGTACAAAGGCAGTAATTTTGAGGTAAGAATGCATAAGGCAATGTAGTTTTGAATCTGTACGTGAAAAAATGGAAATGGATGGGGGAACGTTACTTTTGGGAATTAACTGGGGGTGAAAATTGAGAGTGGTAGTACATTTGCATTGGGAAGAAAATAACTAGTGCAGAGTGCTCAGAATCCTTTTAATGTACTCCTACCTCACTGCTTTCTTCAAAATTATTTTAATTTGTGACAAAGTATGCTTCAAATGCTAAAACTCGTAATTTGAAAAAAAAAAGCTCAAAATATAATACCAATGCATCAAAGTAACTTCTTTGTATATTGGAAACTTTTGCTAGCAACTATGTATCAGGATAGTTCATTACTAAAAATGTCTATGGCCCTGCTAGATGGAATATCAGAAAAGTGAATTACTGGTTTATCTTGGAGTGATGCTCCCAAATTTAAGAGTGACTACAAAATGCCATAGGTTAAAGGAATTAATTAATTCATTATCTTTGGTGTCTTTAGCTAAAAACTTCACTCTGTCCCTTTGCTTTGTAATGATATATTATGCCAGGACAAATGTGTTATTAAATACTAAAGAAGATATATATGACTGCCATATATAATAGTTAATACTTAAAATGTGATCTTATCCCTATCTCTTTAGACTGCTAAAGTTGCAGCATCTGACTGGACATTTTTACACTGCTTGCCTAGAAAGCCAGAAGAAGTGGATGATGAAGTGTTTTATTCTCCACGGTCATTAGTGTTCCCAGAGGCAGAAAATAGAAAGTGGACAATCATGGTAAGGAAAAGGGTGTGTGTAGAAGGGTAAGAAACTCTAAGTGTGCTTGCAACTTGACAATTCATGCTTTTGGGTAAGAAACCAAGGCTATCTAACTATACTGATTGTTCATATGGAATCTATTTTTTATTTTGAAATTCTATTTTAATTATTTTTGAATGTACAAGGGTGGCATGCATTTAACACAGCATATAATTGGAGGCCAGAGGAGGTTTTTTTTCAGGAGTCAGTTCTTTACTTTTACCAGTGGGTCTTGGGGGCCAAATTCAGCTCCTCATGGTTGGTGGCAAGTTGTCTCTACCTGCTGAGCCATTTTGCTAGCCTAGTATCACTTGTATTTTCAAGTCTTTAGTAGATATAACTTATTACCATTCCTGTACTAAAGCTTCAAGGAAATCTGGGCTTCTCATCACCACAGTAGAGTAAAGCAAGTCAAGAAGGACTATCTTCTTATTCTTTATCTATCAGTGAGAATAAGATCATTGTAAACATTAAAAAATACATGAAAAAATAGTGTAGTGCCTAATATATTATAAGTATTATCATAATTGGTACCATAATTATTTTATTCAGGGTTGATCTGATACAGTGAACAGCAGGACATCAATTTTGGCTAAAACTGCAATTGCTCTATCATCTAGGCTAGTCTCTGAAGATTTAATGTTCATTTTACTCACCCAAGTATCTTGTTAAGTGAAAGTTTGGATTTACTAGTTCTAAGATGGGGCTGGAGAGTTGGTATTTCTTTTTTGTAAGAATTTTTTTTATTCATTTTACATACCAACCAAAGATCCCCCTCTTCCCTCCTCCTGCCCCTCCAGCCTCCTCCCAACCCACCCACCCCCCACTCCTACTACCTATGATGGGACACCTCACACAGCTTTGAGGCAGGGGAGGGGCTTGGACCTGCCTCTACTAAATGTACCTCCCCATGGGTGGCCTTACCTTCTTGTAGGAGAGTTGGTATTTCTAATGAGAACCTAGATAATTCAGGTGCCATTGCATTTTGGAACACCATTTGAGTATTAAAGATCTAGATGATGAAAAATAGCAAACAGAAACTCTCCAATATTCATCTTAGGAAAAGACTGTAAAGTTTCCCCTCAGACTCTATTTTTTTTAATCAGAGGGCAACTGACGTTTCAAAGATTTTCCAAGTAAGTCTGCTAAGGAAGGTTGTAAAAATACAAGGGATGGTCCATATTTCTGAAATTTGAAAGCTTATTACACAACATGTTTAAGTTCGGTTTACTTCCAAACTTACATGTCTAATATATTGATATGTCTAATATATTGATATGGTTAAAATGCTTATAAGAACACACACTCATGCAGTGAATTTTTACACCCCACTTTGCCTATCTAGGTCTCACTGTTGTTTCAGCATCCCGTTGCTTTGGAATACTCCTATTAGGAAGAGATTTATCTTAATGAAATCTAGAAAGTAGAACCATGTTACAATGAATGTAGAGAGTCTAAAGTTGAAAGAATACTGAACTAGCTATGAAGAAACCTCTTCTACCAAACGGTTTCAATACAAACCATTTGTGTTACCCCGAGTACATTGTCCCAATCTTCTTACCCATAAAATGAGCTCACTGAGTCATAGGGATTATAATTGAGGCTTCATTTTATTTAGGTCACTAATGTCATCAATAGGCTACTTGGAGTCCTGTGTGGAGGGAAATGTTGTGTCTGCCTGTGGTGTAGAACACAAAGAGGGGGCCTAACTGGTTAATTAACAAGCTTGACATGAGTGATGAAAAGTTTGCCAGCACTTGGCTACACTCCTTGTGTCTATGCTTGGAGTTCAGTTCATTTCAGCCACATGATTTGAGTTTCCAAACCTTTGCCCAGTGCCCTGCCAGGCACTGAGGGCTTTCAAGAAAAACACAAGAGAATGATATGCAGCCCTCACATAGCCTGTTACAGTTTATAAGTGCAGAACATTTGCAAGCAGAATGAGACTTTGGAGGTCATCTAGACTGCATCCTTGTTTTATAGGCAATAAAATAATTTTCTACTTGTTCAGAGTGGCCTTTGGATTCAGCACCACTGTGATAATTTTTACAGGATGCTCTAAATGGACAATACCCTACAATTGTTGTACCAATCCAGGAGCCAGTAGGCACACATAGCTATTTACATTTATATTAAACTTAATAAATTGAAGATTCAATTTCTCGGTCAACCTAACCTTGAAACCCACATTAAGTGTTCAATATTGTCTGTAGCTAGTGGCTACCATATTAGACAGCACAGGCAGTGTGTTTCCATCACTACAGACAATTCTATTGAACAACACTACTCTAGGGAATGATTTTCTACTATATAACTTCATTTAAAATCAAGATGGAAAGAAGAAGAAAAGATACTACCTTGCTTCCATGTCTGAGATGCATACAATGACTATTAGTGTCATTCCCAGAATGTAGAGCCTGTTCCTAAAATGTGTAAGATCTTTCAGCAGAAGTGTGCTCATTCAGTTTCTTTGTAAGGCCTCCACATTAAGTACTTTCCCACAGATCCGTTCCTAGCATTCTCATGAACATATCATTATCTCCATAGTGCATGGGTCTTTGGGCTTTTTCATTTAAAAACATTAACAAAAGGCATCCTTTCCTCTCCAGAAAGTTTGGTTTTGTATTTTCATGTGATTCATAAGAAAGCAATACTTGCAAAACTCTTGGTAGATTTTTTTTCCCTATGTCTACATTTTTTAAACCCATTCTACTAAAGTAGCCTAAAGAGACTCTTTAAAAAATGCAAATACTTAAAAGCACTGTTATCTAAATGGCCCTTAAGTATGGAACACCTTTGCAAATACAATTCATAGTACTTGAAATCATTCACTCCTCTCTAAGCTAGGATTGGCAGATTAAATACACTATGCCTTGTTAAGTTGCAATTTCAAATCAACAATGTATTTTTAATATTAATATTTTCCATACAGTATTTAGAACATACTTATAGTGAAAAAATGTACTGTTTAGCTGCCATCTCTATGTAATTTTTAATTTGAGTCTGTCTGGCAATACTGCCCATTTCTAATTGTGTGTGTGTGTGTGTGTGTGTGTGTGTGTGTGTGTGTGTGTGTGTGTGTGTGAAGATCAGCTTGGCATGTTGTGTGACTATAAGCAATAAAAGAAAACAGAAGATGTAGACCTATAAGACCCTAAAAGAGCTTAAACACTTTTGCCTGCTATGTTTTTATTCTCCCTGAGGATAGAATGGTCTCCCTAGGTCCTTTTTATCAATGTCTCTCTTTACCAAGTTCTCCCTAGGTTCTTTAGCATCCCTTTAACCACTTTAAAATTTTATTGCCCAAAAGTAACACCTTGAAGATTTTATTTCTTTGTCTATTACTTTTTCTCCTACTGAAATGAAAGAAAATGATCATTCCTAAGAACATTGACCTTGTCTGTGATGTTCTGCATTATGCCTAGAAGAGTACTTGCAATATAACCGAAATATGTGCTTGAAGCATTTTTTTTTTACTCTAAAGGCAGTATATGATACTGGTTTGGGAACGAGGGCTTTGAAAAGTGGGTTTAAACTTAGTCCTCTGATCTTGGGAAAATATCTTAACTTCATTTAACCAAATTTTCTCACATGAAAAAACTGAGGCTAAAAACAGAAACAAATTCAAATGGTCTAGAAGATTTTATGAGGAAAGAGTTATCTGAACACAGAGATCAGATTCCCAGGATAAGCAAGTACAAATCCACTTCTTACCACCAACCATTCAGAAGAACTGCACCTCATCTTTATTGTTTATAGTTCATGTCTCTTTACCACTTCATATAATATAAAAGGTCTTAAAATGGTATAATGTACAGAAACCACTCAGCACAGGCTAGTTGCTTAAAAGTACATTCAGGGGCCTGGAGATATAGCTCTGCAGTTAGGAATGCATACTGTTTTTGCAGAGGACATGAGTTCAGTTCCCAGCATCCACAAAGGGAAGCTGATAACCAGCTACTAACTCCAGCTACAGGATCCAGAGATCTCTTCTGGATTCTGTGTGCACCTGCACATAACTACAATCACATGCGCATACCCAGCCACAGATGCACACATATACACAATTAAAATCTGTTAAAGTATATTCAGTGAGCTTCTTTGAAACACTACATTTCTGCTGTCACCTGTGGACACTTGTTCAGCACACTTGTTTGGAAAATAATGTACTTCAGATGCACTACAACTGCTTCTTTTTTTTTTTTTTTTTTTTTTTGGTTTTTCGAGACAGGGTTTCTCTGCGTAGCTTTGCGCCTTTCCTGGAACTCACTTGGTAGCCCAGGCTGGCCTTGAACTCACAGAGATCCGCCTGGCTCTGCCTCCCGAGTGCTGAGATTAAAGGCGTGCGCCACCACCGCCCGGCTACAACTGCTTCTTAAGAGCAGATCAGAGACTTCTGCTTTAAACCCACTTCTGCACTGTCTGCTTTTTCATTTCTTAATAACTACAGACACCCACCTTAGGTCATTTCATTAAATAAGATAATGCATGACAGTTCACTTCTAGCTCAGCCAATTGTCTAGCCTAGTGGCAGGCAAATATTTTTGACTGACACATAATAAGGTATTTTGTATACTATATGAGCACTTGGTGTGTGTGTGTGTGTGTGTGTGTGTGTGTGTGTGTGTGTGTGTGTGTGTATTCGGTATTATTGTTTCTGATAAATTTCTACTGTCCCTAGCATGGATATTGGGAAGAATAAAGTAAAAGTGACAATAATTATTTGTGGTTGATCGCGCAAGACCAAGTTACACTCTTGTCTATAAACCTAGCCCTCTTTTCCAGAGGACAAAAATTCAGAGAGCAGGCATTATTCATTAGAATGAGTAGTTTACATTTGTTACTTATATATTTGTTACTTATACTTTGGGATTCTCCCAAACTTCTCTAGGTTTCAAGTGGCCAAACCACAGAGGAGCTGGGATAGGCTATAAAACCAGTACCCATGTTCCAACTAATGACTGGAAAAAACAATCATTTTAAGCACCATGGCATCACATTTCAAGTCTCTGACCTGGAATGAGTCCTAAGTAAGCATGGTGTTTAAGCATATGCTGTGGTTTGTCTAATCCCTCAGGACCCTCCTTTATCCAAACGAACATAAATATCAGTTGAGAACTATTCTCTTTTCATGTCCTTGGGAAAACACATTTTAACTCTAGGTGTGAAAAACTAAAACCTAATTCTCTTGGTTTAAGTCCCAAAGCAGACTATTGCTAATGTTTATACTTTTATCTCTCTTTTTTTATGTCATCCCAGGCTGTCATGGTATCCCTGCTGACAGACTACTCACCTGTGCTCCAGAAGCCAAAGTTTTGATGCTGTGATGCATGCCAAGAGAAAAACAATGCTCTTTAGGAACAGAATAAATCAGTTTATGGGAAAAGAAGAATTTAAAATGTAACAAATCCCTAATACATGATATGAGTAATATATGTTATTGATTTTCTATTGTGAGATTTTCTTGAAGCCTCTAGTTTAAATGCCAAGGCACTTTAATAACCTGCTTGACTGGGTTTAAACTCACTCTTCAATTCACAATTTCTGAATTACATTTAGTTATCACATTAATTATCATACACATTTCCTTCTATTAAACATAAATCACTATGCTTACAATGCATAATGTCTAACTCATTAAATGTAATCTATCCTTATTACCTTAATAAATGATAATTTATGCTCATTTATAAATAAACATTTGCCAGGCAGGCAACCGCTAGTAGGTCTGTGGGCTATGTTCATGGGCCTTAAGACCAATGAGGAAGTTAAATGAACATCCTGCAAATAGAGTACCATTTTCAGGCTGATGAGGAAGACAGACAGTCACAGAGAGATCACGAAATTCTTTAAAAATAGCAAGTTAACCATACTGAAGTATTTTTCCAATCATTTATGGGAAGATGGTAGTCCTTCAAGAGCATATATCTCTTTGTGTATTGACTACTTCATATTACAAGTGGAAAGAAGCTCTGTTAGCATATGGTAAAGCTATGGGTACCCATCCAGGAATTCAGGTCGATAAGAGACTGATGTAGGCCTTGATTCCGATTTTTCCGGGAGCAATTTAATTTTTTTCACATCTGTGTTTATCACAAATCTACTCATACCACACATTGACTATTTCCATAATCTACTATTTGCCATATTTTAGTTTGTCATTTTCTCCCTACCTGGGATCACACTTTGAATAGATCTACCTTTGTGGATGATCGAAATTTGTGTCATCAACTGACTATGATATGGTTTTAAATGTTTTTAGTTGAAATTTTAAATAAGATAGGTTGTTGTTTTTAAAAATGACAATTTTATGCAGGACCAATTAATGTAATTTACTTTATGTTCCACCTCTATTTTTAAAAAAAATGTTTTCAGTCTGGTTGACTGATATTCTTTAACGGACATTTATGACTTAAGTGAGTAAGCAAGAGATGAATAAAAAAATTAGATTTTCAATGAAGATAAAACATTATTCTGTAATCTCATGAAAAATATCAAACTTTTCAGTAAATGTCAAAGGTGACCTTCACATCTATTGAAGTTTATTGGAAACACTTAAAAGAGAAATAGAATGGCATTTACTGGAATATCTTCTTTCAGCAAAGAATATTGAAGTATTTCAACCAGCAGATACTATATGGACTATGAAGGCTCACCTTCAAACTACTACATGAAAAGTAACGAGGCTAGGCTAATGGCTCAGTTGGTAAAATAGTAAAATACCTGCCACACAAACATGAGGACCTGAATTCTGATCTCCAAATGCATGTTTAAAAAAGCAAGGTGTGATTTGTGTGTCTGTAACACTAACACAGCCATGGGGGAATTGGGGCACGGAAACAGGCTGACACCCAGAGTTCACTGGACATTCAGTCTAGCCAGTAGATGAGCACCAGCTTTAGTGAGTGGATCCTTCTCAAAAGATAATGTGGAAGCCGGGCGGTGGTGGCGCACGCCTGTAATCCCAGCACTCAGGAGGCAGAGGCAGGTGGATCTCTGTGAGTTCGAGGCCAGCCTGGGCTACCAAGTGAGTTCCAGGACAGGCTCCACAGCTACACAGAGAGAAACCCTGTCTCAAAAAAACCAAAAACAAAACAAAACAAAAGATAATGTGGAGAGCAACTGAGGAAGAAATCAGATGTTGACCTTTGGCATTCACATCCGCACATGGACAAACACGTGTACACATACACAGTCATATCCTTCCAAGTACCAGATGGTCTCCCATGAAGATGGGCTCTCCTACTTTACCTGAGCCACAGGTATGGCCTAGCATTGTTCCTAAACCAGAAATAACTTGAAATCATTTTTTTGATAAATGTTTTTCTTTTTCTTCCTTCCTTCCTTCCTTCCTTCCTTCCTTCCTTCCTTCCTTCCTTCCTTCCTTCCTCCCTTCCTCCCTCCCTCCCTCCCTCCCTCTCTCTCTCTCTCTCTTTCTCTCTTTCTCTCTTTCTCTCTTTCTCTCTTTCTTTCTTTCTTTCTTTCTTTCTTTCTTTCTTTCTTTCTTTCTTTCTTTCTTTCTTTCTTTCTTTCTTTCTTTTTTTGGTGTTTTGAGACAGGGTTTCTTTGTGTAGCTTTGTGCCTTTCCTGGAACTCGCTTTGGAGACCAGGCTGGCCTCGAACTCACAGAGATCCACCTGCCTCAGCCTCCCGAGTGCTGGGATTAAAGGTGTGCGCCACCAGTCCAGTGTTTTTCCTCAGAATTCTCCAAGCATCTGTTGCACATGATTTAACTTCTATCTCAAACAAAACTGGAAAGAAATTGTTAGCTCCGAAAACTTTTCTTTTCAAGAAAGCATTGTTTCTGTCATCAGAAAAAAAAAATAGTGAAAAAAAAAATAGTGAAAGAAGAAAGTTGGACCTTAAAGTTTTTTCAACGCTATTTTTAATCTTCCTCTTCTACTTTCCTCTTTGTTCTGCCCACCCCTTATATAACTTCTACAACTCCAAAGATTAACAAAACTCTAACAGTGACCCTTGGGCCCCAGACATGCATAAGAAATCCTATACATTTCATTAACAAAACTAGCCAAAGAGTTATTGTCTTCCAAGCTCTTTTCACTGTAACATTGGGAATAGAAAGCCATACAAAATTGCACTCCAGTGATTTCTACATTGGGAAAGAAACATCAGTGAGGTTTTATTTTATTTTTTTTTTTGGTGATCAATTTTTAGTTACCTCCAGAAAAACAATTTAATGTCAGATATTTCTAATGTACATATTTCTAATGATTTGACTAATGTACAAATCCCAGGGTAGAAACAGCTTCCCAGAGGATCGACAACTGACACCATGTTATATTTCTTATGCATGTGTATTAGTTCCTTCCTGCATCACTGTGACAAAAATACCGGACAAAAGCAACTTAAACTAAGGGTTTGTTTTGGCTCACCTCCTGAAGGTACAGCTGGGAAGGCACGGTGGCAGGGGCTTGACCTTTGTTCATGTCTCAACATTTCAGGAAGCAAAGATCTCAGGGTGGACATAGAGCCAGGCTCTAATCCTCAAAGACCTATCCCCAGAGTCCCACCTTTATCTGTGAACCTTCCCATCCTGTAAGTTCAACAGCATTCCAAAACATGTCACCTATGAGGGACAATCTGTTCAAACACATGAGTCCATGGAGGGATAGTTCATAGTCAAATCATAATGGCACAAGACCCTGGAACCATAGTTAACATGCTAGGGATCCCTTGCTCCATTGCTAAAATTCTAAGGCAAGTCTTTTCACATGATTATAAGAGTGGAGAGTATATATTGATTGAGAAGACATCCAGGACACATTCCTTCAGGACCTCTTTGTCTTAAAAGTTCTCATTGATGACTCCTTGAGGTCACAACTTGAGAGATGGCATGGCTCAGTGGTTCTTCAGGATTGCTATCTTTTGACAAATATGAAGGGTCATAGTGAAAATGGAAAGTCAGTCAAGGGGTCCTACAAGCAGGAATGTCATATGGTGCTGTGCAAGTTGTACTCTGTGCAAAAACCACAAGGGAAAGTGCAAGTCAAGGTTGAGACCTTATCTGCACCTCAAATGACACTCTTGTATTGCCTAACAGGCCTTTCAGCCAGGAGAAATACCTTTTTTTGTTGCTATTGGAATTTCTCCCCTCAGTGAGGACATTTTTTCAGTGTTGCATATGCCTGAATAGGTGCTTTGTTTTTATGGACAAAAAGGCTGGTATCCACTGGTGAGTAGATCAGCCATCTACAACTTACATCAGGCAGTTTTTCAATATCACCTTGTACTTGACCTTGTACTTGAGGACAAGATACACAGAAATAATGCAGCAATCATTTTGATGTCTTGCCTCATTTCCTGCTGTGTTCTTTAAGAGCCTATAGTACTAAGGACAGGTCTTGCCAGGGCCTCCCAAACAGTTCAAGCTAATTGACTGTCTCACTTATCCAGAGGGCCTGGTCCAGTTAAGGGCTCCTAAGCTATTGGTTTCACAGTTGGTGTGTTTCCACTAGTTTGGCTATTTGTCCCTCTGCTTTTTTCAATCATGGTCTCAACATCTCTCGCTCATACAATCCCTCCTCTCTCTCGCCAATTGGACTTCTGGAGCTTGCTCAGCCTGGGTGAAGGGAGGAGAAGGAATGGACCTGCCTCGACTGAATTGAGCTGAATACCCAGGGAAGTCCTTGCCCTGGAGGAGGTGGGAATGGGGGGGTGGGCTGGGGGAGGGCGGGGGACGGGGGGAGGAGGGAGGACAGGGGAATCTGTGGCTGATATGTAAAATTTAATTAATTATAAAATTAAAAAAAGAAGAGTAGATATGCACATGCAAAAAAGAGCCTATGGTAGAAAAATGATGGTATTTGATAACTTTGCGTGACATGTATACATGACACAAATTATTGAAACAAAGATTTGAAAATCAATTTTGCAGTTCTATGATAGTGTAAAGAAATTCTTTAAAATTATCAAGAAAAAACAGTATCAATTATTGCTAAAATGATCATAGTCCTATTAAATGGCATGGGATTCCCTGTTGTGGGCTAAAACATTTCAGTCTTATTAATATTTGATTTTGTCGATAATACTAGATTTAGTTTGTAATCCATGTTTTTGTACAACTATTTTCTGAAGAGAAACCATTAGGTAAATGAATTTTAAAAGTGTATCAGTATTTAACAGTAATTCAGTCTATATTTTCATCTTACAGGTAAAAAAAGAAATAACAATAGTGTTTCTAAAATTAATATATATCCAACTGAGAATGGTAATTCTTGGGCTAAATACTTCTTTATAAACTGTTTAGCATATAGCCACTTGATTTGATTTATTTATAGGTGTGGTTGAGAATAGGAATCTGGCTGGTTATGGTTCTGTGGGATCAGAGGCTAGAACAGGAGGAGAAACTCTCACATGAGGCACAGATAGACACCGGTATCTAAAACTATAAACAGAGTCACAAAAACATTCATTCATGTAATAGTTGCTGGTGAGGGTCCACCTAGATCCCTTTGCCTGGAATTATTCACTCACCTCCCCCACCCCCAGCCATTAATGGTTTCCTGATAATGGCTCTTAGCTGCTCATTTGTCTGGAGTACTGCTCTCAGGCTTCAGAGAACAATTTTAGCCAGGAAGTCACATTCACTGCCACCCTGCAACCAACATGCTTAGCTTCCCCTCACTGCTCTAATCTATTTCCTTTCTTCTGAGAATGCTTCCTCATACATTGCTTACCCCAGAATTCCCACCCCAGACTCTGCTTCCAGGGAATTGGAGCAAAGATTTCCTGGAATAAGGTATTTTGGGAGGTGGGAGGTACTATACTATTCATTCTTCTGGCATCAAAGGAGAAGTAGGAAGAGGCCATTAGACAAATATTGACAAGGTTGTATTTAGCAATAAGCATTGCAGTTACCAACATCATACACTAGTATTCGAAATATTAGTAATAGCAAATATTTCCTCTCACATGTTCAAATTCACACGAGGGAATGTATCACCTAGATGAGACATATTGAGAGCAATCTACTTCCCTGCAGAGCAGCAGGCATAAGCTAACTGATACAGTACTTACGTTGTATTACTATGGTGAGCTAGCATTGCTATAGATAGGTAATTTTTACAACTGTTTAGTGGCTCTGCCCTTTGCTTTGCCTTTCTGTGGTAGGGTTGGCATATTTTAGTTGTCCTTTCACTTGATTGTGTAGCAGAATCCTCTAGGGCCTGACAACACATGTTGCATGGTTGACTTTCTTTTCTCTTCTTTTTTCTTTTCTCTTTTCTTTTCTTTTCTTTTCTTTTCTTTTCTTTTCTTTTCTTTTCTTTTCTTTTCTTTTCTTTATTCTTCTCTCATATATTACATCCCAACTGCAGTTTCCCCTCCCTCCACTCTTCCCAAACCCCCACTTCCTTTCTCCTTCAGATCCACTGCTCCTCCTATCCCTTCAGAAAAAAGCAGGCCTCCTAGATATATCAGCTGAACACAGCATAACAAGATTCAATAAGACTAGGCATAAACCCTCATATCAAGACTAGAAGAGGCAACCCAGCAGGAGGAAAAGGATCCCAAGAGCAGGTGAAAGAGCCAGAGATCACCCCCCACCAATGTTAGGAATCCCACAAAAACACCAAGCTAACAATCATAACAAATATGCAGAGGACCTAGTACAAACCCATGCAGGCCCCATGTTTCCTGCTTTAGTCTCTGTGAGCCCCTGTGAGCCCTGTCTCCATTTCTAGCAGATTCCCAAGGTTACTGGTACTGTGCTGCTGGTCCAGGGATTGCACTTTGAGAATCATTGGTCTGAGGTAGGTCTGAAGATTTGTGGAAGCTGTTTTCATCCCCACAGACATGAAGAATAAATTGTAGAGCTGTCCACGCAACCCAAGGTTGTAACTATTACTCAGTCTTTGAAGTCATTGAGGCCTGCATTTTGTCTTTCTTTTGCTATGCTCTCATCATATATAAAATGCAATCAATAATGTCCATCTCATTTCACAGGGTTATTGAGAAGATTAAGGGTAGTATTATGTATTAGGATTGGGTCCAGAAAAAAATGCTAAGTGAATATTATTCACCTTTTATTTGTTTGAGCATTTCTAATACTTAAATTCTTTAAAAGAATTATAAAGGGTGGAAGAAAAAGAATGTGTGTGTGTATACATATACAGATATATGAATATATGTATATATATGTATATATATATATCCTATCATGACAAATATAGAATAGCTCATATAAACATAAGTACAAAGAATGGGATCACCAGAAAAAGAGAATAGGAATTTTTTTTGTTTGTTTGTTTTTTGTTTTTTGTTTTTCGAGACAGGGTTTCTCTGTGTAGCTTTGCGCCTTTCCTGGAACTCACTCTGTAGCCCAGGCTGGCCTCGAACTCACAGAGATCCGCCTGCCCCTGCCTCCCAAGTGCTGGGATTACAGGCATGTGCGCCACCACCGCCCCGGCTGAGAATAGGAATTTTTTAAGTATTGGGAAGCTGATACAAATTTATAGAATTTGAAATATTTCTTAAAATCTGAAGTTTTGTCTTTTACAGTAATCAGTTGATTTCTTGGAAGTAGCAGCCTTACCTCTTCATTTTAGAGGGCAATGTCTTGCAAATATCCAAATCCAAATGACCATAGTTATTCATTTTTTCCAAGTAAAATGAGTGTCCTAATTTTTAAAAAATGCTGACTTGCTCAATACATAACTCAAAGAACTGCACAAATGTCCTTTTAAGTATAATTTTATCATGTACATACTTCATTATGCAGTAAAAGGTCTAATGCTCATTCTAAACTTCAACACAGAGAATATAAAAATGATGTGTATTCACAGGTTGAAATTTGATACTTATACTTTTTACAACTTAATCAAGGACCTTCTAAAGTGAACCTAGATGTTTTTCAAAGTGCCTCTGTGTGATTAAGAATACAATAGCTCTTGGCTGTCCAACTTCAACTTACGCTAAAGTGTCAAGAATTTTACCTATCGTTCCTTTCAGATCGTTCCCTGATACATCAGGTCCAGAGACTACATTTTGTAAATCATGATTCTATAATGCCCTTGAGAATCCAACAAAAGCCAAATGAGAAAAGCTCTGGAATGCACATTCTTGATTAAACTAGAACTGACTGTATTCTACTTTATCTTCCAAAAACATTCTCCTGGATTCCATAAAGTTTGTGACATATTGTTAAGAAGAATATCTTACTAATCTAAGATTTTGGTCCCAGGTTTGTGCCAGGCACTGGGTTGAGGTTTAGGATGAAACTAATTGGCAAGGAAGATCTGTTTATTGTCTCATGTGGCCTTGCCTAGGAGCTGAGACTGACAACCACATGTAAATCCAAGTTGTGACAAGAGCTGTGTGGGAAGCAAATGTGATAGAAAAATGAAGGGATACCATCAAAAATGCACAGTTGGATCAGTAGGTCTCCACTTTCAGTGGGTAATGGGATCACTTAGAGAGTTAATGAAGAACAGAGAAGTTTTGGCTTGTGGAAGTAGGGAGAGTCTGGGTCTCTGTGGCTTTACAAAATGATTTCCAAAATTTTAGAAGTACTACTTGAAATGTAGTACACAAAGCAAACCTCTCAAAGAAGGTGACATTAAAAGTGAATCCAGAGTTATGAGACCAACTATGAAGTCAAGGCTGCTTCTTGGAATGGGGTCATATTTGTTGGAGGAGATGCTATTCTGCTAAAGGCTCACCCATAGGACTGGCAGGTTCACTGAGTCATTAGGTGATCCCATTCATTTCTCTCTTTAAAAAATATTTATTTTTTGCCTGCATGTAAGTCTGTACACCATGTACATGCCTAGTATACATGGAGACCAGAAGAGGACATTGGATCCCCTGGGACTGGAGTTACAGACAGCTGTGAGCAGCCGTGTGGGTGCTGGTAATCAAACCCCAGTCCTTATAAAGAGCCAGTGATCTTAACCACTGAGCCATCTTTCCGGGCCTGAATTCCATTTCTTATCACAAAAATATTTTATTACATTAGTTAAAAGTTACATGTTCCTTTAGCAAATAGAAGTTTTGAGCATAAATATTGGATATACACAAGTCTTAACATGAAATATTTCTCTGAAAGATTTATTTCTTTAAAATTGGATCCAATACCAAAAGATTAATCCTGAAAACATGCATACAAGTAACAGCGTACAGACTGAGCAGGTTATATTTAGAAAACACACTCCCCCACCCCCCAACCCCCCAACCCCCCACACACATATATTCGTGTAACAACCATTAATGAAAAAAGAGGCCATGAATTTGAGAGAGAACAAGGAGGAGTGTATGGTAGGGTTTATCTCAAAAATAAAAATATAGAATTCTGATCACATATGTAAAATATGTAACATTTAAATATGCTTAAAGATATGTGAAGCTATATTTTTAAAGAAAAAAAATGCGACAGACTGTACATCTTTATAAACTTTTGCCCTAACAGGTATATTGTGGAATATTATTTTAAGGTGTGTTACATTTGTTTATGCTGTGGAACATTTGTTTAATGGTGCAAAGACGTGTTGCATTTTTTTATGTTGCATTTGTTTAACTCTGTGAAGCTGTGTTACTGTGCCTGACTAAAACACCTGATAGTTTAATAAAGAGCTGAACAGCCAATAGCAAGGCAGGAGAGAGGATAGGCGGGGCTGGCAGGCAGAGAGATTATATAGAAGGAGAAAGCTGGGAGGAAAAGATCAAGGAATGAAAAAAAAAAGAAGGAGCCAGAGAAGGAGGAGGACTCCAGGGGCCAGATACATAGCCAGACGTGGAATAAGAAGGAAAAACGATAAACGATATACAGAAATAGAGAAAGGTAAAAGCCCAGAGGCAAAAGGTAGATGAGATCATTTAAGTTAGGAAAACCTGACTAGAAACAAGCCAAGCTAAGGCCAGGCATTCAAAAGTAAGAATAAGAATAAGCCGGGCGGTGGTGGCACACGCCTTTAATCCCAGCACTCGGGAGACAGAGCCAGGTGGATTTCTGTGAGTTCGAGGCCAGCCCGGTCTACAGAGTGAGTTCTAGGAAAGGCGCAAAGCTAACAGAGAAACCCTGTCTCGAAAATAAAAAAAAAGGTGTGTGTCACCACTGCTTAGCATAAATAACTCTTTAAAAAAAACTTGTTAGCCAAAAGTAAGAATAAGACTCCGTGTGTGATTTATTTGGGAGCTGGGTGGTGGGCCCACCAAAAAGCAAAGAGTAAAAAGTAAAAAGAGTAAAAACAACCAATGACACAGGTTATCTTTCTCATAGTATCTTTTTACTTGCTCAGTAGACTATAAATGTTCTCTGAAATTCACTCCATTGTGTTGCTAAGGTTAACAACCAGCATGACACTTCAAATTAATTCTCAAAGTACTTGTGCTAATAAGATTATCTTCCCTTTAAGGCTTTTCATTAAATATAATTGTAAAAATTACATTTCTTTAACTAAGGTCAGTAAAAGAAATTAAAGTATTTAATTTCAGATTCCCATATAATTAAGTGAAGAATGGAGAGAAATGGAATTCCAGCTGGGGAGAATATTGAATAGATGGGTGTGAGATGGAAAGGGAAATTGCATTTTTCAAGGATCTGAGAGGACAGGGTGTGAAAATGCAGTGAGCAAGGAAGAGATAAACACAGAGACACTCTGGAAAGTTTGCCTGGGGTTACCCCATGTTGACCTTTCAGGCTAATGGAAGAAGTTTTGTTTTATTTTCAGTTCAACTGGAGGGTATCAATAAGGGCCTATCTATTAGAAATGTTCTGTGAAGACAACTTTGAGTCAATATATCATAAAATTACATCATTATGCATCATAAAATTTAGTCATTAGAAACTAATACACCATATGCTAAGTGTATGATTACATGGATTTCTTGGCTATTTAATTGGTATGACACATCCCTTGAAGTCTACTTAACTGTTGATAAGCCAACAAAACAAAACCCCATTTTCCACAGCTTTAAATTGAAAAACAGATATCTTACCAAATTTGAGCCAAGAAAGAACCTAGATGAATGTGTATTGTGGGGGACAGTCAATTTTCCTGACTCGTACTTCACTCTACCTTATTTCTACATTGTTAGTTCTCAACCTTAGTTTTTTTTCCCCTGTTGCTGTGATAAAATATTCTGACAGTAAACTTAAGGGAGAAAAGGTTTATTTAGCTCATAGTCCATGGTGATGAGGAAGTCAAGGCAGTGAGAACTTGAAGCAGTGTGTTCTATTGTATCCACAATCGGGAAACAGAATGATGAAGGCAGGCTAGTGCTCAACTCACTCTCTCTGTTTTACACAGTCCAGGATCCTCTGCCCAATGAATGATTCAGCCAAAATTAAGATGAGTCTTCCACATCCATTAATGTGAGTAAGATAGCCTCCCATAGGCATACTCAGAGGCCCATATTCCTGGTGTTTCCTGCCACACATGCTTCTCCATTTCTCTGTTCACCATTCTATTACTATTTTAACCCACTGAATATCTCTCTGATTTCCTCATAGGGCAATCAAACCGTTTTATTCCCTCTTAAGTATAATACAGAAGTAGAAGACAACTTAGGCAATGAGAATATTGGCTATTCAAATTCCACCTCTCCTCTTATTGATGTGATAACCTTTGCTAAGATATATATCTTCAAATCCATCACCCATAAATAGTGAATTGTTGTGCCTACTTAAAGAAATACACATGCAAGTACAAGGGAAATATTTAGTGCATGGCCTGCTATATATAGTTACTAATTCTTTCCTTGTTACCTGTTTAAAATGTTTGTGTTTATGTCTTATATTTGGCCTCTTTTAACTTAAGGAATATATCATTTATTTTCTAATCTACTATGTCAAATTGCATTCTGTAAATATTTGCAGTCTGCTTGGTACAACTTGGAAACATAGTAAGGCTCAAGAGGAGAGGGAAATTACCACCTTTAAAGCCAGTAAGAAAATCATTCAACGCCAGGCAGTGGCGGCGCATGCCTTTAATCCCAGCACTCAGGAGGCAGAGGCAGGCGGATCTCTGTGAGTTTGAGGACAGCCTGGTCTACAGAGCGAGTTCCAGGACAGCCAGGGATATACAGAGAAACTCTGTCTCAAACAAACAAACATAAAAATAAAACAAAAGGAAGAAAGAAAACCGTTCAAGTCTATAGGTGAATATAAGTCAATCTCTGCCAAAAATTGGATAGGCAAAGAGAGAGGCATTCAAGTTGAGAGGACTGTGAGCAAATATGTGAGATGAGAATGTTCATTGCGTATTTGGTGATAATGGAATTTTCTATGTCATACAATTAGGGGATTTGTGTGTGGAAGTTGGTTAGTATTAAACTAAGGTACGTCTTCATCATCAAGACTTAAGTTTGAATTTTTTTTACTGCAAGCTTTGGCTTAAAAGAAATGTGCAGTCAAAGTAAAATTGTATCAAGGTTGGTCTGGTAATACCATGTTGATTTTGTAGGTGGGGGGAGTCAGTCTCATGATTCCTTGTTCTTTGAATTAGAGCAGAAGTCATGGAAATGGAAGACTTGGGCCAAGAGGAAACTGGCAGGTTTGTGCTTGGGTCTAAAGTCAAAACAAGGATCAAACACTTAACTTGAAATTATCATGAGGAAAAGAAAAGTCTCTCACCTATTTGTGGCCATACTGCTATACTTTAAAAAACCAGCAGATGTAAGCTGTATTGTCAGATTCTTGGCTCTTGTTTCACAAAAATGGATAGAACTCAAGCATGATACTAGCTGTAACAAGCATATAAATATGATAACCAGTACAGGCTCCTTTATGCTACTTAACTACCACAAGAAAAGCAATAGATACATGTTTGTTCATTTTTAAATTATTTTTGCCATTTTAGAAATAAAGTTCTAAAAAGGATCTATGAACCTAGTGATACCAGGCATTTTTACATATATATTGGTGTTCGCCTGGGAAGAAAATCTAAGCTTTTGTGAAAGTCCTGAAAACACACCATGCCTACTCCTAGAGTAGTATATATCTGATGGCCTTAGCACTCTGAAGTCCAGCACCAAGTTTGAGAAAAGGCCATGCTCCCGTAGACTGCTCCCAACAAAAGATACAGGTCTTGACTGTCGTTAACAGGAATTCCTTGAGTGCTGAGCAATGGTGGCATATGCCTTTAATTCCAGCACTTGGAAAGCAGAGGCAGGTGGCTCTCAACTTTCCTAATAGGTACTGTTCACATTACATGTCTTGCACAGTTAATCCCACTGTAATGTCTATTCATGGAAAATAAGGACTATACAAGTAGTACTAGGTGTAGTATGAAACGCTAAGAAGTAGGATGTAACCTTGGGACTCAGGCATTTACTATCCAGTATGTAAAGAGGACATTGTACCAGCTGATAGGCAGCGATAACTAACCCTGGAACAAGACTGTGGATCAGGTGCCAAAGTCTTCAGTAATAGAAACTTGAGAAAATGTCCCAATAGAGGAACTGAGTGGGCAGATGGTATTAACAATTGGTAGTGATGGAGAACTATACAGCATGGATTTCACGATCCAACAGGAGAAAAGCAAGGTAAGTCTTAGGATCTGGGGCAAGGACTTGCAGTCCACAGTAATAAATGTCTTTTGAGAAATAGGTCCCAGTATATTACTAGGCCCTGACAAAGAATACTTGGCAATGGTAGCAAATAATCATGTAGCTTGAGCAACCTCTTCTGAGTGGTACTTTGTAGTAAACCAAGTGAGAAAGTCAGACCGGCCTAATGTCAATCCATCTTAGGACGGAAATGGAACGCCTAGGATGGAACCCGAACAACACCCAAGGACACAAGTAAGTTACATGAGCATGGAGGCCAAACCCTCACGTCACCCTTGGGAGTTATATTGGTACTCTCCTCTATGCTTCTCACCTCCATTCACACAGGGGGGGCTCTTCTATAATAAATAATTGGAAGAGAAGAATAAAGCCTCTGGTTTGTTTTCAGAGGGATCTGATCAACATGGTGTGAAAGCAGTAAATGGATGATGGTGACATCTAGTATCCTGAAAGACAGAGGGGAAAATCTTCTAAACACGTGGAACTGTAGTACCTTTGATTATCCATTGTGTCCGAGAAGAGATGTAGGCCATATTAACAGTACTTACAGATTAATAGGCAACTGACTATATTTTCTGGCCGTATGGTCAGAAGGCCGAAGAGAAAGCTAGATAAAAAGATAAGAAGTTCTGGGATAGAGGCTAGTGGAGAGACCTATGAAAGTGAATTTAGCATGTAAAGATTTCCACATCACACCAAAAATATCCACCAGTAAGTACCCATCACAGAAAGTGCCACCTAAGGCGGCATAGTGACTTGGCCACTTAGCCAGACAGCTACACCATTTAAAACTAGTACAACAGACATATATACAGGGTGCTCATAGTGGCAAAGACATTGGCCAGCAGTGCTTTCCAAGGCTAATCTAGCTGAAGATGCTTCTGAATGGTCAGTTTGTTAGCAACAGTGACCATACTGAACTCCCCAGATAATCCCCATAGCACTTCCTCCTGGTCTCCTGGTTTCAAGTTAACAATAAAGGGCCTTTCCATAAGGGGTTAGTAATTTGTCCTCACACTAATGAATACATTTTCCAACGTACGATTGTCTTTCCTGCCTCCAAACTTCACCCAACATGTCACGAAGAAACTACAGAAAGCCTAATTCATAAGCCAAGATTCCCATGAAAGCTGACCAAGTGCTATGTTTTAGATGTGGTCTGGGCATATATCTATGGTCAATTGTGATTAAAATTTGGTCCCTAGGGTGGTGCTGTTGGAAAGTGGCAGAAACCTTGGGATGTTGAATGTAATTGGAGGTGCTTAGGTCATTGGGGGCATGAGAGAGCTTGTGGGAGTTTCCGTATTAGTTATAATCTGACTCTTTGAGTTCTTGTAAGACAATTGCTATTAAAGGAGCAAGCCTTCACCCATTGTCTTAGTTTTCTATTGCTGTGACAAAATACCATGACCAACGCAACTTATTTAATTGGGGATTTGCTTATAGTTTTAGAAGGTTAGTACATGATCATCGTGGCAGGGAGCATGGTAACAGACAGGCAGGCATGATGCTGGGGAGGTAGCTGAGAGGTTATATCTGATCCACAAGCATGGGGAGAGAGAAGGAGAGAGAAAGAACACAAATATTAGCTGGGCCTGATATGGTCTTTTGATAACCCCCCAGTGACACACCTCCTCAAATAAGGCCACACCTTCTAATTGTTCCCAAACAGTTCTACCAACTGGACCAAGCAAGTTGAGGCAAAACTTATTTTCAAGAGAAAGAGGGGTTGATTTCTTCCAATGAGAGAAGACATGTTTTGTATCCAGCTATACCTGATTGCAGTGATCTTGAGTTGAAACCACCATGACTTCCTCAGAGAGAGTATCCCTTCTCTGTTTCCTTTACCTAGTTTTCATGAATAATACAAATAAATAAAAACATGCCAGTGGTACATGAAAGTTTATGGCCAGATCTGTTGCTGTCAGCACCAGGAATATATCAGATAATTTTTTTACTTCACCTTGAAATAAACCAGATAACATCTTAGCTCAGATGAAAGTCACATTTATCCTAACCACTATATAAGCCTCCTTCTTATGACCTGAATTTCAGTGATTCACTGGTCTTACTGATACCCACATTACATTTTTATCTGTGAGTCCCAAATGAATGGAACTCTACAATTTGTATCTTTTTCTCTCATTGTTTGTTCTCATACCTTTTTGTGGCCAGTTCTCATATACTAGGACTAATTTTTTCTGGGCCAAGTGTTATCCAGTTGATACACTTGGATGGTTCTCAGTACTCCTTTGCCTAATGATGACTATGAATGGGCTGCAGGAGGCTGACTACCACTTTTTCCTGGGGTACTAAATGATAAGAAATATTTAGATAGAAAGATAGTGTGGAGAAGAGACAGACAAAAAAAAGGATAGCTTTGGGAGGGCCTGGATCAATATCCACTGGCCCTTTCTATCTCTTCAAAAGGACTTTTTATAGGAATGCCAAGGGTCGGGGCAAAAGACCTCACCCTAGCACAGCCAAGTGCAGACCCTTCCAAACACCTGGTAACCACACACGTGGTCAATCCATCCCCTAATGCAGCCCTGCTGGGTAAATCAAGCTCAAATATTACTAGGAAACCTCTGTGGGCCCCCATAACAGGCAATTGTAGTCACCCTAATGTCAGAGGGTGTGATTGTGGAAGACTCAAAGCACTGAGAGATGACAGATAACTTAGGTCAAACTACTTGGTAAAGCCAATAAGACCTGTATAGATGAGAGTTCATGGTGATAGAAAATTAGAACGGCTAGCAGAGAAGAGGATAGGCAGTGACTTTAGTCTCAAGTCCAATCTAGCCCCAAGGCTCATAAGTCATCTCACTAATCTTCTCCTTCTGAGTTTGACCATGGAGGAAGATCTGGCCTATGGATTTATAGGGGTTCCCTCAGATCACGCCTACCCCACCCCCATTTTTCCTTAAAGGCCTTTCTCTAAATAAAACTCTTCCACAGCCAGTTCTATCTCAGAGGATCTGAAACAGCAAATATTGCATTATATACTTAAATGCCTATAACAAAGAGAAAGTTGATGATGGCCCACTGGCTAGATGCTGAGTTAGAACTGCTGCCTTGCAAGAGCCAGCAAGAGAATATGAAAGAGTTCTTGACCAAACTGTGAATACCTCTTGATACATCCCTAGGCAAGATGACACTTTATGCAGCATCTTGGAAAATGAGTCAATGCTGGGAGCAAGTTTATACCCCAAAGTAATTTCTCTTCCCTTTAACCAGGTAGGTCACCCTACCAACAAAGTCAGCCTTGTTGTATGAACAGTTGGCACTGGTTAGAATGTCACAGAAGCAATTAAGCTGCAGAAGCAGTCTGCCTTAAGTTAACTTATTAAAGCAATATGTTACAGGACTACAAATTCTTCCATCATCATCCAAGACTGTAGTGCTATCAATTACTCTAAGAATGTACTGCAAACACAAAGACACAAGCTTCCCCATCCTAGAAAGTGCAATGCAGTGACAAGGCAAGATGACTGCAAACCATTTCTGGAGAAAATTAAATGCATTCATTTCAGGGTTTAGACAGTCAGTTATATATATATATATAAAACTGACCAGCCTTGAACATCTTCTCTGACATTAATTGTGTTCTGCTGGAAGAGCAGGCATGTTAGCTACCTAATAGATCTGTTCCCCATGGGAGAGGATTTTCAAGGATGACAATTCCCTTCTCTCTTATTAGTGGCAGTGCTAATTCAGAATGCATCTCTTTGACCTAATTATTCATGTATATATTATTAGAAATTATCCCAAGGTTTTGCAGCATAATAAAATATAAGTAGTGTCAAGCAAATTCTGTACACTCTCCTTGTGCCATCACATTGTTTTTCTGGTAATGTTTCCTGAATTTTTGGCCTTCAAAACAGTTAAGTAGAGTTTTGAGGGTCTAAATCGGTCCACAAAGTGCTCTCCTTGTAAGTACAAGGATAGAGTATAATCCTTAGAACCCATGTTACAATGTTGAGTGTGGTAGCATGAGCTTTTAAACCCAGAGCTGGGGAGGCAGAGACAGGAGAATGTCTAGGATTGCTGGCCAGCCAGTTTAGCCTAATTGATGAGCTCCAGGCAAATGAAATACCCTGTCTCAAAGAACATGGCTGACATCCCTGAAGATGATAGTTGAGGTTGTCTTTGAGTCCACACATGCACGTGCAAACACCTACATACATCTGTGCACACATGCAAATACGCAAAGACATATTTGGAAAAGATTTGGTAAAAATCTTACTTTATAGTGTTTCCATGGCCCAATGCCTCCAGATGCTAACACAGTTTCATGTAGCTGACTGCATGGCTTTTGTAGGGTCACTTGTGTGCAGAAGAAAGGTTGAGGCTGGGTCTGGAGTATAAGCAGAGGTGGAGCCTTTTATGAAAGCATGGAAAGGAATAAATAATTTGTTGTTAAGAGCAATACCTCTGTGAAGCATTCTGGCATTGGTAGCAAGATTTGGGGAAAAAGAGAACAGCACACTGATGGGAACCCTCTTCCATGTTGTGCCCATACCCATCTGCACCAGTGGCTAAAGTCGCATGGTCATTCTCTTTGGAACAAAAGATATATTAGAAGTCTATGCCAGCACTTAATTCCCCCAAGTGTCCCTAGATCAAGCATCCACTCTTTAGCACCTAAATTTAGTCATTTGTAAAACTAATACTATGTCACTTACCTCTTCTCTGTTTTGTATATTTTTATACAGGAAAAAGCTGCCCAATTTTTAAGTGAGTCGATGTTACAAAGGCCACACAAGTCTATGATGAACCAGATTTTTCAACATTATTAAAAGAAGATGTAGTAGCTCTGCTGTAGAAGGTACTTTGAACACTGTACACTTTGACAGGGACAGGCCAAATGTTACTAGTTTATATTACTGACTTAAAGGAAGTAATAAGCTAGTATTGATAAAACAGTTCATCACGTGGCACATTTAAAGGAGCACATTTCTTAGAACTACAATAGGTGAACTGCACAATACATTTCAGTCCATGAAAGAAAACATGTTGTGCTGGGCAATCCTCTTCAAACTTCATTTTTTTTATTCTTCATGTATAAACAAGCAAACCCCCAAAAGTGTTCCTTTCCATCCACACTTTGATGATAACAATCCACTTATTACAACTCATGGTTCTATGAAAATCTTGCATACATACTTTATTTCATCATTATCTTATGGCTTTTGAACACAGATGCTCTCAAACAAAGCTGTCTTCAGAAATTTCTTCTTGGGGGGTCAGAAAGAGCACATTAAGAGAATAGTCCATCTGAGAGGAAATCTGGAGGGGAATAGCCAGAAACCATCAAGTTAGGCTCCATTCCACTATGATCTGGCTCCTATCTCCCTGCTATATTACATGTTGATGCATCTAAAACTTGTTCCTAGTGCATTGGTTGCTCATTGCCATGAGTGGTGGTTCTCATTTTCTTAAGTCATATAACATGGGAATAATACTAGCCCCTGTTTCTACTTTGTCAGCCAGAATTCCAACAGTAATTGAGTTGGAAGTTTTCGGAATCTTCATTCACCAAAACTTGTTCATGATATGTATGAGAAATTCTCTCTCTCTCTCTCTCTCTCTCTCTCTCTCTCTCTCTCTCTCTCTCTCTCTCTCTCTCTGTTTTGGTTGAGACAAGTTCTCACTATGTATCTCAGGCAGACCTTGAACTTGCCATCCTCCTTTCTCTGCCACCTGAGTTCTGGTATTACAGATACACCACTAAGCCCAGGTGAGCTTTTTGTTTCTTTTTAAATTTCACAGAGCATCTTGCAAAACAAACAAAGAGATTGCAGAAAATTTTGATTTGAGTATATATTTTTTTCTGTCAATGAAAAAAATCATTCCTAATAGTCCATGTGCATTAAATAGTTTATTTGGCATTTTGTGAACTGCATGTGCCATTCTAGACAGGTAGGTGAGGTTTTGGACAAATATGTTCATGTGCTACTGTGGCACCAGAATAGGGACTGGAGAAAGCAACATAAAGATTAAGATATAAAAGAAGCCAGTTTGCAGAGAAAGAATGGAAACTGTTCCCTACTTAGCTATGTGCAACAGATAGAGCATATTCAGGAAAACTAACAAACCACAACATTCAAATAGTAGAGCCAAGTTCTATGTAAGTTCTATGTAAGCAAGTGTCATGAAGTCATGAGCTTTGTGGCTCAGCACCTTTTGAGCAGATATCTTTTCCCTTCTCACTAGTCCATTCTCATCCCCAGGAATAATTTCCTTTCCTTGATAAACTATCTCTATTTTTATTTTTTAACATGTATACCTGATATGATTTTTGTCTTGGGATACAAGATCCTGAAAGTTTCAGTGGATTCCCTCCAAACTCAGATCCATGTCTAGAACACGTTGAACACGTTTTGTGTTAGCCTACATATTGTATTCTGTACTATGCTAGGGGGAAGGTGGGGGGAAGGGGGCGGGAAGGGGGTAGGACAAGGGAATCCATGGCTGATATGTAAAATTAAATTAAATTATAAAATAAAAAATATTATTTGTTAATAGATTTATCTCCACCAGTTCACTGAGCTGTTGAATACTGTGCCAATAGCTTCCTTGATGTGGGTATTATTGAAAGATGTGCTACTTAAAATGTGGCCTGTCATTAGGAACATAAAAAAGCTGTGTGATGGTGAAGATGAGGGACAAAGATGGGAAGGAAGTGAAGCCTCGGTATTTGAGAACAAGAAAGATTTTGCCACAGACTTTATCTTTCTCTGAAGTCCCTAAAGCTTAGAAATGTCCACATCTCCTTCATTTCATTGTAGGTGGTTTAGTCTGCCTGATGTTGATGAGCTAAAAAAAAAAATAATAATAATAAAAATAAAAAAAAACCAAGGTCACTGTAGCCTTCATTCTGAGGATACTGGTGGAGTCAATTGCAATACCAACCTATTTCATATTGCCTTTCGTTCCTTTTTCTCCTTTCATTTTGTACTAGAAATTGAACATTGGACCTTAAATGTGTCAATTAGATGTTCTATGGCTCGGTGACCCCACCCTATTCCTTCAGTCCTTGCAATTTTTCTTTAACAAGCAGAAAGAACTGAGCCCTGAGTGCTGGAAGCATTATTACCTAGCTTGTTCTTTCTGTTCTGCCTATTAAACAGGCAGTCTGGTGCCAAAGGGGCTACAGCCTCTGCTTGCCCATTGGTAGAAATGTACATATGACTTCAAAGGGAGTAGCGAAGAGAGCCTTTATCCCTCTAGTTGCTTGCATTCTGTGTTAGCAGTGATTAGGAAACAAGCAGAGACAACACTCTGTGTTGGCCTGCCCTCCACAATAGTCTAAAGAGTTCCCTTTCTCCTTAGGGAATCTCCATTCAGGCCAAACTGGGATTTGTGGCTTAGAGGAATAAAAGAATTTCAGGAGAAGTCAATATAATGCAGAATTGGATTTTTGTAGAAACAGAAAGGTGACCCCAAAAGAAAACAGCTCATCTATTACTTTGAGCATGGGCTTCTCAAGACAAAGTTGCACCCAAATGTCTTTACAGTGGCTATAAACAGGATGTGGATGGCTCTCACATTACAGCTCCAGTGATTGCCCACAGAGGGTAGTTTGTTACAAGGTTAAAAGTTAAAGAATTCTTCTTTGTACACAAAGTTATAAAATGGATTTATGAGGGGCACTGTTTAGGGATAGGAAAGAGAGGGTCCTCAGGTTACATGTCACTTTGGCCCTAAGTAAGCACAGTTTATTTACTGTTCTTGACATCCTTGATTAAGCTGTCTTCTGAAATGCATTATCTGAGCCTAAGTAAGCATAATTTATATTGTCTTTGACGTGATGCCTTTTGGAAAATATACATTGCCTCTATGAGCCATTTGAGCCTTTTAGTGACATCTTAGACTTCTTGGCTTTCTCAGCAGAAAAATCAGATTAGATACCAGGACAGTGGGTATCTAATCTGATTCTCTCTCCCAAGCTTCTCGTCCCATGCCAGCATAACTCCTTACCTTTCCATTCTTCCTCAGTTACATCTCTACAAATCTGTACTACCTCCACCAGGTGGTCTTCTCTTACAGCTGTAACTCTGTTGTCTAGGTTCTAGCAATTTAGCTCTTCCTTTCTGTTATTTAGGTGTTGGGTTACTGAGACTCAATCATCGGAATGCTAAGATACATCATTATTCCTTATAGGTTTTTCTAGAATTTATAATGTCCCACACACATGCATATGTTCCAATACTTGCTCCCCAGTGGGCGGTGCTATTTGGTGAGGTTTGGGAACTTTGGAGATATAGGTCCTAGCTAGTAGAGGAGGGTTACTGGAAGTAGTTTTTTTTTAGGATTATACTTGTCTCTGATTCAGTCTGGGGTCGCTATTTCTTGCGTATTACAATATGATCAGTCACCTCGTGCTCCCAACATGGACTGAGCCACTCCAGCTGTTATGGCTTCTCTGCCATAAAGGACTTATATCCCTGAAACTGGGAGTTTTCTTACATGGTTTGGTCTAGCTATTTTGTCACAGCAATGAGAAAAGTGGCATTAGTACTTGGTAAGCAGTCCTCTAATTAAACTATCTTCCCCCTCTCTCATTTGATGGTGCCATACTGTTTTATTCTGTAACGTGTCTTTACTGATGACATAGAGTTAAGGTATTGATTGATATGCCCAATGATTTTGACAACTTATGATGATTCTTACTGTATGTTGCTCACTAACTGTGCAGCTTCTTAAAACATAGCTTGTATACGAAATATCAAAGACGTTTGCTTGTTTTCCTTTAACAATTTTCAGAACAGTATTGATGCTCTAGAGTCCTCCAAAGAAGCTCTTCCCATTTCGGGATGTACAAACTCATAACTATTTATGTATCTGGGATGCTCCATCACTTCTTTTGATGCTCCAATTGGCCCCTATCATCAATGGCAGTTCCTTCATGTTGTTGCTATTTCATAATGACCCCAAAAGACTTTGATAGCTTCCTTGCTTTCTGGAACAATGTAATGTCTCAAATTCCCTTTACATTTTATGTTCCAAACTTGGAACCAAACATTACTCTGAGAAGTCCTGATTCTTTTTCTGGCAACTACTATTTAGAGATCATAATTGGGGCACTGGGGATTCTCATTCCTACTGGGTTTTCATTGCTTCTATATTTTCTTCAGTGAAAAGAATTCAGAAATCTGTCTATTTTTAGAAATTACAAATAATCCTGACTGTATACTGACCATTTGAAGGCAAATTTACATTGAAAGTATTCCTAATGACATAAGTCTCATGTAACGCATTCCTATTTTACATATCAAGTTTCAGAAATAACAATATTATTATTGAAATAAGGCTATTATATGCAGTGTAACATTGATCTTGGGGTTATTTGGTTTTTAGACTGTATTTCTCGAAGAATAAATGGTGATTCAGGAGGGGTACATTTGAAGTCACTGTGCTTATACCCCAACCTGACTGTAATTAGATTTGTCATTACTATTGTTCTACATTTTATTGGTTGCTTTGTTTCTTATTCTAATTTAATTTTGTCTTTTTGTCTACAACATTTATATGATTCAAAGTCAAAACTATACAATAAGCTACATTCAGAGAATTCTAGCTTTCATTGTTCCTTGCAATATATTTGTACCTGCCTCATATAAATAATTTTTATTTCCCTCTATTGCGTATTACTGAAAAGAAAAACAGGTATGTGTGTGGGTGCCCAAGACCTTTCTTTTATCAAAGGTACCAAGCATCCTTAATTTTACTTTTTACAAATTATCCTAACTAGTATTCTATAGCAATATGTAGACCTCCTCCTCCTTTGAATGTAAACAAGTATTTCGTAGTTTAGAGTTATTGTGGTTTATTCAACCAGTCTCCTCTTTAGCGTACTTGGTTATTTCCAACCTTTTGCTATTATAAATAATAGTAAAATGAATTATTTGGTAAATTCCATCCTGTATTTTTACAACTTCCTATTGAAGGAAATTCTATCATCAAAGTATTAATGCATACTTGAATTTCAAAAGGTACTACAAATTCTTCAAATAAATTGTACTTTCAACAGTTCTGATGGGAATGTCTACTTCCACAAAACCTCACCAGAGTAGCATGTTGTCAAGCCTTGGATGTTTTGCCCTCATGTAGTATTGCAGTGTAGTTTTCTTTCCTTATTTATTTTTCCTTTGTTTTTAACTCTTTGTTATTTTTGAGATTGAGTCCCATACTGTAGCCTTTGTTTGCCTAGAACTGCTAGACCATGCTGGTCCTTACTTTGTTGCAATCCTTCTGCCTTACCTTCCCTAGTGCTTCATGAGCTGCCATGCCCAATTGATATTTGCTTGTCTTTTACATGGTGACTCCCAGGCTGAGTTGCAGCTGAGGGTCATGTCTGAGTCCGTGGCTCTACTGCAGCCAGCGTCTGTGTTGATGTCCATTTCTCCTGTTACCACTGAAGGGTATGCAGATGCCCGAGATCTATCCTGCCACCTGAGGCCATGTTGGTGTCCAAGAGCCATGCTGCAGCTGTGCCATACTGATCTGAGTAGCCTGTGCTGCCACCTGGGGCCATGGTGATGTCTGGGGCTGGGCTGCTGCTGAGGGCTGTGTGGTCCTACTGCAGCCAGGATCTGTGTTGACATCCATGGCCCATGTTGCCACCAAAGGCCACATGGATCCCTGAGGTGTGGGTATGGGCCACCGCCCATGGCCTTGCTGCCACTGGGACCATACCAAGCTGAGTGACCTGAGCCGTGATGATGTGTGAGCCTGAGCTTCTACCAAGGGCCATGTCTAGGTCCATGACCCTACAGCAGCCAGGGTCTATGTTGATGTTCATAGCTTCAGTTACTATTGAAGACAGAGGGGATGCCTGGGGTCCGGGCCACCACCCATGGCAATGTTGGTGTCTGAGGGCAGTGCTACTACCAGGACCATGACAATCTGAGTAGCCTGTGCTGCCACCTGGGCCCATGCTGACATCTGGCCCTGGGCTGCTACTGAAGCTGGGGTCTGTGTTGATGTTTGTGGTCCATGTTGCCACCAAAGGCTATATGGATGCCCAGGGTCTGGGCCACCACCTCGGAACATATTGGTGTCTGAGGGCCATGCTGCCACTGGGGCCATAGTGACATCTGAGCCCTAAGCTGTTGCCAAGGGCCATGCCTGTATCTGTGACCCTGTAGCAACCAGGTCTGAGTTGATGTCCGTGGCTCCTGTTACCATCTGCCTTGCAGATACCTGGGGTCTGTTCAGCCACCTGAGACTATGCTGGTGTCCTAGGGTCATGCTGCCACTGGGGTCATACTGACTTGGGAGGCCTTCACTGCCACCAGAGCCAAGGTGATGTCTGGGCCTGAGCTGCCAGCCTAGGGTCAGTTATGTCTGGGTCCATGACTCTACCACAGCCAGGGTCTGTGTTGATGTCCATGGTTCCTGTTACCACTGAAGGCTGTGTGGATGGGCTGCCACCTAGAGCCATGCTGATGTCCAGGGACCATGTTGCTGAGGGAGCCATGCTTATCTGAGTGGCTACTATCTGGGGCCATGCTGACATTTGGGCCCAAGATGCTTCAGAGGGCCATGTCTGGGCCCATGTTCCTACTGCAACTGGAGTCTGTGTTGATCTCTGGCATAGGAACCAAGCATGTTGAAATTGGAGGGCTGTGCTGAGTTGGCACTGCCCTTTGCTGGCCCTGGGAGAGCTGACCCTGCCCCTCACTGGCCACTGCAGCAGAAGAGCTGTTCCCTCCCCTCATGGGAGAGCTGGCCCAACGCTTGAGAGAGATGGCTCCACCCCTCACCATGGGCATGGGAGAAGTGGCCCCAATGGCATTGGTGTAGAAGAGCTGGATCCCCCACACTGGAGTGGTCCCAATGGCCCAGACTGACCAAATCAGCTCTCACCCAGACCCACATCCATGGCCTTGAGTTGGCCCACCCCAATATCTACCCTGTGTATGACCTGCCAGAGGGTTTGAAGGGACTGGTCCTGCAGAACCATAGCTGAAGGACCTCCATGATTGGGGCAAGAGTAGGATAACTGAGAGGAGTTTTGGTGAGGGTCTAGCATTGGTGGTATACCAGAAGCCAGAGGCCTTGAGCCGGACCAATAACTCATTGCAATGTATATTTTCGAGTAAAGCTGAGTAGACAAAAGGGTATACTGTGTGACACATTGCAGCTCGCAATGCCACTAAGATGAATGAAAAGGTGATGGAGAGGCAGGAAAGATGAAGGAGTGATATGGGTTTTTGGTTTGTTTTGTTTTGTATTGAATTAATATTTTTAAAATTTTTCTTTTGGGAGATGCTATGGGTGTGAGGAGAGAATATGGAGAGACTGGGAAAGGAGCAGAATTGAAATGCATGATGTGAAATTCCAGAAGAATCAGAAGGATCAATAAAACTTATGTTAATAAAAATTATGATAAGGATGCTGAAGTGTAGCTCTCTACAATTGATGCCTTCTGATGGGGTAGGGGTGGGGAAGGACTCAGTTTTCTTTAAGGGACTGGACACCTGGAGTTTGACCATGCTCCAGTGAGTGTATGGGAACACATTTAGCTCTTTCTTCTTCTTCTTCTTCTTCTTCTTCTTCTTCTTCTTCTTCTTCTTCTTCTTCTTCTTCTTCTTCTTCTTCTTCTCCTCCTCCTCCTCCTCCTCCTCCTCCTCCTCCTCCTCCTCCTCCTCCCCCTCCTCCTCCCCCTCCTCCTCCTCCTCCTCTTCCTCCTCTTTCTCCTTCTCCTCCTCCTCCTCCTCTTCTTCTTCTTCTTATTGGAGGGGGGTCACAAAAGTAGGGCGTGGACCTGTGAGAACTGGGAGGTGAGTGAGTGTGATTGAGATTCATGATGTGAAATTCCCAAATAATCAATAAAAATATTATGTAAAAAAATTCCTAAAAAACAAACAAAAACTCAATAAAACAAAAAATATAAAAAAACCTATAACAACACACACACACACACACACACACACACACACACACACACACACACACACACACACCAATCAAACCAAACAAACAAACATGGATTCAGTTTTATTTTTATTAACTACTCCTGAGCATGAGGGTTTTGCTGGGGTGTGATTGATATACTCCCTTGGAGAAAACGGATTTTTCCCTCTTCCAGCAGCTATTAATTGCAAATAGCTTCTTGGTTAGCTTCGTGGGACTTTGTGTTCACTTCCCTTTTCCATACTAAAATGTTGACTGGCTTCACAGTCTCTGTGAGTTCACATGTGCATCAGCCCTGCTGTGTCTAGAAAGCTGTTCTTTTGGGGTCATCTACTACCTCTGGCTTTTACAATCTTCCCACTTCCTATTCCATATAGATCTGTGAGCCTTAAGGGGGTGAGTTTGATGAAGGCATCCCATTTACAGCTGAGTGCTCCAAGGTCTCTCACTTCATATTGCCCAGTAGTAGATCTCTTTAATTACCATCCATTGCAAGAAGAAGCTTCATTGGTGATTGCTGAGTGAGGCACTGATTAATGGTAGCTCGCAATATGTCATTGGAAATCATTTTATTGCTATGTTCATTTAGCAGACTAATAGTATTAGATTTTCTCCTAGGGCCCATGACCTATCTAGTCTCAAGTTCTTGGCTACTTTAGTAGCATCAGGTATGGGTTCTATCTCATAGAGTGAACCTTAACTCCAATCAAAAAGTGATTAGTTACTCCAATAACTTTTGTGTTCTATTGTCCCAGTATATTTGGCAGGCAGGTTAGAGGTCACAGGGTTTGTAGCTGGATAATATTGATGATTACTTTTCTCTTCCAATTGTGTGCTGAAGCTTCTAGTTAGCCACCACCAGCTAAGTTTCTTCACTGTCTTAGTCAGTGTTCTATTGCTGTGATGAGACACCATGACCACAGCAACTCTTATAAAGGAAAACATTTAATTGAGGATGGCTTACAGTTCAGAGGTTCAGTCCAATATCATCATGTCAGGAAGCATGGTGGCACACTGGCAAACAGTGTGCAGGAGAAGGAGCTGAGACTTCTACAACTGGATCTGCAGGTAGCAAGAAAAGAGCTGTGAGCCACTGAGCCTGGCTTGAGCATCTGAGAACTCAAAGCCCACCCTCACAGTGACTCACTTCCTCCAACAGGGCTATACCTACACCAACAAGGTCACACCTCCTAAGAGTGCCACTCCCTATAGGCCAAGTATTCAAACACATGTGCCTATGTGGGCCATAACTATGCAAACCATCACAGCCATGTTCAATGACATAAGTAAATAATGCCCTCAGCAATAGGGCATTACCATCATGTTGTGTAGAGTAATCAATAGCATTAGCAATAGCCTGCAACGTTTGGGGGCCTCTTTGGCCAATGACATGACAAGATGTAATTCATTCCTGGTACTGGGAGCTTCACTTGGTAGCATATGATGTCTAGTTGGGGCCATTGTCAACCCATTATATGGTAATTACATTTAAATTTCTTCATACATTTTAGGAAGCTTCTAGAGTAGTAGGTTTTCATATGGCTTTTCAAATGGCCTTTTGTGTTAGTTGTCCCATCCTGTATTTTCTCTTTTACTCTTCCTTTCTATTCTTCTAACCATTTAATCCTCACATTCTAGTTTCTCCTTTTAAGCTTTCGATCTGTGTACTGCCTGGTGTAGTGTGTTAACTTGACTCAGAAGTTGCAAAGACAATGTGAGATGCATGTCAGTGTTGTGTCCAGCTGATGCCAAAAGAGCTGGGTGGTTTATTCTCTTCACCATCAGACCCTGCTTGCTTAAGTGCAATCCTAAGGGATCCAGATTCCCAGGCAATTCCTTTTCTCTTTCTCTCAAAGCAAATCAAGCCCTAGACACTTAAGGGTGCTCATCTGCAAGCAGGACCAAAAGATGGGGACATAAGAAAAAAGAGAAGTCCTCAACCAGAAATCTGACTGAAGCCTCTCACCAGCAGAGAAGCAAAATTTCCAGTATAATAGCCAATAGTTTATGAGCTTTCTCCTTTCCCACGTGAAAACCTACACTTTTCTAGGAATTTCAATAGAAACCCCTTATGAAACCTTAGTGGTTTCTGGTTGTATCTTATCATATTGTAATTTCATCAATGACATCTGGGTTACCCTATAGTAGGGAGGCAAAGTTTCTTAACAACCTCTTGAGATTTATCTTAAAGGCCACCAAATGCATATGTATGACTAATGCTAAGACATCTAATTGCAACTCTTTCTTGAAAAGCCTACACTCATGCTTTGGTTGTGACTTTACTCTTTTTTTTTTAAGTGTGTGTGTGTGTGTGTGTGTGTGTGTGTGTGTGTGTGTGTGTGTGTGTGTGAGAGAGAGAGAGAGAGAGAGAGAGGAGAGAGAGAGAGAGAGAGAGAGAGAGAGAGAGAGAGAGAGAGAGAGAGAGAGAGAGAGAGAGAGAGAGAGAAAGGTCATAGAGGTCCCAAGAGGACATCAGGTCCCTTGGAGTCTCTTGACATGGATTCACAGATTCTGGAAACTAAACTCGGGTCCTCTGGAAGAGTAGGAAGCACTCTTAACTGCTGAGCCATAGCTCCAGCCCATTTATTCATTTTATAGTACAACTCTAACCCTGCCTCATGCTGACTAATCCTGAAATTATTTTCTCTCATGATGCAAGCCACACCTCCTGAGTTTGCCTGAGTCGAAATCCCTAAAAGATTCTAAAAGATTAAGGGAACTCCTAGAGGGGCTGAAGGTGACAGCACCAAGAACAATCCAATTAAGAGATACAGATGCAGACTATTGGGGATGTAAGCCTGCAGGGAATTAAGAAGCATGGAAATGATAAAGGATTTTGAAAAGTTATGGGCAGAACATGGGCAACATCATCTTCCATGAATGACCTTTCATCCAATGTGAAGTCAGCAATGTACACAGGGTCATTGTTAGGGATGACCAGAACCAACACTCTGTTCTAAATAAATAAGACTGTGTCATTGGTATGTTATTTACTTGATTTTCCTTCACAACTGTTTGCTAATAGCATGCTAAAAGAAAATTATAGTGTATTATGTATACCCAGTTTTCCCTAGTCACACGGTGTTGAGTCAGATGACTCCTATGAGGCTGCCTTTGAAATTTCACAGATGTGCAAGGTAATCCCTCTGTGTGAAATCAACACCCAGACTTGTGTTGGAATTAAACCAGGGTTCCCCTGACAGTAGCAAGAGGAATAAACAGAGCTTTGTTTTCCTGCTAATGAGAGCAAACAGCTCTATCCCTGGTGGCCTTCTTTGGAAGTTTTGCCACTGTTAGAGGATCACAGACAGGCCAGAGGTATAACTCAAATTTGCAGAATGAAAAACCAGAAAAAGAATAGAACCTGCATGAGATTAGCAAGTACTTTAACCTAGAGGCAAAAACGTATTGACAAAACACATCTGCATGCTTAAGTTTTCAACTCTGCTCTCTGTGTTTTGATTCATTGGAGTGATACCATTAGCCATCGGGGTTAAGAAGGTACCACCTGAAGGGTTCCAGGTTTTTGTGTCTGGAACAAGGAATTGAGCAGAGATTTACAATTGCAGTAGAAGCAGAGATGGTTGGTTTAAAAAGACTAAGCTTCAAAAGGGGCGAGAAATGGGCTAGAACTAAGAGAGTTCAGGAGCTCAACGGGTCATGGTGTACAAATAATGAGACTTTGATGCCACTGGGCCTATGGCTCATTTTCTCTGCCTGGACTTTCTCATGAATTCTCTATTACATGTACTTTTACATACAACTTCACACACCATGTTTCATTAACACCTTTAGTCTCACTTTGGGATTATACATTTTAGTATTAAGATGAACTATAGGTCCACTTTAGACATTCTAGAGTGTGTGTTTGGGGTAGTGTCTGGCCTTCGTTATGCCAACTTGCTTTTTCCATGTGCTAACTCTTCAGCCTTTACAAAAGCCTCGCAGGACCTCACTCTTAGTGTCATTCTCTTGATTAGGAAGGATCCAAGGAGCTGCAAGAACCCAGCAAGACAGTGAGCTAGTGAGCAGAGATGTTTCTCATTCCATTTTTTTAAATTAAAAATGTTTATTTTATGTTCATGGATATATTGTCTGCATGTATGTCTGTGCAACACATGTGTACCTGGTGCCCACAGAGGCCAGAAGAGGGCTTCAGATCCTCTGGAACAGGAGTTACAGATGGTAATGAGCAGCCATATAGGTCATGGGAATCAAACTTGTGTCTTCTGCACGAGTAGCCAGTACTCTTAACCTCTGAGACATCTCTCCAGTCCTCATTTATTTTCTTAATCCTTAAAACTAGTGGGCAGAAATGTAAAGTACATGAAAAGAGGTAAGATATAGACATTTACATAGAGTCATTTTCTCACTCCATAGATAAGGCTGTGCTTTGTTTTAAGTTACTGCCTTGCCCTACTTGGCTTTTGGGCTGAGTCTTGTCCTGTGTGCCTTCTTTTTACAAAGGAGTTAGCTCCATAATATTTTCATTGAGAATAAATTATTTTCTCATACAGTATAACCTGATTATAGTTTCCCTTCCCTCAACTCCTCCAAGCTCCTCCCCACTTCTAATCCCCTCCAAATTCAATCCCTTTCTGTCTCTCATTAGACAAGAGCAGGCTTCTAAGAGAAAACAATCAAACATGACAAAATAAAATATCGTAAGATAAAGCAAACACTATCATATCAGCATTGGACACGGCCAACCCAACAGGAGGAAGAGTCCTAAGAGCAGGCACAAGAGTCAGAGACACACTTGTTCTTATAGTCAGTTCAAGTCCCATTAAAAATACTAAGCTAATTGCGGTAACATATATGCTGAGGACCTGAGTGTAGATCCAACTAGGCCATGTTCTTGCTGCTTCATTCTCTGTGAGTTCATATGTGCCTTGCTTAGTTGACTCAGAGGGCCTGGTTCTCCTGGTGTCCTCCATTCCCTCTGGCTCTTATACTCTTTCCACTTTGTTTCTGTGGCATTTCCTGAGCTCTGAGGGGAGGAATTGATAGAGACATCCCATTTAGATGCTCTCCACATAATGCTTGGCTGCAGGTCTCTGCATCTGTTCCCATCCACTGTCAGAGGAAGCCCGTCTGGTGATGACTAGATATGACACTAACCTATGAGTATAGCAGAATATAATTAGGAATAATTTTATTGATTTTTTTGGATACATAGTGTTTGGTTTACCCTAGGTCTCTGGGCTAACTACTCTCTGGTTCTTGGCCACCCAAGCAGTGTCAGGGATGAGTTCTGTCTCATAGAGAGGGCCTTAAGTCAAATGGGACATTGGTTGATTACTCCCACAAGCTTTGTACAACATTGAGCTAGCATATCTTGCAAGCAGGACAGATTGGAGGTCAAAAGTTTTGTGGCTTGGTTTGTATTAACATTTCTCTTTCGGTAGCCTGCAGAGTACCTCCCTACACCAAAGACACTGGAACTTAGGGATGAAGGCTTCATGTAGGTACCAGCTCAACTTCTCCATGTTCAATGAGTTGTGTAGGTGCTGTGGTTGGCAAAAGGGCCCTGTTGTCAGTTTGTGGAAAGCAACCCTTTGTCTTAATTGCCTGGGATGTTTGGGAATTCCTATGGGATCCCCTTGGCCAACAACTTAAGTGAATGCAACCTAGTGCCACCACTGGAAACCTTGCCCAGCCACAAGAGATGGTCAGTTGAGATTCTGTATCCCCCATTACTAGGAGTCCTCATTACGATCATCTTCATAGATTCCAAGCAATTTCCACTGCACTAGGTTTCCATACCACCCCCCAAAAGCCTGCCAAACCAAGCCTTCTCTCCCCATACTCTCTCCCTCCAGCCCATCCCCCAATAACCTTATCCACCCACTCTCATCCTCAATCACCCCAAGTCTGCCTATAAAATCTGTTCTAAGTAATCCTCCCAGGGAGATCCATGTACCCCACCCCCCACCCCTACCTAACCTCTCTGTGTCTGTGGATTATAACTTGGGTATCATTTACTCAATGGCTAATATCCACTTACGAGTAAGTACATACCATATTTGTCTTTCTGGGTCTGGGTTACCTCAATCACGATGATTTTTTCTAATTCCATCCATTTGCCAGCATATTTCATGATATCATTTCTTTAAAAAAAACTGAGGAATACTCCATTGCATAAATATACAACATTTTCTTTATCCATTTCAGTTTAGGGACATCTAGGTTGTTTACAATTTCTGGCTATCATGAATAAAGCCACAATTAACATGGTTGAGCAAGTGTCCTTGTGGTAGGATGGAGCATCCTTTGGGTGTATGCCCAAGAGTGGTAAAGCTGGGTCTTGAGGTAGATTGATTCCCACCTTTCTGAGGAACTGGCATGTTGATTTCCATAGTGGCTGTACAAGTTTGTGCTTCCACCAGCAGTGAAGGAGTGTTCCCCATGCTCTACATTCTTGCAAGCATGAGCTGTCACTTGAATTATTGAATTTGGCCATTCTGACAGGTGTAAGATGGAATTTCAAAGTAGTTTTGACTTATCTAAGGATGTTGAACATGTCTTTAAGTGTTTCTCAGCCATTTGGGATTCCTCTGTTGAGAACTCTCTGTTTAGTTTGTATCCCATTTTTAATGTTCCCCATTTTAATTGTTGATGTCTAGTTTCTTGAGTTCCTTACATATTTTGGATATTATCCCTCTGTCTGATGTGGAGTTGGTGAAAAAATTTTCCCATTCTGTAGACTGCTGTTTTGTCCTATTGATGGAGTCCTTTGCTACACAGAAGATTTTCAATTTCATGAGGTCCCATTTACTTTTTGCTGTTCTTAGTGCCTGAACTATCGGTATACTGTTCAAGAAGTTGTCTCCTGTGCCAAAGCATTCAAGACTATTCCCTACTTTCTCTTCTATTAGGTTCAGTTTATCTGGATTTATATTGTGGTCTTTGATCCACTTGACATTATGCAGGGTGATAAATGTGGATCTATTTGGATTTTTCTACATGCAGGCATCCCGTTTGACCAATACCATTTTCTGAAGATGCTGTCTTTTTTTCTGGTGTGTATTTCTGGCTTCTTTTTTTTAAAAAAAAATCAGGTGTCCATAGGTGCATGGACTTATGTCTGGGTCTTCAATTCAATTCCATTGATCAACATGTGTGCTTTCATGCCAACACCATGTAGTTTTATTACTATAGCTCTGTAGTACAACTTGAAATCAGGAATGGTGGGATCTCTCACAGTTCTTTTATTGTTTATGGTTGTTTTAGCTAACCTGCATTTTTTCCATGTATAGTTGAGAATTGTCCTTTCAAGGTCTGTAAAAATTGTTGGAATTTTGATGAGGATTGTGTTGGATCTGTAGATTGCTTTTGGTAAGGTGGCCATTTTTACTATGGCAGTCCTACTGATCCATGAGCATGAGAGAGATCTTTCCATCTTCTGAAGACTTGAAGGTTTTTATCATACAAGTCTTTTACTTGCTTGGTTAGAGCTACTCCAAGATATTTTATATTATTTGAGGCTGTTGTAAAAAGTTCTGTTTTCCAGATTACTTTCTCAGTCTGTTTATCATTTATATATAAGAGGTCTACCGCTTTTTATACTTGATCTTGTATTCAGCTACTTTTATCAGCTGTAGGAGTTACCCAGTGGAGTTTCTAGGGCCACTTATGTATACTATCATATCAACTGCAAATAATGCTACTTTGACTTTTTCCTTTCCAACTTGTATCCCATTGATTTCCCTCAGTTGCCTTACTGCTCTAGATAAAACTTGATGCACTATATTGAATATATATGGAGAGAGTGTGTTCCTGATTTTAGTGAATTTGCTTTGAGTTTCTCTCCATTTAAATTGGTATTGCCCATCTGTAAATTGCCTTTATTATGTTTTGGAATGTCCTTTGTATCTCTATTCTCTCTAGGACTTTTATCATGAAGGGTGCTGGATTCTGTCAAATACCTTTTCTGTATCTAATGAGATGATATGTGAATTTTGTCTTTCAGTTTGTTTATATGGTAGATTACATTCATTGATTTTTGTATATTGAACCATCCCTGCATCTCTGAGATAAAGACTACTTGAGCATGCTGTATGATCATTTGATGTGTTCTTAGATTTGGTTTGCAACTATTTTTTGAGTATTTTTGCATCTGTGTTCATAACAAAAATTGGTTTGTAATTCTGTTTCTTTGTTGAGTGTCTGTGGCTTGGGTATCAGGGTAGCTGTGGGCTAATAAAATGAATATTGGCATTAACTCTTCTTTGAAAGTCTGGTAGATTTCTTTGCTAAAACCACTTGGTCCTGGGTGGTTTTTATTTTTTTCTATTTTGATTGAGAGACTATCAATGACTTCTTCTATTTCACTATTTATATTGTTTATCTGATCTTGATTTAACTTTGATAAGTGGTACCTATCATGAAAATTAAGCATTTCTTCTCAATTTGGCGGAATACAGTTTTCTAAAGTATGTCCTTTTGGTTCTCTGGATTTCCTCAGTGTCTGTTGTTATGTTCCCATTTTAGTTAGTGATTTTGTTAGTTTGGATAGTTTCTCTCTGCCTTTTAGTTTGAACAAGTCTATCTTCTTGATTTTCTCAAAGAAGCAACTTTTTGTTTCATTGATTTTTTGTACTGTTCTTTGTTTCTATTTTATTGATTTCAGCCCTCAGTTTGATTATTTCTTGCCATTTACTTCTCTTGGGCAATATTACTTCTTTTTGTTCTAGTGCTTTCAGGTGTGTTGTTAAGTGGCTAGTGTGAGATCTCTCCAATATTTTTATGTAGGCACTTAGTGCTATGAGCTTAACTCTTAGCATCGCTTTCATTGTGTCTTCATTTTCATTGAATTCTAGTAAGTCTTTATTTCTTTCTTCATCCATTTTTCATTCAGTAGAGAGTTTTGCAGTTTCCAGGAGTTTGTAAGCTTTCTGTTGATTCTGTTGTTGGTATCCAGCTTTAATTCATGGTGATCTGATAGGATGCAGGGAGTTATTTTAATTTTCTTGTATCTGTTGAGACTTGTTTTGTGTCTGAGTATGTGGTCAGTTTTGTAGACAATTCCATGAGGTTTTGAGAAGTTATATTCTTTTGTTTGGTGAAATGTTCTGGAGATACATTAGGTCTTTCTAATTTATAATGTTAGTTCCAGTATTTCTCTGTTTAGTTTTTGTCTGGATGACCTGCTCTTTGGTAAGAGTGGGGTACTGAAGTCTCCCACTATTTGTGTGAGCGTCATTATGTTAACTAAGCTGTAGTTGTGTTTCTTTTACAAAGTTGGTTGCCCTTGTGGTTGGGGCATAGACATTAGGAACTGAAATGCTATCTTTGTGGGGTTTTTTCCCTTTGAATATGTAGTGTCCTTCCCTATCTCTTTTGATTAACTTTGGTTCAAAGTCTATTTTGTTAGATATTAGAATGGCTACACCAGCTTGCTTTTTAAGTCTATTTGCTTGGACTATCTTTTTCCAGCACTTTACCCCGAGGTAATGACTATCCTTGATGATGAGGTGTGTTTCTTGGATGCACCAGAAGGATGGATGCTGTGGATATTGCTCTGTATAAATAAAATGCTGATTGGCCAGTAGCCAGGCAGGAAGTATAGGCGGGACAAGCAGAGAAGAGCATTTTGTGAATAGGAAGGCTGAGTCAGGAGATGCTACCAGCTGCCACCATGAGTACCAACATGTAAGCCACGAGCCATGTGGCAAGGTGTAGATTTATAGAAATAGGTTAATTTAAGATAGAAGAACTAGATAACAAGAAGCCTGCCACGGCCATACAGTTTGTAAGCAATATAAGTCTTGGTGTGTTTACTTGGTTGGGTCTGAGCGGCTGCAGGACTGGCCAGTGAGAGAGATTTGTCCTGACCATAGGCCAGGCAGGACCGGAGAAAACTCCAGCTACAGATGGATGCTGTTTTCCATCCATTCTGTTAGTCTGTGTCTTTTTACTGGGGAATTAGACTATTGATATTGAGAGATCTCAATGACCAATCCTGTTATTTTGTTGTTGTTTTTGGTGGTGGTGGTGGTGGTGGTGGTGGTGGTGGTGGTGGTGGTGGTGGTGGTGGTGGTGGTGGTAGTGGGTGGTGGTGGTGGTGGTAGTCGTCATGGTCATCATAGTGGTAGTGTGTATGTATTTCCCTTCTTTTGATTTTTGCTTGTGTGAGATTATTTATTTCCTATATTTCATGGGTATAGTTAACCTCCGTGGGTTGGAATTTTTCTTCTAGCACCTCCTATAGAGCTAGATAAATAATGTTTAAATTTGGTTTTGTCAGGAATATCTTGTTTTCTCGATCTATGGTGACTGAAAGTTTTGCTGGGTATAGTAAGTAGTCTGGGCTGGCATCTGTCATCTCTTAGTTTCTGCAGCACATCTGTCCAGGCTCTTCTGTCTTTCAGAGTCTCCATTGAGAAGTCAGGTGCTATTCTAATAGGTCTGCCTATATATGTTACTTGGTCCTTTTCCTTTGCAGCTTTTAATATTCTTTCTTTGCCCTGTATGTTTAGTGTTTTGATTATTTTGTACTTTCACTTCTGTTCCAATCTATTTGGTGTTTTTTACTTTTTTTTTTTAGCTGCTGACATTTTTTTTACTTTTATTTTATTTTACAATACCATTCAGTTCTACATAACAGCCACAAATTCCCTTGTTCTCCTCCTTCCTGCCCCCCTCCCCTTCCCCCCAGCCCACCCCCCATTCCCACCTCCTTCAGGGCAAAGCCTCCCCCAAGGACTGAGATTGACCTGGTAGACTCAGTCCAGGCAGGTCCAGTCCCCTCCTCCCAGATTGAGCCAAGTGTCCCTGCATAAGTCCCAGGTTTCAAACAGCTAACTCATGCAATGATCACAGGACCTGGTACTACTGCCTAGTTGCCTCCCAAACAGATCAAGCCAATCAACTGTCTCACCTATTCAGAGGGCCTGTGAGCTACCATGTGGTTGCTGGGAGTTGAACTCAGGACCTCTGGAAGAGCAGGCAGTGCTCTTAACCTCTGAGCCATCTCTCCAGCCCGTCAATTTGGTGTTTTATATGCTTCTTTTACCTCTATAGGCATGTCCTTCTTTAGGTTAGGGAAATTTACTTTCATGATTTTGTTGGAAACATTTTCTAGGCCTTTGAGCTAGATTTCTTCTCTTTCCTCTATTCCTATTATTCTTTGGTTTGGTCTTTTCATGGTGTCCCAGATTTTCTGGATGTTTTTATCAGGAGTTTTTTAGATTTGACATTTTCTTTAACCTATATATCCATTTCTTTTATCATATCTTCAACCCCTGATATTCTCTCTTTCATCTCTTGTATTCTTTTGGTGAAACTTGCCTCTAGTTACTATTCAAATTCCTAAATTTTTAATTTCCAGAATCTCCTCAGTTTGTGTTTTGTTTATTCATTCTGTTTCCATTTTCAGGTCTTGAACAGTTTTATTCATTTCCTTTAACTATTTGTTTTCTTGGATTTCTTTAAGGAATTTATTTCCTCTTTAATGACCTCTATCATCTTCATATAGTTTGGTTTTTAAGGTCTTTTGTTGTGCTTCAGCTATGTTGGAGTATTCAGGGCCTGCTGTGTAGGATAGATGGGCTCTGAAGGAGACGTGTTGCCCTAGCTGTTACTGGTTTTGCTTTTATGCTGGAGACCGAGCATCTGGGATTGAGATGATTATAGGTCTGGGTGTTGATTGCTAGGTTTGTCTTTGTTGCATGGGTATTTTGTTCTTTGATTTCTGTTTCCTCTTTGGATTTTCAGAAAGTGTGAAGGCTGTGTGTTGCCTGTTTTCCTGGCCTGTTTAGCTGGTGTGTTCACAGGGAAAGCCTGCTGGTGTTGGAGGCTGGGATACTGGATGAGCTGGGGGAAGGAAGGTTAGAGGAGAAGGTCTTTGTGACCCATTGGGGATGGGGTCAGGGAGGAAAGGGAGACCACAGCAGGTTTCCTGCTACAGAGTGGTGGGGTGAGACTGGGGGATTGGCTATCAGAAGCAGTAGGAGAGATGTGTGTCTACCTTCTGCCTACTTGTTGTCCTGGGAGGAGCCGCCTTGGGTTATCAGGGGATGCCTACTGGAGTTTTGGTCTGGAACAAAGCAACAAGTTGGGGGATGTTAGGAAGGAAAGGTCTGTGGGATCCAGAGGAGATGTGGGCAAGAAAGGAAGGAAAGCTGCCACTGCTGTTCCATTGCAGCATTGGGGATGAGACTGGGGAATTGGATCTGGAGGAACAGAGAAAGGAGAGGTTCTGTATACAGTCTACCTGGTTTTTAGTTAGCTCCATTTTGAGTGCAAATGCAGAGGTGAGATGATTCAGAATCTTGCTCATTCACATGGACACCAAAAACTCCAATGAGCTGACAACTTACTCATGCAATAGAAAAGGCACCACCTATAAACTAATTGAAGTTCATATTGAACATGTGGGCACATGGGTGTATCAAAACCATCTTAGAAAAACAAGGCCTGTGAAGTTACTGAATACACCAGACCACCAAATGATATAACCCTTTCACCTAAAAGGAGGGCTAGAGAAAAGGAGGGACACCTAACATTGCACTAGTTGAAACCCCAATGACAAGTAGGCAGGGAATGCCCAACTCTCTGCAGGAATTAGTCTCATAGTCCCACTGCTTGACACTAACAACTTGAATTGCTGTTTGTCTATCTAGACTGTTTTATGTCTTGAACCAGCTCAGCTCTGCACAGCCCAGCAGTGTTCCAACAGGCTTCATTAATATCTCATCAAGCCATCTGCAGTGATTCTCTTGTATCCGCATCTGCTTCTCCCTAAAGTGGATTCTCTTGACCTCTGCAGCCTCTTCAACCCTATCTTACCCACTTATCTGTTCTGTTTTACCTGTATATGCACACACGCAAGCACACACACTATTGCGTAAAGTGTAATGTGAGATCTGCAAGTTAATATTACTATTACTATTTGGAAAAAAAAGTGATTTGTGATTGAGAATAGTGATATTATCAAGGGAAATAGGGTTTACTTGGCAAACTGTCGTCAACCAAACTGACATAGTTTGTGAATTGATTGTTAATTAATAAATTCTAATATTATGGAAAGACATGTGCTGAACTCAAGTCCAAGGTAACATTTCCTAGCCCAGGGTATTCTTAAACAAAAGTGGCTATTCATCCTAGCAATTTCTTAAATAAGTCTGGTTACATTCGTAATTTAGGACTGAGTTGTTCCCAAGATTCCCTGGGGTTTTTGTGAACATGCAGATTCTGATTCAAAAAGTATGATGTGGAGTCTATCTGCCTTTTTAGTTTCTAGGTGATGCTTATACTTCCAGTCTAGCTATGGACCACATTTGAAGTAGCAAGAGTTAAGGGTAGTAATATTTCATCACTGTCAAGAATAAATAGCTGTTTGTTTGAAAATAAGGCATATTAATAAACTAAAGTTACATGCTGCTTATACACCCTGAAATGTACCCATGTTCTTAAATTTTATGTATTTATTTCTTTTTCAATACATTTTTAATTGAAATAGAATCTTACCACCGTTTCCTCCCTCCTTGGGGGTGGAGGCATGCACTACTGCATCTGTGTGGAGGTTAGAGAACAACTTGCAAGAGTCAACTTTGTCTTACCATGAGGGACACAGGTACTGAACTTACGTTGTCAAGCTTGGTGGTAAGCATCTATACCTGCTCTGCCATCTCATTGGCCCCAGAGATGCAATTACTTTCTAATGAATATTTTGGTTAGTTTTGACAAATATTTAAAAATGCTTGTAAGCTTAACCATATAAATATAAATTATTTCCAAAACCCCAAAAGCTTTCTTGTACTCCATTCTAGTGAGTCCTCTACACTTTCAGGCACAAGCAATAACTGATCTGCTTTCTGTTTCTATATATTAGATCTGTCTTTCCTCAAATATTACAAAAGTAGAATCATAAAGTGGTCTTTTGTATCTAGCATCTTATACTCACAATGTTTTTGAAATTTGGTCTTCTTATGGATATATATACCACAATTTCTTCATCCATTCATTAACTATTGGTCTATGAGAAGCAAAGTTCAAGAGTGGGTGAACCCTGTTAGCTTTGTGACTTAATTGCTGTTCTGTTGCTGTGAAGAGACACCATGACCAAGGCAACTTATAGAAGAAAGCATTTAACTGGAGGCTTGCTTACTGTTTTAGAGGGTTAGTTCATTATCATCATAGTGGAAAGCAGACAGGCATGGTGCTGGAGCAATAGCTGAGAGTTTTACATCCTGATGATCCACAGGCAGCAGGCAGAGAGAGAGAGAGACTGGGCCTGGCATGCGATTTTCAAACCTCAGAGCTCACTCCCATTGACACACCTCTTCCAACAAGGAAACTCCTAACTCCAACAGGTCATACTATCTAATTATTTCAAAAATTTCATCAACTGGGGACTAAGCATGAAAATATATGGGCCTATGGGAGGCCATTCTCCTTCAAACCACCACACTTGGCTTTATCAAAAATAGTAAATACAGAAAATAAGATTCTACTTAGAATGTTCTTTAGCTTTTATTTTCTCTCTTGACCTCTTGACTTTCTTTTTTAAAAAAGTATCATTAATTATTTTATTGTACAAATCTAAACAATGTTAGATGTGTGTAAAATTTCATTGGCAGAAATAAAGGCATGTCATAGCTATTATCTTGGCTCAAACATCATCCCAGAGTGGCAGACAGCTGGTAGACTATATTAATCTCCTTCAACTAGAAAGAAAACTTCTGGAAATACGCATAGTTTAGACTGTAACAGAAAGCTAGTATTTTTTTTTTGTTTTAAAATATAGATTTAGGGCATGTGAGATGGCTCAGCAGGTGAATGTGTTTGTTCTCAAGTCTGTCAAGCTGAGTTCAATCCCTAGGATCCACAAGGTGAAAGAAAAGAACAAATCTCCAGAAGTTATCCTCTCCACAGGTACACCGTGATGCCCCACAGTGTGCACACATGCACAAATGTACACACACACACATACACTCTTAGAACAAATACATTTGAAATTTCTATGATATGGTAATGACTTCTATTTAGAAGATACTTTCTACTTCTTGGAATATCCTTTACTGACATTTCATTTAGCCAGAAGAACAAAACTGATCAATAAAGGTAATTAATTAAGACTATGAATTCTTGATTGTCTTAAGTCCCATTAACATTTAATTATCTTTGTTAATAGAAAATGAACCCAGTTTGTGTGTAAAATTTACATAAATCTCAAAACTTAATTAGAGCAAACAGTTTTTTACTTATTTTTCATTAAACTCTGGTCCTAGAGAGTATCCAATTGTGGTTAAATTCTTTTAATGCCCACATATGTGAGTTTCATTTCCCATCTCTTAGAAGAAAATGGTAGAGAAGAGGTAAATTTAAAACGTTGGAGGAAAATTTTAAACTCTTAAAAATAAGTTTCTAAAAATTGATAAGGTGACAACATATTTTTTTAGAGTGACTTCAAACTCTTCCAATCAGGGAAATATTAAAACATCAACGACATCATAGCTTAACTTTGAGCAGTTACTAAGACCAAAAGAAGAGATAAAAGAGCAGCAATAGGTAGGCTGAATGGTTACAATTAACAATTTTTGTCCTGTTTAATTGCTAATAGCTTCCTTTTCCACCATATAACGTGTCCTTATTTGGATGATCAACCATACGGTCATCCCATCTGTAAAGCAACAATGCTAAAGCATAAACACCTCAACATTCCCTAAGTCTTTCTTCCACCCCATTCCTCCTTTTTCAGAATTTGAGGATCTGTTTAATGTGACATCTTGTATGTCTTCAATTATAGATTTAGATTTTAATGAAGTTTCTGTTTTCTATTCATTTCTACCTGCAATTTGAAATGATGAATGTTAGTTAGAATCACCGAGAATCTTATAAATAGCCAATGCCTAAGGAGCATCTTGGAACAATTAAATCAGTGTCTCTGGAGATGAGATGCAGTTTAAAAGCTTCTCAGAAAATTCTAATGTGCAAGCAGGGTTAAGGACTATTGATTGTGATGGCCATTAAAACAACTATTTCTCTTACAAGGCACCTGATATTATGAGTGATGTGTGCAACTTCGAATCAATCTCCTGGTAGAAAAGGGGTGCCCTCATTACCCTTAACCAAGAATCATGACACACTCATCTTTGCTTCATCCTGTGCATGAGCTAGGGTTCTGCTCTTTCATGTTATCTCCTGATCACACAAGGAGGAACTGTTCTACTTTTCCTTCTGAAAGCTTCAGTGCCGACAATGGTAATAGAACCAAACCTGAACCCCAGTTATCCAAATGAAGAGATTCTTTGCCCTATGATAAAGACAACTGATAACGGAATTTGACAGGACCTCCATCTTGACCATTCATTATCTGATGGAAGCGCTGATATTCTGAAAGGGTAGACAACTGAAGCTAGGTGGCAGTCCTGCTTAGCAATTAGAAGAAACATTACAAAGACAACAATTATAAAGACAAGCCATACAGAAGGAAATCAAAATGAACTTACCACTGCTTTAACACCAGCATGGGATCAATAAAGCAAAATGAGCATGCTAACACCATGACTTTGAATATAATCTTCCTCATCAATATTGGAGAGCTTCCCTAACACTATAGTTAACTGAATGTTTAGCTGCTTTTCAATAGGATCCATAAGCCTCTCTGCATTGTGTTCTTGAGGATGATCATTCCACATGAATGACTGCAGGAAGACAGAGGCTAATCTTTTGTAACCCATAAAATAGAAACATGTTGAAAATGTTTCAATGAATACTGAAAAGCTTTTGAAAAATAAAATGTATGGCATACTCAAAACCATGATGAAGTGAGATTTTCTTTTAGAGTGCATGGCTGGGGCTGGAGAAGTAATTCAGCTGTTAAGAGGACTTATTCTTGCAGAGGATATGGGTTCCCTTCCTAGCATCCACATGGTGGATCACAGATGTCTGTAACTGCAGGTTCAGGGGTTCTGATGCCCTCTTCTGACCTCTGCAGGCACCAGGTATGCATCTATGTACACACATAGATGGAGGCAAAACACATACGCATAAAAACATATAGAAGCACATGGGTTATTTTTCTAGAAAATATTTAACAAAATATTATTAGTGTCTCTGTAGTTCAGAGTATTTGCTAAGATGACTGTATTCTGTTCATGTTTATCTTTTTAAACTTCTTTTATAATAAACATTGTATTTTCCTTTAAAATTTCATTGTTTTTATGAGAGTCATAATGCCCTTCAACTTCCAAATGTCCATTAATGATTAGGTAATTAGTAGATCCTGACTGCTTTCTGTCATGTCGATTGTCAGCCCAAGGCCTGATTTGCATTAATTGATGGCTCTTCTAATTAGAGTTGTTAATGGATGATGTTAGTGTGTGTTCATCCCCGACAATCAATAGTTTGTGCATGTACTCACTCTAATTTGGAAAGCTAAACAGAAGTTGATGTTTTTGTTTGTTTGCTTTTGTTTTAGAGGAATATTCAAGATAAGGATAGGGTTGCTGAGCTCTGTAGACTACATACATAGCAAAAATGTTTATGAAACTATAATAGATACAAGTGTAGAAATTATAAAGTAGCAAGTTCTATTTTTAAAATTTTCCCTTTTATTGGAATATTTTTTTTCTCACATAATATATCATGATTACAGTTTCTCCTCCCTCTACTCCTCCCAGTTCTTCCCCACCTCACCTCTGATATGGACCCACTCCTTTCTGTCTCTCATTCAAAAACAAATAGCCTTATAAAGGACTAACATAAGATATAATAAGATAAAACAGAAACTAACGCATATGAATTGGACAGAACAAACAGAAGGAAAAGAGCCCAAGAAAAGGCACAAGAATCGGAGACCTACTTGTTTACACACTAAACCAGAAGCCATGAAAGGACCTGGTGCAGACCCATGCAGGCCTTGTGCATTCTGCTTTAGTCTCTGTGAGTTCAATAGGAGCTTTGCTCCGTTGATTTAGAAATCCTTGTTTTCTTGGTGTCTTCCACCCCCTCTGGCTCTTACATTCTTTAGGTCTCCTCTTCTGCAGGGTTCCATGAACCCCAAGGGAAGAGATTTGATGGAGACATCCCATTTAGGGCTGAGTGTTCCAAGGCCTCCCAGTCTATGCATAACATCTGGCCGTGGGTCTCTGTATTTGTTCCCCATCTGCCACAAGAGGAAGCATCTCTGATGATGGCGGATCTATGTGTATAACAGAATATCTTTAGGAATAATCATTGCTAAATTTTTTAGAATAATAGTGTTTGGTTTGACCCTAGGTCCCTGTGCTATCTCGTCTCAGTTCTTGGTCACCCAAGCAGTGTGAGGATGAGTTGCAACTCCTCAAGTGGACCTCAAGCCAAATCAGATGTAGGATGGTTACTACCAAAAGCTTTGTACCACCATCACAGTAACATATCTTGAAAGTAGGACACCAATGTGGATCAAGGATTTGTGGTTGTGTTTATGTTTATTTTTTGGTAGCAGGCAGAGTACCTTCCTGTACCAAAGATACTATAAAGCAGGCGTGAAGGCTCTGTGTAGGCACGAGCTCACCTTGCCCATGTTCAATGAGTAGTGTATGTGTTGTCTTCAGCAACAGGGCCTTGCTGTCAGTTTGTGGAGAGCAATCTATAGTCTTGGCAACACCTAGGTTGTTTGGGGATTCCCATGGCAACCATTTTGTCAACAACTCAATGAGAAGTAACCCAATCCTGGGACTGAAAGCTTCATTTGGTGACAAGGGTGAGCAGTTGGGATTTTGTCTCCCATTATTTTGACAATTTCCCTTTGATAACCTTCATATATGTATATATATTGAAAGCTTCCACTATATTAGGTTTCCATACTACCCCTCAAATGACCCTTAATTTTAGCTGTCTCTCCCATATTCCCTACCTCATCCCTCTTTCCCTCTGCCTCCCTACTTGATCCTCCCATTCCATCCCACCCATCCATCCATAACTATCTATTTGATTTCCCTTTCCTAATGAGATCTGTCTCCACTAGTCCCTTACTCAATATCTAACCTCTCTGGTTCTACGAATTGTGTCTTGGTTATCATTGACTTCACAGTTAATATCACATATAAGCGAATACATTACTTATTTCTCTTTGTGGATCTGGGATACCTCACTCAGGATATTTTTTCTAGTTCTATCCATTTACATGTCAATTTCATTTTTAACAGCTAAGTAATACTCCACTAGCACATTTTCTTTGTCAGTTCTTCTTCTGATAGACATATAGGTTCTTACCCATTTCTGGCTTTTATGAAGAGAGTAGCAATGAACACGGTTGATCAAGTGTCTCTGTGGAAGGATGAAATGACCTTTGGGTACATGCCTAAAGGTGGTATAGTTGGATTGTGAGGTAAATCAATTCCCATGTTCCCAAGGAACTGCCACACTGATTTTCATGATGGCTGCACAAGTTTATACTCTAACCAGCAATGTGAGTGTTCCCCTCTGGATGAACTGCCACTTGTGTTATTGGTCTTAGGGTGTAGGACAAAATCTTAAAATAGTTTTCATATGCCTTTCCCTGGTAACTAGGAATTTTGAGCATTTCTTTAAGCACTTCACATTCTTTTGAGTTTCCTCTTTTGAAAATTCTCTTTTTAGATATATATCCCATTTCTTTTTTTTTAAATTAATGTATTTTTTTTTATTTTACATCTCAGCCAGTTTCCTCTCCCTCCTCCCCTCCCAGTCCCTTTCCCACTTCCTTCTGTTCCCACCCCCAAATCCACTACTTTTCTGTTCAGGAAAAAACAAGTGTCCCATGAGTATAAACCAAACATGGCATATCAAGTTGCAGTAAATCTATGTACCTCCTCATTTATTAAGCCTGGGCAAGGAGACCCAGTATGAGAAGTAGTTCCCCAAAAGCCAGTAAAAGAGTCAGAGGCAGCCCCTGTTCACACAGTAAGGAGTCCGACAAGAGGACCAAGCTACATAACTGTAACATATATGCAGAGTGCCTAGGTCAGATGGGCTATTTATTTTCTTAATATCTATCTTTTTAGTTCTTGATATAAATTTTGGATATTAGTTTTCTATCACATGTGCAGTTGATGAAAATCTTTTCCCATTTGTATGTTGCCACTTTTTCTGAATGATGGTTTCCTTCACCTTACATAAGCTTTGCAGTTTCATAGCGTCCCTTTTATTAATTGTTGATCTTAGTGCCTGTGCTAATGGTGTTCTGCTCAGAAAGTCTTCTCCTGTGCCAGTGAGTTCAAGGCTATTCCCTACTTTCTCCTCTGTGATATTCAGTGTATCTGGTGTTAGGGTGAGGTTTTTTTTCCCGTTTGGAATTGAATTTTGTGATAAATGTGGACTATTTGGATTCTTCTACATGCAGCTGTACAGTTTGGTTAGCACCATTTGTTGAAGATGCTTTGTCTAACATGTATTTCTAGTTTTGTTTTAAAAAATGAGGTGTCCATAGGTATGTGGATTTACATCAATTCCATTGATTAATGTGTCTGTTTTGTGCCAATACCATGCTGATTATGACTATAGCTTTGTAGCACAATGTTACATCAGAAATGGTGGGTCATCCTGCAGTTCTTTTATTACTTTTATTGCTTAGCTAGCTTAGGTTGTCTGTGTTTCTATATGAAACTGAAAATTATCTTTCCAAGATCTGTGAAAAACTGTCTTGGGGATTCGATTGAATCTGTAGATTGTTTTTGGTGGGATAGCCATTTTGACTATGTTAATCTTATTGATCCATGAGCATGAGAGATCTTTCCATCTTCTGATATTTTCTTCAATGACTTATAGTTTTCACTAGATGTGTCTTTTACTTGTGTGGTTAGAGTCACCCCAAGATAGCTTGTATTATTTGAGGCTGTTTCAAAAGGTGTTGTTTTCCTGATTTCTTTCTCAAATAAATATATCATTTGTATATAGGAGGGCTACTGTTTTGCTTTGCTTTTTGTTTTTTTTTTAGTTAATCTTGTATCTAGCCACTTTGCTAAAAGTTTTTTTATCAGCTGTAGGTGTTTCCTGGTGGAATTTTGGGGTCACTTATATATACCATCATATCATCTGAAAATAAAGATACTTTCATTTCTTCCTTTCCAATTATTATCCCTTTAATAATAATTGTCCTATTGCTCTAGCCAAGACTTCAAGAAGTATATTAAATAGATATTGACAACCTTTTTGTGTTCCTGGTTTTAGTAGAATTGCTTTGAGTTTATCTCAATTGAAACTTATGTTGGTCATAGGCTTGCTATAAATTATTTTTATTATGTTGAAATATGTCCCTTATATCCCTAATCTCTCCAAGAATTTTATCATGAAGGGGCATTGGATTTTGTACAAGGCTTTTCTGCATCTAATGAGATGAGCATGTGGTTTTTGTCTTTCAGTTTGTTTATACTATAGATTACATTTATTGATTTGCATATGTTGGATCATCCCTGCATCACTGAGATGAAGTCTACTTGATCATGGTGGATCATCTTTTTGATGTGTTCTTGGATTTGGTTTGCAAGTATTTTAATGAGAATTTTTGTATAACTGTTCACAAGGAAAATTGGTCTATAATTCTCTTTGGTGAGTCTTCATTTGGTTTGGATATCAGGGTAACTATTGCCTCATGAAACAAAATGAGCAATGTTCCTTATGTTTCTATTTTGTGGAATAATTTGAAGAATATTGGCATTACCTCTTCTTTGAAAGTCTGGTATAATTCTGCACCAACACCTTCTGGCCCTGGGCTTTTCTTGGTTGAGAAACTTTTAGTGATTACTTCTATTTCACTAGGGGTTATAGGTATGCTTAAATTGTGTAAATTGTTTGTCTGATCTTTATTTAAGTGGTATGTATTGGGAACATTATCCACTTCTTTTATAATTTTCCAATTTTGTGGAGTACAGGATTTTAAAGTATGTCCTTAGGAATTTTCTGGATTTCCTTGGTGTCTGTTGTTATATACCCCTTTTCACTTCTAATTTTGTTTATCTGGATATTGTTTCTATATTTTAATTAATTTTAATAAGAACTTGTCAATCTTATTGATATTGTCAAAGTACCAACTATTTGTTTCATTCATTCTTATTTTATTTTTGTTGTTGTTGTTTCTATTTTGTTGATTTGCTGTCTATTCCTTTTGGGTGTGATTTATTCTTTTTTTTCTAGAGCAGCAGGTTTCAACCTGTGGGTAGTGACCCCTTTGGGGCTTCAAATGACCCTTTCACAGGGGTCGCCTAAGACCATCAGTGTGTTAGGGTTTCTATCGCTATGAAGAGACACCATGAACATGACAACTCTTATAAAGGAAGAAAAGCATTTAATTGGGGCTGAATTACAGTCCATTATCATTATGGAGGAAGCATGGTGGCACACAGGCAGACATGGTCCTGGAGAAGGTACTGAGAGTTCTACATCTTGATCTGCAGGCAGCAGACCTCTGCAGACTGAGACCTCAAAGCCTGCCCCCAGTGAAACACTTCCTCCAACAAGGCCATTCTTCCTAATAGTGCCCCTTATGGGCCTATGGGGGTCACTTTCTTTCAAACTATCACAATTGGAAAATTTTATGATTCATAACAATAGCAAAACTACAGTTATGAAATAGCAACAAAATTAATTTTGTGGTTGGGGGTCAGCACGACATGAGGAACTGTATGAAAAGGTCCCAGCATTAGGAGGGTTGAGGAACACTGCTCTAGAGCTTCCAGGTGTGCTGTTGAGTTGCTTATCTGAGATCTCTCCAGTGGTGTTTTTTTTAAATGTTGGCAATTAATGCCATGAACTTTCTTCTTAGAAATGCCTTCACTGTGTCTTTTGGGTATGTTGTGTATTCCTTTTCATTAAATTCTAGCAATTTCTTAATTTCTGTCTTGAACAATTTTTTTTCATTATTCAATTTCCATGAGTCTATAAGCTTTCTGTTTTCTGTTGTTGGTGTTCAACTTGAATCTGTGGTGGCCAGACAGAATGCAGGATGTTATTTCATTTTTTTGTATCTGTGGAAACTTGCTTGTGTCCCAATCTATAGTCTCTTTTTTAGAACATTCCATGAGGTGCTTTTGTGTTTGGGTGAAATGTTCTGCAAATCTCTATTAGATCCATTTGGTTTATAACAACAGTTAGCTTCAGCATTTCTAATTCGTTTTTGTTTTTGTTATTTTAAATATTTTTATATTATAATTAATTTAATTTTACATATCAGCCACGGATTCCCCTGTCCTCCCCTTCCCACCCCTAGCCTTTCCCCCCAACCCACCCCCGATTCCCACCTCTTGTATGACCTATTGGCAATAGTGGAGTACTGATGTCTCCCACTATCAGTGTGTGAGGGTCACTTTGTGATTTATGCTTTAATAGTTGGTGGCCTGGTGTTTTATGCATAGATGTTAAGAACTGCAATGGTCACTTGGTGGATTTTTTCTTTGATTATTATGTGGTGTCCTTCCTTATCTCTTTTAATTCATTTTGGTTTGAATATTCTGCTAGCTATTAAAATAGCTACATCAACTTGTTTCTTAGGTCTGTTTGCTTGGAATATATTTTTCCATGCTTTTTCATGGAGATGTTGTCTATCCTTGACATTACTGTATGTTTCTTGGATGCAGATGAAGGCTGGATACTGTTTTCCCATCCACTCTGTTAGATGGTGACTTTTTTACTGGGGAATTGGGACTGTTGCTGTTGAGAGATATCAATGAGCAATGTTTATTGATTTCTTTTATTTTGTTGTGAAGTGTGTGTGTGTGTGTGTGTGTGTGTGTGTGTGTGTGTGTGTGTGACTGTATTCCCCTTCTTTTAATTTGCTGCTCTGGGTTTGTGTTTTCTTGGGTGTAGTTAATCTCTTTATGTTGGAATTTTTCTTTTAGCCCCTTCTGTGGGGCTGTATTTATAGACAGTATTGCTTAAATTTGTTTTCTTTTATTTAAAAAAATTTCTTTCTTTTTACACTTTCCTCCCTTCTCCTGATCCCCACAGCCTACTCGTATCCCACCCCAACTCCTCCTCATAGAGGGTAAAGCCTACTTTGGGTAGTCAACACAGGCTGGCATACCAAGTTGGGGCTGAGTAAGGCATCGCTCATTTGTCTTATTTTCCCCATCTAATGTGATTGGAATTTTTGCTGGATATGGTAGTCTGGGCTGGCATCTTTGGTCTCTTAGTTCAGGAATGTAGAATATCTGCCAAGGTCCTTCTGGTTTTCAAAGTCTCCATTGAGAAGTCAGGTATTATTCTAATGTTTGCCTTTATATGTACCTTTGTCTTTTTCCCTTACAGCTTTTAATATTCTTTCTTTGTCCCATACATTTAGTGTTTGAATTATTATGTGACAAGGGCACTTTCTTTACCAGTCCAGTCTATTTGGTGTTCTGTATGCTTCTTATACCTTTATGTACATCTTTTTCTTTAGGTTAGAGAAATTTTCTATTATTTTGTTGAGAATATGTTCTGTGCCTTTGACCCGCGTTTCTTCTCTTAACTTTATTCTTATATTTGGTCTCTTTATACTATCCCTTATTTCCTGGCTGTTTAGTGCCAGGATTTTTTTTTAAGATTTAACATTGTTTTTAACCAAGGAATCCATTTCTTCTATTGTGTATTCAATGCCTGACATTCTTTGTTTTTCTGTTGGTGAGGCTTGCCTCTAACGTACCTGTTCAAATTCCCAAGTTTTTCATCTCCAGTTTTCCCTCTGTTTGGTTTCTCTTTACTGATTCTATTTCCACTTTCAGGTCTTTAATAGTTCTATTCATTTCCTTTCACTGTTTGTTGTATTTTTTCTGGACTTCTTTAAAGGATTTCTTCATTCACTCTTTTAGGACCTCTATGATCTTCATGCATGCTGTTTTAAGGTCTGTTTCTTGTGCTTCAGCTGTGTTGCAATGCTCAGGGCCTGAAGTGGTATGGATACTGGGCTGTAGTCGGGACACGTTGTCCAGCATGTTGTTGATTGTTTTTGTCCTGGTGCCTAGGCATCTGCCTTTAGAAATATTGTAATTCTAGGTTCTGATATCTGATCTTTTCTGTTAGGTGGGTGTTTTGCTCCTTCATTTCTGCTTTCTCTTTGGTTCTTTGCAGAGTATGGTGGCTGTGTGTTGCCTAATAGGAAATTCTTCTGGGATCCTAATAGGTGTGGCCACTGGGGAGTCCAATTCAAATGTGTGTCTACATCTTGGGATCTGACCCTTAGGAATGGGGATGGACTGGGTGGGGCTCAGGGCATCTTCAGGAGTGAGGAAAGCAGATTGCTCCACTAGGATCTGCCTAGTCCCCTGAGAATGGGAGCAGAGAGTGAGAAGAGCCTTCTGTGGGTGGTCTGCGACAGATCTGGAGATGAGACTAGGGGATTGGACTCGGAGGACTGGAGGGAGAGGTGAAGATTGTAGTCAGCTTCCCTAATTCCATGGCTTTTGTGGCCTGAGGGTTCCCAGGGAGTGCCCACTTGGGTTGGGTTCTGGGATAAAGCAATGAGTGGGCATAGGGAAGTTTGAAGGGGCAGATCTGTGTGATCAGTTGGAGAGGGAGGAGGGAAAGGAGGTTGCAACAAGTGGTCTGCGATAGAGATGTAGACAGATGTGACAGGTTTTGGAAGATCTGAGGAAGAGGTAAGATTTGCAGTTAGCCTACCTGTTTCTCTGGCCTGAACGTTGCCAGGGAGTGCCTGCTCAGCTTGGGCCTGGGATAAAACAGTAGCTGGGATGAAGGACATTTGGGGGGGAAGAGAGGTAGGGGAAGCCACAGCAGGTGCTATGCTACAGAACTAGGGATCTAGTTGGAGGAATCTATTTAGAGAAACTGAGGAAGAAGCAGAGAGCTGCAGTTAGCCTTCCTGCTCCCCTGGCTGGAACAGGAAAGTAAATTCATATATATATATATATATATATATATATATATATATATATATATATATATATATATAATTTAAATAACATTTTTTTCATTTATTTTACATACCAACCACAGTTTCCCCTTCCTCCTCTCCTCCAAGTTCCCTCTTCCCATATACTCCCCTCCCCTTCCACTCCTCCCCCATCTCTACCCAGAAAGGAGCAGGCCTCCCATGGGCTTGAGCAAAGTATGGCATATTAAGCTGAGGCAGGACCGAGCATGAAGAACAGGTTCCCCAAATCCAGCTAAGCCGCAGGGACATGTTCCAATCCCACTGTCAGGAGCCCTACAAAGAGACCAAACCACACAATTGTCACACACATGCAGAGGGCCTAATCGGTCCCTTGGAGGCTCCCTAACTGTTGGCCCAGAGTCCATGAGCTCCATGACCTCAGTTCAGCTGTCTCTGTGGTTTCTTCGTTATGACCCCCTGGCTCATAAAATCCTCCTCCCTCTCTTCAGCAAGACTCCAGGAGCTCACCCCAGTGTTTGGCTGTGGATTTCTGCATCTGCTTCCATCAGTTACTGGATAGAATATCCCTGATGTCACTTAGGGTAGTCACCAATCTGATTACAATAGATGGCCAGGTCAGGCACTCTCTCCCACACAGACATGATGCTGGAGGAGTTGCCACAGGCAGCAGGAAGAAAGAGACACTGGGATCTGGTTGGGCTTTTGAAACCTCAAAGCTCACCCCCAGTAACACATTTCCTCCAACCAGGCCATACTTCCTAATCCTTCTCAAATAGTGACACTGCCTGTTAACTAAGCATTCAAATATATGAGCCTATGGCAGTCATTCTTATTGAAACCACCACACCCACTAAAGTTCAGAAGACTGCTATGTCTGAGTAAGAGAAAATAATCTCAGACCTAAGGACAAACCCTAATAGGTGAAATCAAATTGAATATCTAAAAAAAGTGAATATATTGATATATACTGATAGTGACATCTAAATAATATAAAAACTAGCATATTGAACAATTGTGCTTCTATGGGAAAGGTGTTTTTTGTTTGTTTGTTTGTTTTGTTTTTCAATATAGGGTTTCGCTGTATAGCCTTGGATGCCCTGGAACTTGCTCTGTAGTCCAGGCTGGACTCAAACTCAGAAATTTGCCTGCCTCTGCCTCCTAAGTGCTGGGATTAAAGGTGTGCGCCACTACTACCTGCCTAAAAGCTGTCTTAGAGAAAGCCTTAGGGTATTTGTGTTGCTCAAGAGGAGGGTGAACATGTTTCTATCTTGCCATATTTTAAGTCAACAAGAAGATGTAATTTAATAAACTTGTATATGCCATGTAAGTATATGAATACAAGTAGGAATTAACAAGTCTGATTTTCATAGAAAAAATACTAACAAATTTGCCTTAGGAATCAAGGAAAGCAGAAAAAGTAGTAAGATGTAAATTTAATTATGACAATCAATGAGTTTGGCCTTTTTATTCCTAATCTGCCTGGCATGCCAGACATAGTAAGTAAGGAGAACCTTTCTTAAATAAGGATCTGGCCAATCCTGTTTACAGAAACAGTGCTTATATTTGGGTGTCAGTAAAATTTAATATAGAGTAGGTCATGAATCAAAAAAGAAAACACTCCAATTCATTTGATAAGGCCAGCATAACTTTGATTCAATAATCAATCAAGGATAATACAAGAAGAGAAAATCATGCCTTTGTTATCATCACTGAATATATATGAAGGAGCTTTAGACATTACATTAACAACCTTGAAATGTATAAAAAGATGAAAAAAAGAAAAATAGAAACAAACAAAAACAAATGGGTTTTTAAACCCCAAACAAAAACAAAGGAAATCAATCAATCAATCAATCAATCAATCATTTAGTTGACTTCAGAAATGCAAATTGATTTGGTACTAGAAAAATTAATACATGTGACTCACTACATCGATCATTAAATATTAAAAAAAAACATACTGATGCTGAGAATGAGTGTCTTCTCCAAAATTCATGTTAAAATTTTACTACCATGGGGCTGGAGAGATGGCAGAGTAGTTAAGAGCATTGGCTCCTAACACCCACATGGTGGCTGACAACCACTTGTAATTTTAGTTCTAGGAAATATGACATCCATTTCTGGCCTCTGTGAACTTGGATACCCATGCTACACATACATACACAGAGGCAAAACACTCATTTACACAAAATAAATTAAATAAAATATGAACAATATTTAATTATCACTGACAGTATTAGGGAATGAGATTGTAAAGAAGTAATTGGGTCCTAGAGGGCTCTACCTCATAAATAGGTTAATGCTGCTATCTCTAACAGTAGGTTAGCTGTCATAGGGGTGGGTTTACTATATAAGCAAGCCTTCTTGTGATGCATTTGTTTACTTTCTTGACCTCTTGCTTACTCTAGGACCCCATTTTTTAAACTATGTGGTGTCATGAACTATTTGGAAACAACATTTACTTCTGAATATGCAATAACCAAAAATTAGTCCAAGCCTAAATGCATACTTCTACCAATTTGTACTATATATTTATGCAAAGTTGTATTCTTAGCATTGATAATTATAGTCTCAAAATATAGATCAATTCTGAAAAGCACTGAAGATGCTTTTCACTCAGCCATGATTTAATTCTTTATGTAAAAATAAACAAGCAATTCATATCACTAATATGCAAATTTTATTTTGATATCTGCATTCTACTGTCTTGAATTATTATTAGACATATATTAAAGTCAAGACTGTTACTGGTTCATTTACCATACTCTCTCCATTAATCTTGTTTGAGAAAACTTATTTCAGTTTCATCAGAAAGATTTTTCTGGACCCTTGCACATCTGGAAATATCTATTGGCTTTACACATGAATAATATTTTATCTTGCCATAATATGCATAGATTCCTTTCCCATTAGTAGCATATAGGCATTGCTATGGTCCTTATAGGTAACTATGTTTTAAAATACTCCCTTTATTTTTTAATTTTAATCATTTTTGTCTTATCAGTTTTTTGTTTGTTTGGGTTTTTGAAAGAGGAGAGAGAGAATGAACATAACGTTGTGTGTGTAAGAAGGTGAGGAGAATCTAGGATCAGTCAGAGGAGGAAAAACAGTATCAAAATATATTGCATGAAAAAATTTAAATAAGAAAGGAAAAAAGAAAAGGAAATTTTTAGAAAAAATGCATAAACGTTCTTGACTGGCCTATTAGTCAATGTGTCATCATCAAAAGAAATAGCTCACCCTGAGAAGATTGCTTGACTAACATCAAAGAGTTAACAGAACAAAAGGGGAAGTGCCCACAGAACCCAAAGGTAGTACATTACCTGCAGAAATCAGCTCCCAGGTCTCAGACAGAGGAAACAAGGGAAGGAACAAAGCCTCCAGACTTGGAGGAGGGACTCAGTGGAATCTGATTGATGCCAGCACTTCAGGAGCTTGAACTGAACTTCACAACTCTGAAAAGTTCGTTTCTGGATGCTATTCTTAGTATTGAAATAGCAAAATAAGTCATTTGTGAGAATGACAAAAGAAATTGGAGCCACAACGAGCCTTACGTAGGATACTTTGAACAAGAGCATGATGCTAGCAGGAGGCAAGGTGCTTTTTTATGACATATCTCTAGGGAGTCAGCTGGTAATAAAAACTGGAATTTGCAGAATGGCAGCTCCAGTATTACCAAGTGGAATACAGAGGTGAGTTTAGAGCTGAGAACCTAGCTGGCATACTCATTTAGTACCTGTTTTTCCAGGATCTATCACTTTAACCTACATATCCAAGGCTCCTTTCATTCCAGCGATGTTTTCTCCAGTAACGTCTGTGAGCTGTGTTTCTGTTCCATTGTTTGGTCCTTAGATTCTTTTTTTTCATGTTGACTACTGGTGGGTGAAAAGAAACTATGCCACTGCATACGGTATGACTAAATTCTCAGTTTATTTAAGTTGGAATTTATAAATCTAGCAGCAGGAAGGCGGCTGTACAAAGTAAGGGCCTCCTGTATCTAAAAGCCTTCATTTGATACTTGTAATAAGCTGAGGGAAAACACTGGTGAAGTTACAGATTTCGATTTACTTCCTTAATTACCAGCGCTATTTTATGAACCCAAATCCCCATTGTCTGAGAAAAGGAATCCAAACAACAGAAACCAAAATGCATTGGAGATGAAAGCAGTACAGTAACTAGCTTCAGCATTCATTCATTTGGGGTTCTGTGTGGAGCCTTTGACTAGCAAACATGTCACCCCATCTTTTCCTTTAAAGCTCTGAAGAGGGACTGAGCACATGAAATCCAACTGCAAGTTAGTCTTTCTGGGTGCTGATACAAATTTGTGTTCTCACAGAAACAAAAAAAAATGTCTGTTAACGGCGTTTTGTTTGAGGATGATTGCTCCCTTCCATACTGATGAGTACGTGGGTGGATTTGTAAGCTTTCACTCTAGCCAGGCATCCGTTCTTCATCCTGATATAGTCATCTTTTACATAGTACTTTCTCAAATGGCAAGCTTCATCTGAAATTAGGCACTTTACTAGAGATGCTATTTAAATCACAACTTGACAGTTTCTAAGCTCAAAAGGAGAATGGGGGCTGTGATAATGACATCAACGACAGTGAGCTGCCACAAATGGGTTGACTAGAATCTACAGACAGGAAGAATTCAAATATCAACTTCATTTTCTTCTGGCGACACTTTTGAACCAGCTTTATCTATTTATATGTTTAATTTCTCTTAATTTGATAGCCCTTCCCTTTATATTTTCGGGTCTCTCTAGTATTAAAAATAACTTTCTCCTGCCTCCCACAAGCCACAAAACTAACTGCACTCAAACTTCTTGAAAGAAATTCCCGATCCCTTCTCGCTGTCCATCCCTTTAACGTGTAGCCAGCACTCCTGGCGCTGGACTGATCTCACTCATCAACAGCACAGGTGGCTTGCCCACTGTGACTGTGCACAGAGTGCCAAGCCCACCCATTGCTGTTCCCTTTTCTCCTATCATCTCCAGAGCTCTTGGGTTATTGTCATTAACCTCCCCTAAGCCTGACTTTTGTAACTCTGAAACCTCTTTGTTCTCTTTATTCTGAATGGTCCTTCCCAGAGCCCTGCCTTGACCTTCTTCTTCCACTTGATGCTAAAGTCTTGCCAGGACTTTGTCTCTAGCTCTTGCTTTTCTCTCTTAAATTGGTGAGAATGCCGTGTCCATGGCTTTGCCTCCCTAAGCTGCCTCTCTTAAGTCACTTACCTTCTCCATCTCTGTTCATATGTTCACAACTTCCAAACAGCTATCACTCCCCAGTTAATACAACAGCATCTCAAGTTCAACAGGTCCAAGGGTGACTTCATTTTGACTTTCCATAAATTATCTCATTTCTCAGAATGCAAAGCCCATTTTCCTTCTTCTTAATCCAATAAATGATAAATTTGCAAGCTCTCTGCCTTTCTAATATCTGAATCAGTTCCCTGCACCTCATCATTTGCAAGCTCTCTGCCTTTCTAATATCTGAATCAGTTCCCTGCACCTCATCATTTCAACTGCCCTACTCCCAAGTCTCATCATCCTTTTTTAATAAGCATGTGCTTTCTCTCCTTCTTTCTTTTCCAACAAAGTTAAATTTATTCACTAGAGTACATAGCTTTGGGCTACAGTGTCATGAAGTTGACAACATTACATGGTGATGGGAATTTTGTAGCTCCATTATTAACCTTTTTCTAACATATTTTGATTCGTTCTTTGGAATTTCACACCATACACCCCTATCACATTAACTTCTAGTCCTTCCATGTCCACCCCTGCCCTCGACACCCCCCAACAACAAAAATTTATATACTCACTGTGACTTCATTATAATCTTATAGTACCACTGTAATAAAGGTAGTTTGTCATTCACTAAAACATATTCATGAGGTTTGTGACTACATTTACCATATGGTCTAGGTAAGCAGCAAGATATATATCATATGGTCAGCAAAGGATTTAGCAGAATCTGTCATTATTGAGCTACATGTGGCTATATATTAGACAGCATCATTGCCCTATGCAGATGATTTTAAATCACTTTTTATAATGTCACTCTTGTATGTTCTCCCTCCACCAATTTCAGTTGTTCTTCAAATTTCCATATACATCTTTGGTGAGTTCTTCCAGAGAAAGCTTCCCTTAGGCTACTGGAACTTTGCCCACAGTCTCAGAAGGGTCAATTGGGAGTTTCCATCCTCCCCCACTACTCCCTAGATGACTGTGTGGGAATCCAGAAGCACAGATACTGGCCTTTGTGGAGATACAGCCTGGAGGCCTAATTCACTACGTGGAAGTAGCCTTTGGAGATTACAGTGATTTCTTTGTGTAGGATTTCTGCCAAGATCTCACCTTTGCTTATCTTGGTTTCATTCCCTAACTCATTTACCTGTCTCTTAGTGTCAACTGCTGGGCAACTGTGCCTACCAAGTGCTAGATAACATGCTAAATGTGCCCATAAATAATTTCATTATTTTTACCCTCAAATCTATTCTGAGTGCAAAGTAATATCATGATTTAGCAGCAGAAGAAACTACAGTTTAAAGATGTTAAGACTCTTGAAATCTATATAGCTAGTAGTTTGCAATTCTCAGAATCAAAACAGGACCTCAAAGGTAGCTTATCAACTGATTTGCTACAATCCTTTCAATGGCACATCATTTTGTAGATGGCAGATTTCTAATATGGACCCTGAGATCACAGCCTATTACTATAAATGTACATATATAATCCCCACTTCATGAATGTGAGCTGGATCTTGTGATTTGCTTTTCACAAATCAAATATTATAAAATTAATTTTAATTCCTTGGTTAGTTATGCTAGACTTGGTAGCACATCATCCCACTGGCTTCAGTGAGCAAGCTACCATATTGGAGCAACCCAGATGATGGGAAATTGAGAGTAGCTTCTAGTTAAGGCTCAATGAGGATCTGAGGCTCTCAGATCAGGTGACCAAGCCTACATTTAGATGAGTGAGCTTGACAACAATCATTCTCAAGCAGGTAACTTCGAGACAAAATTGTACTTATTGTCTGCAACTTTTAAGAGATCTTGACCCAGAAGGCTTGGATAAAGCCGAGTCTGAATTCCTGATCCACTGAAGCCAGAAGATAATAAATATTGGGTAGTAAAAAGAATCTTGCTGCCTAGAAACAGAGGAGTAAGTCTTATTATTCTGTATCATACTTGAGAGATGCAGCTCAGAAGATTAACAGGAATTCCAACTCTGTTTATCAACTCTGTTGATATTACAGTCTAATACACTTAGCTAGAATGGTGACAATAAGCCCCTTCAGATTATTACGTTTCCAGCGTGATTGGTACTTGATGCTATTAGAGTTAAGCAAACAGCAAATACTTAGTGAGGATTGAATAAAAAAATATTTAATGCCTTCAAAATAAGCTTTTGTTTTTGTGCTTGTTTCAACCAATCAATCAATCAATCAATAAAGGACAGTGTAAATTTGGTACCAGTTGGTTTATTGCTTATTTAAACAAAGTTATGTTCAGTGCCACCTACTAGACTGCATGTTCCCTAATATGTGCCTTTCTCTCTACCCATGCATATCACTCACACTAATCAGTGTCCATGCAGATGGAAACCCAAGGATGTGTTCCCCAATTCTTTCTTTCTCTCATTGACATGGAATGTTAGATCAGAAATAATCGGAGATGCTAAAAGTAAAATTGAAATAGATGCAGCCCTCCAAATACTTCAGCAGCCTGAACCAATCCTTTGAGTGGGAAGAAAACATAATAAAGGGAAGGATGACACTTAATGGCAGTCAGTAGCTATGATGACAGGATCAGGGAAAAACCATATTATAGATGCAAAAGCATAATATCCTGGGGCTCACATGGAAACAAGCATATATCCCCCATCCTTGTCAAATAATAGTTGGCAACAAATGGGGCAGTTTAGCACAGAAAGCTCTGTGTCCCTAGAAATGGTTCAGCCCTGGATAAATCAGAATGGGTGGTCACCCTGGTAACAACAATTAACTCCCAGAGACCTCAGTTCTCTTGCTTTCCAACTGGAGGTGGAACAATAAAAAAAAAACTATTTTCTTAAGTTTTTCTCCTTGAAAGCTATAAATAAATACCCTCCTGACAGAATTTATCATTGAAGGTAGTGGTATAAATTCTATTTCTTCAATTAAAAGTGACAGATATTGAAAAGATTTGCTAATTTGATTTCCATGATATATTGAAATGAAAGGTGGGAAATAGAGACAAGAGTGTGAGTTTAGACAACAGAAAGCAATTAAAAACATGCACTAAGAGCATTTGAATCTGCTAGCACATTATCAGTTGATGCAATCACTTGAGCAGATACAGAGGGTCAAATTACTTCCATTCTCTTCTCTTTCCTTTATGTTGCTGGGCTTAAAAGCCACTCTGAGCAAAAGCAACAAGGTAGGAAAGGGTTTCTGTTGTCTTACAGGTAATAGTTCACAACTGAGGGAAGTCAAGTCAGAAACTCAAGCAAGCTCTTTAAGTCAGAACCATGGAGGAAGGCTAGTTGCTCCTTGCTGGCTTGCTTGGGCTCATGCTTAGCTATCTTTCTTACACAGACCAGGACCATCTGCCTAGGGAATGGTGCTGCCTACCATGGACTGGTCTCTCCTACACTGGTCAACAATCAAGACAATTCCCCCACAGACATACCTACAGGCCATCTTATGGGGACAATCTCTCAACTAAAGACTCCCTTTTCAGACAACTCTAGGTTGTGTCAAGTTGATTATTGAAGGGAACTAGAGTATAGTCAGTAGTACATTTTCAGCCCTAGAAATCGGGGCCTTGCAATTTGCAGAGTGAGAAGATTCAAGGAAACATTTTCTGCCTATTATATAACAGTGGCTTTGAAGAATCCTAGTGGGTGTCACATGATAAAAAAAATACTTCATCACCTATGTCTAAAAAATGGCAGGCTAAACCATGCAAAACTAATTTCTTGACTGTAGGAATTTGCTATACAGTTCATGTGTTCACATGCAGTCTGTCATGGTGAAGAGGTCATGGGAACAGGAGCATGAGGCACCAAGTTGTATTGCATCCATAGTTGAAAGCAAGGAGCAATCAAGGCTTGTATCTGGCTCACTTTCTACTTTTTAGTTCAGTCTGGGACACAGCTGTACTCCACTACTGCATGATTTCACTAATCCATAGAATCTGAAACAGTAGAATCCTTAAGAGGAGAAGGCACAGTGATTGTTATCCTGAGGGGATAGTGGTCAAATGATGCAAAGTTCAAGAAAACTGTAGTCCCCAGTGGCATATGGGGACTATAGTTAACAACAATGCATTATGTTCTTTAAAACTGCTGAGAACACAGATACTGTATTCACCACACACACACACACACACACACACACACACACACACACACACACACAAATACTATAAGTATATGAGGTGATACATTTACTGACTGATTGATTCAGGCATTCTGAAGTATATACATATTTCAAAACACATATATGCTAAATGTGTGGAACTTTTCCTTGCAAATTTCAGAATGTTATTTAATTAAAGAACCACAGGCTCATGCACTGTGAAGCTAAAAGAGTAAAAAAGATATTTGTAATATATTTTTTATTTTAATATTCTTCTCTCATACATTACATCCTGCCCATCCACAGTTTCCCCTCCCTCCCCTCAACTTCCCTCTCCCCTAGATCCACTTCTCCTCTGGTTTCCTTCAAAGAGAGAGAGAGAGAGAGAGAGAGAGAGAGAGAGAGAGAGAGAGAGAGAGAGAGAGAGAGAGAGAGAAAGAGCAGGCATCCCAGGGATATCAACCTAACACGGCATAGCAAGTTAAATAAGACAAGGCACAAGCCCTCATATTAAGGCTGGACAAGGCAACCTAGTAAGAGGAAAAGGGTCCCAAGGCAGAAGAGTCAGAGATACTCCACTCCCACTGTTAGAGGTAACACAAGAACACGGAGCTGCATAACTGTAACATATATGCAAAGTACCTAGCTCAGACCTATATAGGGTCCATGTTTGTCACTTCAGTCTCTGTGAACCCCTGTGAGCTCAGCTTAGTTGACTCTCTGATTCCTACAATCTTCCCTCCCCATATTCTGTGGGGTTCCCCTGGATCCATCTAGTGTTTGGCTGAGGGTCTGTATCTCTTTCCATCAGTTGCTGGATACCTCTCTGATGACAATTGGGCTAGGCACCAATCTATGAGGCTAGCAGAATATCATTAGGAACCGGACTTAACCATATATATTTTACTCTCTCTTCTGTTTTTTCTCCCACCTTCCCTCCTCACCCTGCCTCTCCTTCTTTCCTTTCTTTCTTTCCTCACTATCTTTCTGCTTTTGCTTTTAGACATACTTATATTGGGGGGGGGGGCTTTCTTTGCCTAATCACTGGAAAGGGAATAACAGAAAATACTAATGATAATTGAAATACACTTTTTTTTTTTGGTTTTTCGAGAAGGGTTTCTCTGTGTAGCTTTGCGCCTTTCCTGGAGCTCACTTGGTAGCCCAGGCTGGCCTCGAACTCACAGAGATCCGCCTGCCTCTGCCTCCCGAGTGCTGGGATTAAAGGCATGCGCCACCACCGCCCGGCTAACACTGTTATTTTTTAAAAATAATTACACTTTTAGTTTTTTATTAAGGAAATTTAAAACACAAGAGAATGTCCCCATGTTACATCACTTGATTTCAGAATCTGCAAACTATAACCATCTTGATTTCATACATAATCTGACCATTTTCCTTACTCACTACCACTGGATTTTTAAAGCAAGTTCCAGATAATGTTAATTTATTCATGCATTCCTCAAGATACTTCTCTACTAAATAAAAACTCTTTTAATTATGATTTAAATGCTTTTATCACACAATACTAACAATAATATACTCCATAAATTAAGCAATTATGTGACAAATTAAATTAAAAGATTAAAAATATCTCCTTAATGTTATTAGTCAATATACAAATATCAAACAACTTAAGAATTGATACTCCAGCCGAGCAGTGGTGGCGCACGCCTTTAATCCCAGCACTTGGGAGGCAGAGCCAGGTGGATCTCTGTGAGTTGGAGGCCAGTCTGGTCTACAGAGTGAGATCCAGAAAAGGTGCCAAAGCTACACAGAAAAACACTGTCTCGAAAAACAAAACAAACAAAAACAAACAAACAAACAAAAAAGAATTGATACTTCAGTGATAATGAATCCTCCAAACTTAGAGCTTTGTACCAATAAAAAGTCTATACACAGCTTTTGTGGACTATGCTCTTCCATTGGGCCAAGACAGACCAGACTAAAAGTCAAAATGTTAAAATATCCACATTGTCAAACCAAAACTAAGTTGTTATCTGAACTTTGGAGATGTCAGGAACCTGACCTTTAGTCAAATTTTCATAGCAGGTCAACCAGCATTAAAATGAAATGTCCTCTTACATCCTTTAATCCTTATAAAAGGAAAATAAGGTAATTGGATGCAAATCCATCGGATGTCCTTCTATTGTTCTATATCCCTGACCCTACTTTACAAGGAAAACAAGTTTGAAATCACCAATCTGCTTTTATTTAATACCTTCTCTAGCCTTTGTTTATAATCTAGCCTTTAACATCCAGTCCATCCAGGTATTTATTAATGTGGTGAAGTACTGCTTGATTTTAAAGTAAAAAAAAAAACCTAAGAATTTCAAACTGTTCTTGACAATGCTATGTCTTTTCATTTGTTCATATGTATTTGTGTACTCCAGAAGTGTTTTAGCTTTTCTCATGTAGATTTTTAGACATGTTTGAAATAAGTTTTCAAATGGGTATTGCTTTTTATTTAGTTTAGTTTATTCTTTGTTTAACCAGGAAGTCTTTCCTTCTGTCATATATTCTAACTTACTATTATTTGTATAACAAAGGATGGGGTGTTGTAAACAGGATTACTACTTGTATATATGAATATTACTAATTTTAATCAACTTCATTACACTACAATTTACAAAAATTCCATATTTAAAGTGTAAAGTTGACACATACCTTTGTTATATAATGTATGTAAATGTGTCCCTTTAATCACTACTGTCATTATGGAATTTTATAGGCTGTTTTTACAACCTTTTAATTTGACAACCTATTTTCAATATATATCCTCAAAATCATTATTAGTTTTAACTATCATTAAAAATATAAAACATTCTAATTTCTTTGTTTTCTCTTTCATCTTTCTACCTAGGTTTAAATTTCCTTTCAATTTTTCCTCTCACTCACAGCATGCCAAAAAGATTTTTTTTGCAGTCACTCTTGTACCAAGAATAGATTCAGTGTCAAATGCTGGCTGCTCCTAAAGATTTGAATTGCTATTACAGGCATACAGAAACATGATCTTCTTTGTAACAGGTGTGACTCTAAATACAAGTTTACTGATGTAAGCAGCTAATAATTAGAGAGAGAGCTGACTCAAGAATAGATTTCCAGCTCATTAATATTTGCTTCAGAGAAAAAGGCTCAAGTGTTTGTCTCCAGTCTCAATAGGTCCATGACCTGGATGCTTATATGAATGCGTTCATAGTGAGGCCAAAAACTATGGTTCTCACTATGCAGAAACCCTCAAGTGACCAATGGCTATACAAACATACACTAAGTCCTGTTGTATTCATATTTAGGAAGCTACAGTGACTGGCAATGGACTGAATGTCACCAAACCAAGATAATTTTTTTTTTTTATACAAAAGATGAACAGCAACTGTCTTAGCTGAGATTAAAGAGCAGCAACTTCGCATAGGGGTATGGTCCTTTTTAGCCAACTGTTTCCTGGAACTATGACTATGTGGACTCTAAGGCTAGATGTTTATTTGCCTAAGGGTAGGGTAATGACAACAGTGTTATGGGAGAGTGATGAGGAGAATAGAATGGATCATCCCTGTAATTGTTAGAACTGATAGAGACTGTTAAAGGGGACATTTAGTTCCTGTGACAACACATCTGAGATAATCAAGTTATAAGGAGGAAGGATTTATTTTGACTTACAATTTCAATCCATGGCTTGTTGGTCCTATCATTTTGTGGTTGTGGGTAACCAGAACATCATAGCAGAACAAAGCTGTTCACACCGTGGCAATCAAAAGTCAGAGGGAGAGAGGAAGAGATCAGGATCCCAAACCATCATTCAAGAGCATGCACCCAATGCTCCTGCTTCCTCTAATAAGATCTCACCCCTAAAGTTTCTACCACCTCCCAATATTGCCATATGCTGGGGCACAAGTCTGTAACAGATAAACTTTGTGGGGGGACATTTTAAGATGCAAACTATACCATTCTGCCTCTGGTCTCTAAAAGCTCTTTTCCATCTTACAATACAAAATACAGCCATTCCATCTCCAAGAATCCCCATAATCTTAACAGTTCCTGCATGACATGAAAGTCCAAGTCGAGTAATGTGATCAAAGTACACTCTCTATATATAAAGTGCCAAAATAAAACTCATTATTTTGTATAATTAATATAGGCTAAGTTTTTAAAGGAGAATAAAACCAAAATCTCCAAGACTCAACTCAGGGTGAATTCTTAGCTGTGAGCACCTTTAAAGTTCTTCTTAAAGTTGTAGATTACTAAGGTACAGTGGCACAGAGTAAACATTCCCATTCTAGAACAAATGAATTAAAGTCGAGAAAAGAGGAATGGGACCAAGGCAACACCCAAAGTCAGCAAGGTGAATGTCAGATTCTGTAGTTCCAGGCTTAGCATTTGGGGCACACGCTGGTATAATGTGAGCTCCAAAAGTAGCCCTGTCTACAGTATTGTCAGCTTTAACCCAGATGGCTGCTCTGTTGACATAGTGCCACTCATTGCCTACAGCTTCCCTTAGTGGGCATTTCAAGTTCCTGGCATCCTGGCATCCTAGAGGCAGGCCTCCTTTGTGGTTTTAGCTAAACTCTTACTGCTTTTTGTTTGTTTGCGAGCTTGCTTGTCTTTGCCATCTCAAGGGCTGTGTGCCCAGAGACTGACCCTACCACACACTTACCACACACTACAGGTTTCTCATGCCTCTTTTTCTTTAAAGTCGTTTGAGACAGGGTTCGTTATGTAGCCCTCACTGAACTAGAACTTACTATACAGAACAGGCTGGCTTCAACTTTAAAGCAGTCTTCCCATCTATGCCTCTTGAGTGCTGGGGTTATAAATGTGTGCCACTGTGCTCAACTCCAGGTTTTCTTTCCTTTTTTTCTTGTCTTTCTTTCTTTTTTTTTTTGTTTTTGTTTTTTGTTTGTTTGGTTTTGGTTTTGATTTTTTGAGACAGGGTTTCTCTGTGTAGCCCTGTCTGTCCTGGAACTCACTCTGTAGACCAGGCTGGCCTCGAACTCACAGAGATCTGCCTGCCTCGGCCTCCCGAGTGCTGGGATTAAAGGTGTGTGCCACCACCGCCCGGCTAGGTTTTCTTTAGAAATTTGGGTAGACACCACTATAACCTCACAGCTATTGAATTCTGCACAGACACAAAATCATGTGGAAGATGCTAAGGTCTATCACCAACATGAGCTGTACCTGCAGAATCCTCTGAAGTTGTGGCTGCTGTGGCCAGAATATCTTGCCACCTGAAGTTTGAGAAACAAATCCCAAGGAAAGAATTCCCTAGACACTCTTTGTGTAAGCACTAGACCCTAGAACTCTCTTTGAGCCTGCCATGAGTAGAGTCTGGACTAGTCCTGAGACACACTCAAGACATTGCTCCTGTAGTTCCAGATAAAGCTCTTGGCTTTTTGTTTGGTTTTGTTTTGTATTGTTTTGTTTTTCCAGACAGGGTTTCTCTGTGTAGTTCTGGTGCCTGTCCTGAATCTCGCTCTGTAGACCAGGGTGGCCTTGAACTCACAGAGATACACTTGGCTCTGCCTCCTGAGTGCTGGGATTAAAGTTGTGCACCACAAAAAAAGATCATAGAAACATTTGAGTAAATTTGTATATCAAAATTAAGTAGAAATCCTGTCCTGGATCTTGCCTGGCTCGTAGCTTCTTTTTAATGCCATTCATCTCTTCAGCAACTGCACCTTTCTTGGTGGGAAAGTTAAATGTATGCATTTTTTTAGTCCTACAGAAAGTTTTTCAAATCTCCTTTATTGCTTGTGATTCTTTTCATAAATCCAGGAAACAATGGTCATCAAAATTCATACTAGTTTCTAATGTTGTGCAGCTTGAATCTTGTCTAATTAGTTTAGTGTTCAGCCTTTCACAAAGTTTTGGAATATGGAAAAATATAGACAAGTTCTTTGCTGCAATATAAAATGAATGGCACCTAGTCCAGTTTCTAGTAGAGTCCTTGTCCTCATCTGAAACTTCACAAACACAGCATTTACTGTCTACATTCTTAAAAGAAATTTGTTCTTTTGAACTCCCATCAGAATCACCCTGTGGAGATAAGGCTGTGTGCCCAGCTCTAAATTATTGCCTATTTGGTAAGAGTGGCTTGTTACTTGCCCTGGGTGATTCCATTTTATGACCAGCACTTAGCTCTATTTTGAGTGCAATTACAGAGGCAGGGTTACTCTTCATCTAATTGTGCACATCAATACCACCACCTGTCAAGATTGCTTCTTCCTAAAGGTCACCACCACATAAGCTTATCAAAGTAGACTGGGAATGCATAAGCACATATGTGCATTAAAAACTATATACAGAAAAAATCAGGCCTAAACTTATCAAACATACCAGGTCAGGAAAGAGAGCAACATCCACATCTGGACCCCATAAAGAGAAGCTCACATTACATTGAGATGGCAATGGCCCTCACCAATCTGTCATCTGATCACTCACCCAGGACATGGGATTAGAAGAGAGGAAAGATCTGGCATCCAACATGTCCTTCAAAGGCATGCTTCCGGTGACCTGAATTCCATCCACTGGACCCTACCTCTTAAAGATTCCATGACCTCTCAATCAGCTTACAAGCTGGCAACCAAGATGTCAACACATAGCCTTTAGAGAATATTTAAGATTCAAAGCATAACACCAATACTTGTCTTAGTTTGAAAGTCTGAGGGTGGCGGGGAAGACCTTGATCAAAGATGTGAGAACAATTAATTGATCAGAAGAGGCAGTCTGATCTCAGAATGTGTGGGAAAGGAAAACTTTGAAATGGCAAGTAAATGGAGGTTTAGCACTTTGGGCAACTTATGATGAGCTTGCTGGGCATTCTCTGAGATACTGTTTAGTTGTACTTTTTCATTGGGACTGCCAGCCTGCAAATAATGACATGGAGCCTTATTACTAATTGTAAAAGCTTGGCCTTAGCTTAGGCTTTTTTATAACTAGCTCTTATAACTCAAATTAACCTGCTTCTGTTAATCTACGTTCTAACATGTAGCTCAGTTAGCTTTCCTCTGTCCCATTTGTCCAACTTGTTCGGCTCATTTCCCCCGTACATGTAGATTCATCCCTCTGACTTGCTCTCTCTCTGCTCAGAAGTCCTGCCTATCTTCTCCAGGCTAGCTATTGGCCATTCAGTGCTTTATTATACCAATCGCAGCAATACATCTTCACACAGTGTACTAATATTCCACAACAATGCTGTGCAAAACATGCCTCAGAATTGTCTGATGGCACTCGAAGAAACTAAGTTGTTTATCCCTTCAGTTGCACTCCTTATTGGTTCAAGGTCAACTATGAGTGAAGGAGTGAAAGTTAACATTTGGCCTGCCTCACTTGCAAACCAAGCATGCTCCTTCATGCCAAGGATTTTACAGGAAATTGCTAAGATAGATTAACAGAATATGAGAGCCATAATTCTACATTGTTTTTGTTGTCTTGGTTTTTTTTTTTTAATGTATGAGTTTGATCTTACCAACAGGAATAAAAACTCTTGGAGTATGTGAGCCAGTTCTTATATTTGTATGATTGCCCTGCCCCTATGAATTCTGGAAATTCCTTGCTATTGCAAGGTTTAGTCCATCCAGTCACCCATAAGTTAGCGGGGGCAGGGGGTGAAGACACACTCTTTGACTTCTACTCTCTCATACCATGCATTCCAGCCATTCCTCAAGTGCCTCCTTTTGTGACTTTTTCTGTCTACAACATCCATTCTTCCATTACAAATGCATTGACTCACATCATCTGACAGGATCAGCTAAGTAACTCTTCATTAATAAAATGTTCCAAATTCCACCTTGGAACACTCATGCCCATTTTCAAACCACTGTCTGTTTCTTCTGCTATACAGTTTATCATAGTATACCGATATTTTAAAACTATATTTGTATTTCTATTGTTTGTGGTGCCAAGAATATGACCTGTTGCTTGCCTAAAGTATGTGTTCTACCACTGAGCTGCAGCTCTAGCCACTAAATTTTGTTTGTGTGTTGGTCTTGGATTACAGAGTATGAACTCATTGAGAAAGTGAATAGTGTCACAGATCTCTTTATAAGACACACAAAATGCTTGGCAGGAGTAAATGCTCAATAATACTTTTGGAATATAAATGAATGTGAGTAATAAATACTTTTGGATTTAGCAAAACATGAAACTGAAAATGCCTACTGTCGGTACCCCTATAATGCCTCCCAAACATTGGTAGCCTAAATATGTATATGGTTATGGTAAATATTCCTCGGAAGTGTTCTTCAAAAAGAGATGGCCAAGAATCTCTGCAGCTACATAAGTTGAATTTTCACTGTTAAGTTTCAAACTGAGGTGCCTATTTAACATATCAAAGCAGACCTGGCCTCCAGGTTCTCCCAGCATCTCTCAGTCCCTACCTGCCACAGGGCCCTCCTACCTGTTACAGGATATGGCTGGCATACATCACCCTTGTTCCCGAGGCTCTTCTCTATATACTCCAGACATTTTGGTTACCTGCCCTTTTGTATCATTGGCCTCTTGGCTGCTGCACCTGGTTCTCCTCTATCTGCTTTATCTTTCCCTCCCCCTCTTCCCACATGGCCCAGCTCAGTCTGGCCGGCCATGTCCACTCTGGACTCTCCCAGATGTCCCTGCCTCTGGCTATGCCTTCCCACACATCTACACTAAACCTTCTCCTCCACCATGCCTAGGAGCAGTCATGTCATTGCTTTCCTTTTTATTTCTTTTTTCATTCATTTGCATATAATAAGAGCACACACACATCATAGGAATTGAAGGGTATTTCTGTTAATGCACCTTGGAGACTGTAATAGTGTTCGGGGGTTTCAACTGGTGATTTGGAGAAAGAGGCCAAGGAAATAAGGCTTGCACTAGAGCTCATGCTATGAGAAAGAGGAGGTAATCCTAAAATTAGGTGTTTTGTGAAGAGCGTATGTCTTTGATTTTGTCTGTGCTTAGGTAAAATTATAAACAGTGCTTGTTTTGTTTCATTGAATCTTGTTTTCGCAAGAACAGATCTGAAGCTGGTATTTTGTGAGCGAGTTTATGTTTCAGAGACCAACATGGCCTGGCTGTGGGCATTTAGCCAGATTGCAATAGGAGAATTTGTTGTGAATATCAGGTAAGTTCTGAACATCAGATAATGAGTTTTTTGTTTGTTTGTTTATAGATATTTTTGTAGATTTTTAATATTTCCTTGTGACACACATATATTCATTGAATTTCTCTGGCAATTAGATGACAGAGAAGAGCACACTTCTGTACATCGGCATTTAAAATCAAGTAGGTATTGCATTTGCCTAGATGTACAAATGACAGCAAATGTACCCCTGTGATTCATTACTGTCTCTGTGAGGCAGAGCATAGGAAGTTGACTAGGGATCTTAGGGTGGCTCTGACTGTCAAATTCTTTTCAGTGCTTGACTTCCTCTTAGCAGATGAAAACAAAGAACCAGAGATAAAGAAAACAGCGATCAGTATTACCCCTCAGTGCTAGGATTGCTCTCTCAGGTAAAACACTAATTGAAGGCGGACGCTTTGGGAACATTTGTTGCCTCTTTTGTGTCTGATCTCAATGACTTACAGATGTTAATAAGCTCTTCCACTCATATCATTATCTGAGGTTATTAGTTCTTATCAATTTCTGATATTCTCAGAGAATGAATAGTACCAGGGATGGCTTCCAAAGCACCAAAGGCAAATATGGAAGTGCCAAGTGAGATGGAATGCCCTGAAGGCTGAGGCCCAGGGAAAGGGTCTATGGGGAAGTCTGGGTGTGTGATGGGGTAGAGGGAGAGGAGGAATCAAAGAAGATTCTCAGCTGCTAGTGTTTGTCCATGTAGGGTGCAGATGAGAGCTTGTGGACGTGGGTGGAGGTGGAAGAAATCGGTTTTGCCCTTCTACCTCAGTGCACAGATAGTGACTTTTTGAGATGAGGGAAAGGCTCTGAAGAGTGTGACTTTATGTAGATCGTTCTCACTCATGGGGATGGAAACTGAATCGAGGGACGGAGCCAAAGCAGAAAGCTAAGCTTGCTCTCTGACCTTTCAGGTAGACAAGACTTGAAATCTTGAGACTTCGCCTAGTCCCAATAGTATATAATGCCTGGAAGAAATAGTTTTCTTACCAGAAAGGTAAGCAGCATAGATCTTCCTCTTTAAATATGTCAGTGATAAGGCCTGGGAATTACAACACTGTAGACAATAGCAGTATCACTGGCTATTTTCTCTTTTTTAAAAACTGTTATTTTATGTATGTATGTATGTATGTATGTATGTATGTATGCATGCATGTATGTATGTATGCATGCATGTATGTATGTATGCATGCATGTATGTATGTATGAGAGTGAGATAGCAAACCTGATAGTCTAGAAAATCTTTCCAGAAAGAAAATAATATGATTTTTTGGTTATTTGCTTATGAAGCTGTGTAACTGGAATTCTAGGATCAAATTCATGTAGCACATTGTATTTGAGCCATGTTATAAGTAGGTTGCATACTATGCTGGATACAGGAGCTCTAAAGAGGAGGGCATCAACATCAATCTTTGTCTGAAGAGCTCACAGTATGGCAGAGGAGCCATAAAATTAATAACTTCAAAACAAAACAAAATCCCCAGGCCTCTTTGACAGAATGTGCACCCTAGCCATGAGAGATGACATAGTAGTGTCCAAAGGTAAACATATAGTCCTGAGCAGCTGAGGCCAAGCCAATCAACTCTACGCACACTCACATCTACATAAATATAAATGTATAACTAAGTCTCTGTAGTTTAGTGGGCATCATGTTTGCCGAACTTGTATGTAGAGATGGTAAGTTGTCTGAAATTGATTTGGGGAGGTAGGGTAACGTTAGATATAATTTTTAAATTACAGAAAAAGTTGGATTAATAGTATAAGAATTCATATTTATCCTTTATCCAAATTTACCAACTGGTTTTCTCAACCATTTGAAAGTTAGAGATACTTTGCCAAGCAGCTAGTCCTAAACACTTAAATGTGTATATTCTAAAGGTACTCTCCTCTTTAACCTCTGTGTGATTATCCAAATTAGGAAACTGACCATTGATACAATGTCATTATCAAATCTGAGGCCCATGTGCACATTTTCTCCAAAGTTCCAACAGTATTGACAGTTTTCTACACCAGCCTGCTCTAACCCAGTCATTATGCTATTGTGCTTTATACTTTTCATTAACTTCAGACAATAGCTCTTCTTGATCCTGAGTATTCCATTACAGGCTAGTTATTCTGTAGAGTGTCTCTTAAGGCTGATCTATGTGATGTTTTCTCATCCTGAGATTCAGGCTATTACATTTTGGGAAGAATAAGTTGCTGGATTTCTTTTTTGATTATTTAATCTATTTATATTCAATGTTTTTCTTTGGAATGATTATACAATGTACTATGTTTCATTGTGGCACGGCAAACACAATTTGGTTTTTGTTGATCCTCCTGCCTTCTCTGCCATCTTTCTGTCTTCCCATGTGTTCTATTATCCTTGTCCCTCTCTTAACATTCGTTTCCCCTCTTGGAGTCACTTTTCTAGGTTTGTGGCTTATATTCACAGTCATACCTGCATATGTACATATATAAATGTAAAAAGCTTAGACACACATCTAAAAGACAACATGTAGTATTTGTCCTTTTGATTCTGGGCTACTTCTCTTAATATAATAAATTGTTACTTCTCTTAACATAATAAATATGGGTCTATTCATTTTCCTATAAATGTCGTGATTTCATTGTTCTTTATGGTTGAATAAAATTTCATCATGTACCAAGTTTTTATTATCCATTCATCTGATGATGGACATCTAAGTTGATTGCACGTCCTTGTTACTGTGAATAGAGCAACAGTGAACATGAATGTGCAAGTGTTAACATCTCTGTGGTAGGAGAAAGTGTCCTCTGGGTATATGCCCAGGAGTAGTATAGCTGGGTTGTGGTCACTCTATTTTCAATCTTTTTTTAAAAATCTTCTTACTGATTTCCATAATGGCTGTACCAGTTTGCATTCACATCTAAGGTGAATGAAGGTTCCTATTTCCTTGTACTCTTCCTAGCATTTGCTGTCTTGAGATGGGTGCTTATTATGTAACTCAGGCTGGCCTCAATCCTGCTGCCCCATTGTCTTGGGTCCTTGAGTGCTGGTGGTACAGGCATACACCACTATATCCAGTTTAAGCAGTTGATTTTTAGCTCCCAGACTATCTGCTTCTACCCATATCCATATCAATTTGGCCCAGCCTTGTGCATTATATGCTATTGGGACTAGGCAAAGTCTCAAAATTTCAAGTCTTGTCTACCTGAAAGGTCAGAGAGCAATAATTATTAATTAAGTCGTAAGAATTGCTACAATTCTAAAGACATCATTTGGGGGTGCTTGCGCTCTGCTAAAACCTTATATTAATTTCCAATGTATGTATGGATTAGTGCCCACTTCATTATTAGTTTGATGAATAAATTATTCACTTAGGTGGGTGAATGACTGACAAAGATAAGTAGCACTGCATGAATGTAATAAAGACAGTTCTTCCTCTAGGTTTTGTTTTTATTCCTTTTTTTATGTGTTTATTTCCTTTATTTTTTCCTTTTCCCCACTCTTCTAAATAGGCAACATTTATAACTCAATCTTCAAAATTACACTTTCCAGAGAAAGAAAATCACCTTCATAAAACCACAAAAAGAACGTGACATTTACACAGGCCCCCGTGCAAAGAAGTTCAAAGTCTCAGGGATGTCTGGAGTTACAACTGTTTTTCAGCCCCTGCTTTCTCACACTGGTCTATTGTAACCTCCCACAGAGTGCAAGGGGAGAATGTGGAAGATTAAAGAGGTGGAGAAGGCCACCAAGAATGGGCAACTGTGGAGAGAGTAACAGCCAGCAGTTAATTAGTTTCAGCTCTGAAATGACCCCTTTGTGGAACTTGTCCTTCCTGAGAGAGAAGTTAAAATGCTTGTAGCAGTGTGTTAATTAAAACAATTCATCCTAGGTCCTAAATAAAATGGCTCAACTTATTTGGAGAGTAGCCCTCCTCCATTTGCTTTTCTCCTACTCAAAGAGGAGTGCATCCCTCAAATTAGCAAATTCCCGTTACTTCAGAATATGAGGTCTATTTAGAGGGAAGAATGATTATTAAGCTAGATCCTGGACTCCAAAGCCGTCTATTTTCCAGAAACTGAGAAGTAAGCTTACTTAGAGATATTACTAGCATAGCTCAAATGAAGACAGGTGATTCTGAAAGCAACGCATTTATTGTGCACTTAGCATGTGCTGGCCCATCCCATCTGGCTTCACATGGTTACCTCATTTCATATCCATTATAGTTGGTGAGTTGCATATTATTGCTCTTGTTATTGTGAACAAGTCTACCTTTTCAGATGAGAGGGCTGAAAGAGGTAAAGGAACTGGGCCAGAGCGTGTTAACTCTAGAGGCAGGCAGGATTTAAATGCAGGTAAGTCTGATCCAGGGTTCTTTGCTCACCACTGCACCATTTGCCTTCGGTCTGATGGCTGCATAAGTCATCTAAGAGAAGATGAAGCCATGCCAGATGACTGGATTGCTGTCTGTGCAAGCTACATTTTCTTTTTGCTGAGACAGAATTTTGATGTAAACAAATCAAAGGGAAGAAAGAATTATTCGCTCAGTTTCCCAGTGTTCAGTCCATTCTGGCAGAAGAGGTGCGGCACAGTAGGTCACAGCATAGCAGTCGAGAAGCCGAGAAAGTGAATCCAGGAAGGGGCCAGGGAGTGATACAGTACCCAGAAGACATGCACCCAAGAGCATCTTTCTCTAACTATTCCCCTCCTCCTACTTTGTACCACTTCCTAGTTGAGTCATCATACTAGGAACCCATCAATGGATTAACCTATTCATTAAGCTGGAGCCTCCATTATGGAACTGTCTCTGGCAGCACCCTCTAAACGACTCCCAAGGATGTGTTACTAGTCTCCAAGGGATTCCTCAACTCAATCAAATTGGCAGCAGGAACAAGTCATCACCATTGAGGGGACTTTTTTTCAAAGAAGGCCAACTGAAACTGGTCTGTAAAGGCAAGCAGAGCTTGCTTTGGTGAAGGGGGTGTTTAGGAGATCCTCCAGATAAAGGAACCCCAGGAGCATTACAAATACTGGTGAAAGCCAACTGAGGGTTTGCCTTTGATGGAGCATTCCTGCTCTAACTTCAAAAGACCTCCGCCCCGCCTCTCTAAAGGGGCAGAAAGATGACTATGGCGAACTTTGAAATCATGATGTATATTAGGGCATGTCAGCTAAGGGACAGGGGGACTGCAGTACCTTGGCACTTGGGTCGTCTTCCTGAATTTTCCCCCACCACCATTCTCCTGATCTCAGTGAGATTAGCAGAAAGGCTGGATTGGCCTCTGTCCATCCTTACCTCTGTTCTCCACCTGAGCCTTTCTTTCTGAACTAGCTGGCTTGGGTTAACTTGGAGTGTGGCAACCGAAAGCCCTAACACAAACCTCAATTCAACTTTACCATCAGCTAAGCTATCTTGACTTCCCCCTGGCTTCTTGTGTGTTCTAGCTGACCAAGAACTTAGATGAAAAGAAGAATGATCAATTGGTATGCCCCAAATTGCAGTAACAGGAAGGTGACAGGGAATTTGACTTTAAAAGCTAATTGTATATGGTCTAGCAAGGCAAGGCTTGAAGAACGGTGTAAGGAATCTGGTCTGAGCCTATAAAAACTATTTAGTGTAAGTCTCTGTATGAGTACATGCACAAACTGCTTACCCACAGAGAAAATCACTGTGGGGCTTGTTTCTAAATTAATCTCTGGAAATGTAATGTCATGAAATCCCCATTTCCCACAGATAAATTTGCCAAGGACCTTAGCCCTTTCTAAGACCCAAAGTAATATTTTATCAAGTCTTCAAATCATTTATTCTGTGCTCAGCAAAGTGCTCTTTTCCAAGCATTCTTTGATGACCAAAGAATATTTTTGCCTATCTGGGAAGCTTTAATGGCCTCACAAAATATTGTTATCATCAGGAAACAAATTGGACCTACGGGTATATTATTTATTAGCACTTTGGAGTGCTAATTTGAAATTTTGCTCTCTCTATATATCAAGTGCAGAGATTTGAATGTTTAATACAATTCTGAAGACAGATAGTATCAGCTTCCATATATATCTTACTGCTTACTATGACCAAATGGGAAAAATTCTTTTCTCTAGGAATAATGTTTCTATTGCAGTCATTTTTTATCATAAAAGACTTGGTGTGAGGACTGGAGAAATGGCTCAGCACTTAAGAGCACTTGCTACTCTTGCAGAGGACCCAGGTTTGGTTCCTGGCACCCACATGATAGCTCACAAATATCTGTAACCCCAGGTCCAGGGCATACAACCCACTCCCCCACCTTCCACAGGCACCACGAATACACCTGGTACACATACATATAGACAAACATTCATACAGGTAAAATAAAAATAAATCTACAAAGATACTGCACATGAAACAGGAAGATCAGGGGGTTTTCCCTGAACTAAACAAAACAGTTTTTTTCTAACTCTTTCAGTATAAAAGAAACAATAGCATGTGTTTGGTCTTCCTGCCATGAAGACAATTGTGTAGGCAAAGAATATACACTGACCTCTGCTCTCTGTGCCAGCTTTTCTTTCTGAACTAGCTGGTTCAGTTTAACTTGAGTGTGACAGGAAGTCCAATTACACTTTACCATCAACAAAGCTAGCTTAACTTCCCTCTGGCCACCTCCACCCACTAGTCAAGTCTGTGCTTTGACAAAAAGATACAACCCTAACTCCAGCTTTCCAAAGTGCAAAGGAAATGCTGGGTGGTGTGGCGCACGCCTTTAATCCCAGCACTCGGGAGGCAGAGTCAGGGGGATCTCTGTGAGTTTGAGGCCAGCCTGGGCTACAGAGTGAGTTCTAAGACAGGCTCCAAAGCTACACCGAGAAACCCTGTCTTGAAAACAACAACAACAACAAAAACAAAAAACAAAAAAAGGAAACAATACACATCTACTATATTGCTATCTGCAGGATAAAAAGGTATAAACTTAGTAAAAAAAGAAAGAAAGAAAGAAAGAGAGAGAGAGAGAGAGAGAGAGAGAGACAGAAAGAAAGAAAGAAAGAAAGAAAGAAAGAAAGAAAGAAAGAAAGAAAGAAAGAAAGAAAGAAAGAAAGAAAGAAAGAAAGAAAGAAAGAAAGAAAGAAAATGCCCGAAATGCTACATTTTTACTGTTTCTTCTGTCTTGGCTTCTGAAATTCAGCCTCTAGCTGCCTTACTTCCATTTGAATCACTTTGGCTCTCTTAGGGATGCTTTGAAGTTTTCTCCTCTTTTCTTTAAAATAAACAACAGAAACTTAATCTTCAGTGACAATGTTTATTCACCTATATATACTTGGTTGTAGTCTAGAAAGATTAAGTGTCATAAAAGAATCCACAACACACACACACACACACACACACACACACACACACGTAAAAGATGTAACAGGATTGCAAAGTTAGCCTTAAGCTGTTAAACAGTCAATTAGAAAAGGGAACTTGGTTTTATTGTTTATATCCATAGTGCAAAAAACAAGCCAATTACCAAAATGAAGCACTATTTCTGGTAGTAAGTGTCCTGCCAAGTTTCTCTGGAGAAGCTTCATGGAGAGGTCAGTACATGGTATGATAGTGTTCTCAGCAGCAACTTCACGGGAGATGCCATGATGGCTTTCACAGGCCTGCTGCTTCTTGGGTTCTCTCAAATAAGCAGATGGCATCATATCAACTTGGAAATCAGGAAAGGTAATTATATGGTTATTGGTGGGGAGCCAGTGAGGCTCAATATGATATAGTCCATATAGTCAGTTCTCTCTTCTACTAGGCAAACATTAACCATACAGTTTAGAATACATTTGGAGTGCAGTCTAGCAACCAGAATTGGTTCAAATCACAACACCTCTGAGACTGCATACAATTGTTATGAATTACTGTAGTTTTTTGGACAGACAAAACACAGGTTCACTTCATTAGTGTACGGATGACTCAGAAAAGAATGGTTTAGGCACGCCCTTAATCCCAGCACTTGGGAGGCAGAGCCAGGCGGATCTCTGTGAGTTCGATTCCAGCCTGGGCTACAGAGTGAGTTCCAGGAAAGGTTCCAAAGCTACACAGAGAAACCCCGTTCAAAAAAATGGTTTACTTAACACTGTTAGAAACTGCCAGACAACAAATCCTTCATGCTATTCTCAATAATACCCCCAACCTAGCTGTTTTTGTCTGCACAAAGAAACTTTTTTGCTTCCATTTGGCATGTGGCTTTTAGCAGGTGATGCTGGCCTGGGTGAGAAAAACCCAGGCGGCTCTGCAAGGCCACAGGCCACAGACTCCTGGGAGTGCCTAGTCACCGTTGAACGTGAGTCTTTTGAGGAGACACTCACTCAGGCTGTCCTCCTCGCTGGCCTGCAGGCGGAGGTTAGTCAGGGTGTCAGTAATCTTCTTGATGAGTTAAGAAATGGTTCTCCAAGAAGAGGCAGAGTTGGAAGTCTGAGTTGGCTGAACCCAGGGTGTGCAGATCCAGAAGGACTTGGTTCAGGTTCTTCTCCAAGGCCAAGGACATTTCCATGGCATCCAGGCTCACACCACACTGGTATAAGGGCAGTGTCTGTCCAACAGAGATGAGGTCACTGCTGCTGGGCTGGTTTTGCAACAGAAGATATATACCCTGATGCCTGTCCTCACACAGATCCCGGAAGAAGTGAACCAGGCCTTCCACGGATGTGTTATCTTTGCAAAAGAATCCCAGAGAGAGGTAGTATCTGAGGCCTGCAGATGCATGCTGATCAGAAGGTCAATAGTGGCCTCCACCTCCCTGGTATAGTTTCGAGGGCTCTGGGCACTCATGGTTGGTGAGCAAGATGGCGCTTAGGAAGAAGCCTGTTTCCAGAAACAAGATATTGCAGATTGTTCCGGAAGTTGCGTTTGTAGAGGCAGGAACACAGAGGGTAGTTATTAGTCTAGGGGGTGGGACTGGGAATTTCTAATAGGGCAGTGGGTGCACAGTCTCACAATCTTTTCAGATAAGGATTTAATTTTCCTATGTCTTGTAGTTATTGGAATGGAGTCTTTATTTGTTCTGTGTCCTGTTTTTAAAAGCCATAATTCTACGGTGAGGTAAAAACATCTAAAATTTCAAAATGAAATCTTTTTAATCATTTGTGACTTAAAACTTCCTTGCTTATCAATTTAGATGTGGATACAGTACTTTTACTCTTCATATAATCCCTTACTGTCTCAGTGAGGAGCCATTAATCCCCTTTTCTCAGAGCAGTCTTACTGTTCTGATATATAGTCAATAGCACTTCCATCCCCCTACCAAGGGTCCTTGTTTGGAATATGTATCATACAGCCACCTTATTTTTTATAGATAAATGTGAAAATGTGTGGGATAAATCAGTTCTAACAGGTTTGGGGGCCAGATACTTTCTGAGAGCCAACCTGGGTCTGCCTAAGAGCCTTAGCAACAGCAGCTGAGGCATGATCTGAGATTACCTGGACCAATGAGAGACAGCCATGTCACACCAGCAGATGCATATTCATCAGACCTTCCCCCAGGGTTGGGTGGAAGGTATATAAGGTTTTCTTCTTCCTGAAGAAACTGAGATTGTTGTTTCGATATCCTCCTATAGTCTGTGTCATTGACTCTGCCCTCCTCACCTCTTCCCCCAAAAGGAACAGCACAGGACCCTGCCACAAAAATGGTATAATACAAAATATTAAGCATGAGTATAATTTGTTTGTTTTGTTTTTGTTTTTGTTGTTGTTTAGAAACAGGGTTTCTCAGCCGGGCGGTGGTGGCGCACGCCTTTAATCCCAGCACTCGGGAGGCAGAGCCAGGCGGATCTCTGTGAGTTCGAGGCCAGCCTGGGCTACCAAGTGAGTTCCAGGAAAGGCGCAAAGCTGCACAGAGAAACCCTGTCTCGAAAAACCAAAAAAAAAAAAAAAAGAAAAAGAAACAGGGTTTCTCTGTGTAGCTTTGGAGTCTGTCCTGGATCTTGCTCTGTAGACCAGGCTGGCCTCGAACTCAGAGATCCACCTGCCTCTGTCTCCCGAGTACTGGGACTAAAGGCGTGTGCCACCACTGCCTAGCTATTTGTTTGTTTTGAGAGAGCCTCTCATGTAGTTGAAGCTGGCAACAGATTCAAGGATAATGCTGAACTTTCCAAGTGGTGGGGTTACAGGCATACATCATCACATTTACCTTGTTTCACACTACCACTTCACTAATCACAGCAGTAAGAACTTCTGTTATAAGTTTTCTATGCAGTAGGTATTACTTCTTGCATTCATTGTACCTAGAAAGTTCTATGGAATGTCATAAAGGTCAGTTGTCTAACTAGGTATTTGAGTCCTGTGATTCTAGACGTTCCACCATTAACTGGAACATAATGTGAATGTAAAAAAATTTTTGTAATTGTATTTATAAATCTTATCAAAATTAAACATATATAAACAATTATAAGTTAGCTGGTCTCCATTAACAGGAGACAGACCTTAATGTCTTCATAAGACCTCTTTCAGCTTTATGACTTCATGCTGAGCCTTGTATTTACTAAGTGCCATTTGCCTTGAGCTGTTTCACAATTAGAGCATATGTTTTCCTACTCATGGCAAAACTCAGAACCCCAGGGAAAAAAAGAAACCTCTGCTCTAAAGTTGGAAACTTGCTGTAAATGAAAGTAAATCAATTATTTTGCAGCTGCTTTCCAATTTAACTTCCTGGTTGCCGAAAACATACCTTGTAAAATTTGAAAAGTCTCCTTTCACTGCCCTAGTTAAAATATGAACACATATCCCACATCTAAATATGTGGCCCTGGCATCTGTAGACTGATAAGCCACAAGCACTATGACTTCCGCCTTTGTCAACTGTGATCTCAGTGTTAGGGGAGCAAACTGGCATAATCTATATAAACATTTCCAGATGAGTTAGTAGTGTGTCATATACAAATGCTGAAAAATCCTTCCATTATCACTTTGGAGAGAACAGAACCTAAGTCAGAGCCACACTTTATTTGAATCTTCGATGGTCTTTTAATAAAAATCCCAGAGCCAGATATCAGGGTGAAAGCAGAAAGATCAGAGAAGCAGAACAGCCAGCCACTAGTCCTTAACCTCTATCCTTAAGTTCTTATCCTCAGCCTAAAGAGAGTGAGTTCTTGTTTCCTCATGCCTTATATGCCTTTCTCTGCCCTGGGACTAATCCCAGTGTTGGGATTAAAGGTGTGTGCCACCACTGCCTGGCTCTGTTTCCAGTGTGGCTTTGAACTCAGAGATCCTGATGTATCTCTGCCTGATAGGATTAAGGGTGTGTGCCACCACTGCCTGACCTCTATGTCTAATCTAGTGGTTCACTCTGTCCTCTGATCCCCAGATAAGTTTATTAGGGTACACAATCTATCACTACACCACACAGTGTTGGATGATTGAACACTTTCTTGTCAAATCATGTCAGAACTATACCTTCTTTTAGCCTCAGCTTTCTTGCTTTTAAAAGGGGAAACTGTGGATGGTATGTAAAATAATTTTTTAATTAATTAAAAAAAGAGATATTAGTATCTCACAAATGTGCTACCAAGCTAAATTATGTAATGAATGAGAAAATAATGTGAACCAGTAGAACTCAAAACATGGGGTATCTCTCTAAGGAGTGGACGGAGGAGGGGTAGGGAGGGAGAAGGGGAAGGAGGGGGAAATGGGATTGGTATGTAAAATGAAAAAACTTTTTAAAAATAAATAAATAAAACAATAAAAAGAAAAATCATAGGGTATATCATCAATCCATTTTGCAACAAAATTATGGAGATCCTTTCTGAAACAAGATTCCCCGTGGCTTTCAAGCTTGAAACCACAGAGGCATAGTTTTGATTGTCTAAGATCTGAGTCATTTAAAACCTTAGCAAGATTAGATTTTCTGTCATCTCTTAGCTAAACAGGCTTCTGTAATTCTTCTTGGGATCCTTTGTGGTCCTGCTGACAATACATGTAATATATAAATGGCAGAGTTGGGTTATTCTCTCAATTCTCCAGCCCAAGATCATGATCCAAGAAACATGTAATGACCTGTCATATTGATGATGGTGTTTCTGGAACATTCCATATGAGTCTTACAATTCACAGAATTTACCTCTGCTTCAATTCAAATGAACCTAGAATGCTTCTGTGTTTGACAGACTCTCCAGAAACAAACACTGACAGGAGGATTCCTATGCAAGTGATTTATTGGAAAAATACTCCCAGGGAAGACAAAACGGACATAAGGAAATAGGACAGAAAAAAGAAAAGAAGCCAAAAAAAAAGTTGCAATTTCAGAAAGTCTCTGTTACCTCCTAATCCCACGGTCGAGCTCCAGAGTACAAACTACCCTTGGAGGTTATTTCAACACGAGGCATGGAGAAAAAGCTTTCCTGCTTCTACCCCCAAGTTGTGAGCCTCCCCAGGGTAATATAAACTTGCAGGGCCTTACCTTCCAGGGAAGCAAATCCATTAGGTCAAGAACAAGCCACTAAAAGAGGCTGTGGATGCTGATCATCAGCAGAGGTGCACATTAGCAATGGGTATTGAGCATAGCAAATCAGCAGACATGATATGAGGCTAATAGGCAGGCAATGTATAGCCTGCAACACTAGCCTGCTCTGCCCCTTGACTGTGGGAGGTATCAGCATTCAATGGGGCTGAGAAACTCCTACTAGGACCTCATGTTACAAGCAAGTTAATAGATAAAGATTTGGTCATGGTTAATACTCTGTATTTATCCTTCTTATGTGTAGACGGAATTCCAATTAGGGGGCAATATCATACATCTATATTTCCATTATCATCCTCTAAATCTGCCATGCTTTTCAGGGATCTCTTCAAATCTGGTCCAGAACTTCAGCTAAGAAGTCATTTGCATCTTTTGGCTTTCCCTCTCCTCTGATTAACTACTCATTCCATTTCCAGAGAGTGAGATCCAGAGGAAACAGGCCACTGGGAGCCAACATAAAATAGATAATAAAGATTGGCTGCCTTGGGAGGCCAAGAGATGGCTCAGCATCAGTTACAAGCACTGGCTGCTCTTGCAGAGGACCCAAGTTGAATTTCCAGCTCCGACAACCATCTGTAGCTCCAGCTCTAGGGGATCTGGCTCCCTCTACTGGCCTCCAAGAGCACTAAGCACACAGGCAGTGCCCATGCATGCATATAATGCAAACAAAAACACTCATACACATAAAATAAAAATAATAAATCTTTTTGTAAAGATTAGCTACTTTTAGACTTTTCCTTCCCCACACTCTCTAACTGCAGGCATCATCTCTGTGACTCATTCTACATTTGATCCTCTCTAGTTTTAACTTCACAAAAGTAGAGAATAAAGCCAGCCCCTCTTCCCACTGATCTAAGACATCCCTTCTTCACTGAAACACACTGGGTGCCTTCCACTGCTCCTTATCTAGCCTGCCTCTGTGGACTTCTACCATCTGGTAAATCTAGAACTTGTGGCTGGATTTCCCTCCGAGCAGAGAGCTGAAATTCTGCACTTTCCAAAGGCCAAATACATGTGTGGGTTGTGTCTTTTTAATATGCTTTTGCATGGATCAGAATAGTTTCTGTATGAAGGAATCATTCTTTATAACAAAAATCCCCAGGAAAAGAGGACAAAAAGATGACTTTCTGCTTTCTGATGGTGCTGTGTTGTATATTTTGTTTGTTTGTGATCTAACAAATAAAGCTTGCCTGGAGATCAGAGAGTGGAGCTAGCCACTAGTTAACCATAGAGGCCAGGCAGTGGTGGCACACACCTTTAATCCCAACACTTGGGAAGAGGAAGCAGGAAGATCAGGAGTTCAAGGCCACCCTGGGCTACTCGAGATTGAACCAGTCTAAAAGAGAAACCAGAGTCGGGAGGTGGTGGCTCATGCTTTTGATTCCAGCACTTGGGATCTCATGCCTTTGATCCCAGCACATGGGAGGCTCATGCCTTGGATCGCAACACTAGGGAGATGGAGATAGGAATATAAATAGGGTGGAGACAGGATCTTGTCCCCATTCAATCTGAGCATTCGCAGAGACAGGATCTCCCCCCATTCGGTCTGAGATTTCATAGAGGTAAGAAGTCTCTGGTGGCTGGCTGCTCTGCTTCTTTGATCTTCCAGCTTCCACCCTGACATCTGAATCTGGGTGTTCATTGTTAAGGCTAATTAGGATCGTGCAGTGTTTTCTCTTTTGCACATTTGTTCATGCCGCCCTTGCCCCTTGCCCTCTAAGAGGAAAAGTGCTTTCTGTTCCTTTTTATAAAGAAAAATTTAACGTTTCATAGAGAGAACAGAGGACACATTCTGCATCTAGGTGGCCTTGTATTTCAGAAGTCCTGGAAGGTCTGTCCTTGACAGTTGTTGAGAGGTGGATTGGAGAGACATAACTGGAGTTGGAAAGAACACGGAGTCTTAAAAATTGGAGTGGGAAATTCATAGTACGATCCTCCTTTACCCTACTTGAAGCCTCAGAATATTTCTTCTGGTTGTTCTGACATCTGACTGGAGAGGAAAATAACCCAACAAGAGACTTTTCTTTCCTTTAACCATCACATGATCTCGTGTGTGCACATGTGTGTGTATGTATGTGTGTATGTAGACATATATGTAGACAAAATGAGATTAATATTAGTCTACATCTGTGTGCTACCTAAGCACATATATATATATATGAATATATAAATATACATATATATGTATATGTCTCCAAAGGTCCTTGCCTGGGGGAGAAGTGAACAATATCTGTCCCCTCCTCCCAAAGTTCCAGTGACAAACCAAAATATGATTCCACCACAGTTCACCCTGATGGGGACCGAAGAGCCTTTAGGCTTACTTATATAACATGGGTGAGGGGCCACTGACAGGAGTGTGGGTAACCCCATAGCAGCTACACTGGAAAGTCTTTACCCAGCATGGATGATGGCTTCCTCTTACCCATGTAAATGAAGGCTCTTCCCCAAGACCCCAGGCCACAGTACAATTAGGGCTGAATTACACATATGGTTGTCAAGGAATGGCTGAATGCTCAGGAGAGGGTCTCAGGAGCCTCCCAGTCCCTGTCTCCTTTATGAAGGAATGTTCACAGTCCACAAACCCTGGAGTGATTCCCGGAGTGATGAGCTCTTGCAAGTAAGCACGGCTGATCTCGTGGAGATGGCAGCTATTTTGCTTGGGGGACAGCTTATTACTACAGGAAACTCAGGGAGAAGACCTGATTCTATTTTCTAAGGAAAGGAAAAAGCTTGGTCTCCTCTCACAAAGTCAGTTAAGAAATGACCAAGCCTCGGTGTTTAACTCCCACAGTCAGGACTAGTTTGCTGAATGACATCCTCCAGGTTTTAAGAAGCTACCTGGCAATGGAAAGTCTTCCTTCTCCAACCCTTATGAGTTCATTGGCAACCATCCTACTTCCAACTAGCCACTAATAACCTCATGTTTAATCTGGGGACTGAGAAAAAAAGGAAAATCTCTGGGACTGACTTGACTTCTGGGGCAGAGAGGCTGCTTTATCCCCTGTCCTGTTCCTTGCTGGGTCTGTATATAAACATACAATAATGGTCTAGTACCATTATCCATATAAAGAGTCACCAAATCTCGGGGAGGGGGGGGGGGCTTAAAGGCCACTTGGTTCCAATCGGTATCCAAATTGTCAGGGCTTAATAATTATGTAATAGCCACTTTGGCTTCTCTAGGAGTCTAAACCACAGTTAAGTGCCTCCACTCAGCCAAAAACCATCCCAGCCCCTTGCCAATATTCAGGCTTAGTACTTCTGCCTCCACGGTGGGCTACAAAAGGGTCTACTGAGGCATAGTGGGCCCAGCACCAACAACAGATCCCATTGACAGCTTCCTGGGCTGCTGATGGCTGCGTGCCTGACATCACTACAAATCTCCCCTCTGGGGCTGTTTCTGTCCCTTCCAGGGGGTGCCTGGAAGTGGCTGTCGTCCAAAACACAGTTCTGTTCACCAGTTCAAGATTAGGCAACATCTATTTGGAACTGTCTTGCTATATAAGGACCAGATGGTAATGATTAAAATGAAATGAAATGAATGTCTGACAGTCCGTGAAGGACATACATTGCACGGTGTGCTGCGTGTCCAATCTGTCATCTTGTTTCTCTCAGCTGAGGTCAACAAACAACAGCTGAAAGCTCCGTCTCTGGGTCAAACAGTGGCTCATTTCTCGGCTATGGAGATGGCTGCTCAGTTACTAAGTCCCAAGGCTTCCATGCTGCCAAATTCATGATTAAGGCACTTTAAGGGCAGAAAATTCGTTTTTACCACAGTCTCCAGCCACCATCTCCTGAACAAAGTAACAAGTTATCGGTTGGAACTCATAAATGGGGAAATCTGCACCCGGCTGAAGAGCACACCATTGCCAACATCACAAAGCAATCTCTAATTCTAATGACAGCCCTCTTTCCTCACATGGCCTCTAGAGTATGTGAGCAGTGCTGATGTCTTATCAAGTTGCAAAAGAATTTATGGAATCTCCTTTTCAAATTTCTGGTCTGCCAAAGAACTTTCAGATGCAGACTCTTGTGCTTGCCCCCATGTAATCCAGGGATCATTGGTCCCATATTACATTGTCTGTCTAACTACTTAAATCCAAAGTACCATGTTAGCCTTAACACTGTTGCCCAAGAATGTTGGTGCAATTTTAGAATTCTCTGCATCCATTCTTTGGATGTAAATCAGCAACGACTGATTTACACAGTAGTTACATGAACAGTAGAATAAGCAACTAAAAGCAGGCAAGGGCTGGAAGTGGAGATAAGACACCCAGATGGCCCTTCAAGATAAAGCGGTTACTGTCCTTGATGCTAGTGAGGCTGCTGGAAGGAGACCTTCGGCTGGCAGCCACCTTCCGGGCACTGGCTTCAGTGAAAACCACTGCTTGACTGAAGACCTTATCATTCCAAGGGCAATTTCTATCCATAGCTTGGGACAACTCCGAAGGTCTATTGCTAGTACCCTAAATGTCCCCTGTTAGGTCTTGTCTCCTCAGTTACCACCTGCATCCCTTCTCATTTCACTCGGGTCTTTGTTCACTGTCATATCATCCTGACTTTCTCCACCTTTCTTTCTAAAAATCTCACATCTTTACCACTTCCCCATAGCCCCACTGCCATCCCTCCAAGCCCTGGTTCCGGCTTTCAGTCCATTCATTTCTCTTACCAACACTTCCAATTTTTTATATAATTATCTACTTGTTTTGTTTGGCATCATCCTCCCCTCTAGAATATAACTTCTGCAATGGCTGAGCATCTGGCTGCTCTATGCCTTGTGTTAACTCTACTACCTAGAAAATTGCCTAGCACAAACACAAAGATGTACACTATCTGTGAATGAATAAATAAATGATTGATTGCCTAGAAACATAGCTACTTCTTCTTATCATTTAGGCTGCCTACCTCTCTCCAGGCACATCCCAAGAATGGGTATGCCAGAGTAGCATACCAGTCTTTGGAACAGGCTTTGGAACTGCACTGACCAGTTCACTTGGTGAGCAGTTTTGCAGCTCTTCAGGAATGTCAGGATTGCTCTGAGGACTCTAATAATACATGTAGTAGTCACAATAGCTAGAAGTACACGCTACCATTCCCATCTTAAAGCTGAAGAAACCAAGGAACAGAGAGATTAGTTTGCCTCCATCATATAATCCAGTAAACTAGAATTTGTGTCCAGAATCTCTGCCACATAGCAGCAGTATAATTTTGAGTAAGTTCCTTTTGGAACTGACTGACTTGTCCATAAAATGGGTATAATAATGCCTACCATGAGTAAACTGCAAAAGTATTTCATGAGATTATATATGTAAAATGCATAAACACTTAGTCAAGGTCAGTCTCCATAATGCTCATCCAAGTGTCATGCTTTTCCCCGTATTCCTGCTGCTCTGTGGAGTTTTAAATACTACTTTCCAGATGACTTGTGTTTAATTTTAATTGTATTTGTTATTATTAATGTGTGTGTACATGCATGTGCCACTGTATAGGGAGGGGCAGGATCAGAGAACAAATTTGTGGAGTCAAGTTCTTCCCTTCTACCTTTACATGGGTTCCAAGAATTGAACTCAGGTCTTCAGGCCTGCATGCAAGTGTCTTTACCTGCTTAGCCACATCACTGGCTCCTGTTTAGGGGTTTCTAGATGATGTCTCACTAGGCAATGCAGAACTCATAGTGATCCTTCTGCCTCAGCCGCACAAGTACTGGGAAGAAAGGCCCAAGCCACCACTCCTGGACAGTCTTACTTGATATTTCCTATATTGATGGCTTTTCTGTTACCAACCATCTTGGATTATATACTTACCCACTGTTCTGATGCTCCATAAGTGTATCATCCCCATTTTGCACCTCATCCTATCCCTGCAGATAGAATTGGAAGTCTGCATATTTGTCCTTTTGTGTCACATCTTGAAATAAAATCACTCTGAGAGACAGATGCAACCAAATTCAGGTACCATGACTTGTCTTTTAGAGCTAGCAGAAGTTCTAGGTTTCCATTAGCTGATATAATCACTTAGGCAAGTCAAAGTCCAATTTGAGTAGTGTGCTAACTAAAGCAGTGAGACTACCCCTACAATAAAGTTCATAGCATCCCAGCTGTGAGGACAACTGATAGTAGACAGCCCTTGGTTCATAGCTCCCTCAAAGACTGTCTCAGCTGAAGACAACAACTGGAACCATCAGATAGTTACCTGGATGAGTTTCTGCAGTGACCATCTATGGTGACATACAGGAGAAGGAATGTAAATTCCCACCCATCTTGGCCCAACTGAAGACAATTCTGGGGTACCATTCTAGCTACAGAGTTCCTTTCTGGAGTCTTTGAGGCCGTTATTGAGAGGTCATCACAGCTGGCCTTCTTCTGCACACTCCTGTTTCCTTATCTTTTTTCCAAATGTTGATCACAAAGGTACAACCCTGAATAGACACAGTCTCCTATACTTTATCTCAGAATCAAATTGCAAGAAGACATACCCTGTGAGAAAGGTGTACCTGTCCAAGTTCATCCACACTCACTGCATGGTATCTGCATTCCCTGAGAGACTACTAAATCCAGGCAACAGGATCACAGAGCCCTGGCTGCCCCAGCAACTCATCCTTGGTTATTGTTTTTAACCTCTTCTCAGAGGCATGACTAGTCTAGTCTGCTTGCTTTCACAAGTACATAAATGGAACTAGACAAATAAAGCCCATTAATCAATTCTTGCCTACAACTCATCACCTCACCTCAGGGCTCCTCTTTCCCTGAGGAAGTAAGACAGATGATCATGGGTTGCCACACAACACTGGTTCTTTACTCTGACCTCCCAAGTCCTCTGGGGATTTATCAACAAACAACAAGCTCATTTAACTGTATGTCAAAAGCAGATAAAGAGTCAGTCATTACCAGGGATATAAACAGCCAGGTGCTTCACACATTTTTGCAAAGGTATGATATATTTATAAACATGGCCTTGAGCAGAGGTCAGCCTCTATGATACCCCTTTTGGAAACAGCTGGCCCCAAGCCTAGTATTTGCTTTGACCATGAATGATATTTTGATGTGAGTAATCATTAAAAAATTTTGTGTTTTTAGTGGCCCATAAAATCATAACATACTCCCTCACGTGTCAGCTTTCCTGAAATAGAACCATATGAAATTCAGTTTCCATTTGATCTTAAAGCAGAGGTCAAAACATGAGGACTTGGAGCACAGAGGGGGGCTAACAGGAGGGGGTGGGGGATATGTTCAATGAACAATATTTATTTATGTGTAGGGCAATTGCTTTAAGTGTGTAGTACTATTTGCTATCCTAATAAAGTGACAGAAAAATTGCAGCAGTATATAACAATGGTTTACATTTAAAAAAATTCTCTGTGGGAAGATACTTCAACTAATTAAGTAGACCTTCCTAAATGACCTTTTGCTCTCACAGTATACAGCCAAATTCCTACAAACACATGAAAAAAGTTCTTAATTGACCATTGATTTGTGATATTAGTTTTTGTTTTATTTATTATAAATTTATTTATAAAAAGGATCTTGTGTTTTTGCTTTTTAACATTTTTATTATTCTTTGACAATTTCATATATGTATACAGTGTATTTTGAGCATATTCACCCCATTACCCTCTCTTATCCCCTTCCTGTCTCTGAACCCCATATTATCCCCAACTAGTATCTTTCCTACCTTCTGTCTTTTTTGTTATTTGTTTTAATTGAGGTTTTTTTTCATGAGCATGGCTGTGGCGTGCTTAGTAGAGCATAGAGTACACTCTTGAAGAAAAACAATTCCCCTTCCCCTAGCAACTAATAACTGCCAATAGCTCCTTAGCTAGGAGTGGAGCCTCTTGAACTCCGCCAGAGATGAGGGGCTATTGATGGGCTCAATCTTGTGCAGGTAATCACAGTTGCTGTGAGTCCAGGATCTTATGTTTTTAAAATGTATTTCTTAATTCACTCATTATTTTAAAGACAGAGTTTCATTCGATAGCCTGGGGTGGCCTGAAATTCACTGTGTAGCCCAGTTTGGCTTCAGACTTCTTTAAAAAGAATCCTCCTGCCTCAGCTTCCTGAGTTGTGGGATTACAGGTATAGACCACCATGCTCAGCTCTCAGACAGGACCTTGCTCTGTAGCACAGCTTGGGGTTTACCCTGTAACCAAGGCTAGTCGTAAGTCTTGCTTATCTTCCTCCCAAATTATAGCTGTGTGTCATATGACTAGCTCCCTTCTTGTTTTATGTTGTTCCTTGGGAAATATTGTTTCATGCTGGTCTGTCTAGATTGCCAACACAGAGCTGGCATTGTTAAGCAGACATAGATACTGATCAATATACTGTCTTTTCTAGTGGGAGGCCATATAATTGATGCTGATGTCAATTTATATGGACAATCACAGCTGCAGGAACAGATGCTTCTCTCCCAGACCCATCCATACCATACATTCTTACTCAGGGTGCCAGATACTTAGCAGTCTTAGGAATTTTTGTGCTGATAAGCCTCAGATTCCCTTGGACTATCTGAAGATGATTCTAAAAAAGCTATGATTCACTGCTGATGGAGTCAACTGCCATTTAGAATTCTGCAAATCCTGTGGCTCATGCTGTGAGCTTTTGCTTCTATGCCCCAGATGCTTACAATCACTTCATTCCAGGCTCCTTATAAAGCAACTGCTTGGATCCCTCCAACAGGAAATTGATATGGGCTTAATTAAAATATCCTATAAAAATACTTCTTACAGTTGTGAACGTCACTGTAGAAGGAACTGCTGAATTTTAACGTAACTTCTTCTATGCTTCAGCTTTGGTTGTGGGAACACATTTTAAATAGAATAGTGTTTGTCGTCATTGAAATAGCTTGTATTTCATGACCACCCCCATAATCTCCAAGAGAAACATGAGCATTCGTCTTTGTTATAAAGCAGCTCCTGTATGCAGCAAGGCTCCTGAAGAAGAATCGCTGCAGCAGTGCCATTGGAATCTGCATCTTTAAGAAGCTTCCCAAGTGAGCCCCGTGCCCCCTGCATGTGCACCCCAGAGGTTGCTTATTTCATTGTAGGCATGGTTCCCACAGTGGCACGACTGCTTAGTAATCTCTGCTTGAGAAGGAAATGGTGGCATTCTGTGATCCTCTCTCCTGAAATGTGTGACTAATCGTTGTAAAGATGGTGTGCCTGCCCCACCCAGGCCCTGTTTACAAGTCTGGCACACCCATCCCCAGCTGCCTACTCTAGTTTACCAAGAGCCAGGGCCAGCTCTACTGATTTTATATTTAGCAGCTCTGAGTGGTGGCTGCTAACAGCTCGCAGCTGTGCTGTTCTGTGGAGAATTGCTCTCAGCTGGTGGCCACCTCGCCCAGCCATGCCTACAAGGTTATGCACTCCACAACACAACCAATGACTGGCTGCTATGTATAGATTGAGCATGGATATTCAAAATATCTGGAATACTAAATGCTCTGAAATGATGCTTTTAAGTACTAACATGACACTCAAAAAGGTTTGGTATTTTTCATTCTAATCAAGAAAACTCAACAGGTAAAGTCTATGTGAATAATTCAAAATCTGCAAGACTCTGAAATCCTCAATGCTAGTCAAGGGCTACTTAGCCTATGGGAACAAAAGCCCTTTGCCACAAGGGAAAAGAGTCTGTGGAGCTATCCTTGCTTTAGAGATCTCTGCAGGATCAGGGTGATGTTAGCTAGATTTCTGCTAACGCCAGATCTTTGCTTAGCTTCCTTAATTCCTTCCTCTTTCCTTGTTCCTTTTCTTCCTGGTATCTAGGTTTCTTCTAGGTACACTCCAGAAGATAAGAAGTACTGGCCAGAGTTTAACAGAAAGGAAAACTTCACTCATTATTTATGAGAAGGTAAATTCATTATAATGGATTGTATGGAGGTTCCTCTAAGTTTTAATATGATGTACCACATGACCCAGACTTATGAACATATACCAAAGGCAATGGTGCCAGCATCCATAGAGATATCTGCAGATATAATGCTATGTTCACAACACCCAAGATATAAAGCAGCCTCTGTGTTCGTCAGTGGATGGATGGCGGGTTAAAGAACTTGAGGAATATAGATACAATGGAATATTATTCAGCTTTGAAAATAAGAAAATGCTGTTGTCTGTGACAACCTGGATAAACTAAGAAGACATAATAAGTAAAAGAAGCAAGGCCTTGAAAGGCAAATAGTACATGATTTAGATTCCACTTTCATATGGAGTTGAAAAGGATGAAAAGGTCAAGGATATAGAAATAGAATAATAGGGGGCTAGTCAAGGTATACCATGTTACTGTTATGTGGGATGTAAGTATTTAAATATAAAATGTATAGCATAAAACTATAGATTTTAGATGTTTTTACCAGAGAAAAAGGTAACTAAGATGGTAGATATGTTAGGCTGCTAGACGGTAGTAACTATTTCACTCTGTATATGTATACATCCAAACATCTTACAAACAATTTTTCAAAAACCTGTCTGCTTTGACATCATACTACCTAAGTCAATACCATTGTTCAGCAGTTGAGGAAGCATCTCCATGTTATAAAAATAATAAAGAATCAATTTGGGATAAATTCAGACATGTGAGGGAAGCAGGTAAGCTAACTGTAGATCTTCACCTCTCCTCCATTCCCCCAAGTCCAATCTGCCATCTCATCCTCAGCTCTGTAGCAGACCACTTACTGTAGCTCCCCTTCCTCTTTGCCCCCAACTCCAACACATCACATAGAGCATCTCCTACAACTTTTCTCCCTGCCACTCACTTTATATCAGCCCCCAAATCCAACAGGCTCTCCTTGGAAACCCACAGGCCACGCTGACTAGGCAAGCAGGCAGACTAGCTGAAGATTTCCTCCCCCAGTTCTCATCTTCAGCTCCGTAGAAGACCACCTGCTGCTGCCTCACCTCCATCTCTACTCCCATCTCCAGTGGATAGTGCAAATCTTCCCCTCTAGCCCACCCACCCACCCCCACACCCACCCCATTGCTTTATTAAAGGTCCTCAACTCCAGTAGGCATTCCTTGGGAACCCGCAAGCCACTCTGTCAAGGAAAGCAAGGAGCCTAACTCCTAATCTTCATGCCTGCTTCCTCTCCTCCAAATCTAATGCCCTAGCCTCACCCCCATCTCTGTACCAAGCCACTTGTTGCAGCCTTCCTATTTCTCCTCCAACCTTCCTACCTACTCATCTTGTTATCCCAGCCTCTAATTCCAGCAAGAATCCTCTGGGAAACTGACAGGCAAGCTTGCCAGAAAAGCAAGTAGGCCAGCTCCTTAAGGAGAAACATAACACCAACCTTAGATCTACAATGGTGTACTGCCTGTTAGATTGTTAGTGCAATGGTGGTACAAAGCTTATGGGAATAACCAACCACTAACTGATTTGACTGAAGGCCAGCTCTGTGAGATGGAACCCATATCGGACACTGCTTGGGTGACCAAGAACCTGAGACTAGATAGCCCGGGAACCTAGGGTAAAACCAAATAATACTCGTCTAAGAAATTAGGACAATAAAATGACTCTTAATAACATTCTATTATAGATCATTCTATTACTGCTCAGCCATCATCAGAGATTTTTTTCCTGCCAGCAGATGGGAACAAATACAGAGATCCACAGTCAAGCAATATGTAAAGATTGAGGGACCTTGGAACACTCAGCCCTAAATGGGATGTCTCCATCAAATTCCTGTCCTCAAGGGTCAGGGAACCCTTCAGAAGAGAAAATGGATAGCGTGTAAGAGCCAGAGGGGATGGAGGACACCAAGAAAACAAGGCCCTCTAAATCAACAGAATAGATGCAAATACAGAGACTAGGGAAGAACGTACAGGTTTGCACCAGATGGGGTCCTAGAATAGAAAGAAGTGTACACATGTCCCCATCCCTAACCCAGAAGTTTTTGATAACCACTTGCAAGTGAACATTTAGTTTTCTCAGTGGAGAAACAAATTATTCTTAAGGGTAGGCTCCATGCCCAGCACTAGACGGCCAACAAAAAATAAACTCAGTAGCATTATTGGAGGTTCCTTGTCTCATAATTTTTTGTCAAGTCTTTTTAATCTATCTTATTTTTATTTTATGTATGTATGTATTTTTCTCTCTTTTTACCCTACATGTCCTTTGCTTCCAGTTTAGTGTTTTAATGGGATTCCCCCGGCGTGTGTGATATAGAGCCTGAGTGGGTCTCTTATCCGTTTCTTGTGCCGTTTCTTGGGCTCTTTTCCTTCCACTTGTTTGTTTCTGAAGTATCAGTTTTGTTTTATATTATTTTATCTTATTATTATCCCTCAGAAGTCTGGGTTTTTTTTGGGGGGGGTTGTTTTTGTTTTTGTTTTATAAGAGACAGAAAGCGGGTGGATCTGGATGAGAGGGGAGTTGCAGAGGAACAGGGAGGAGCAGATGGAGGGAAAACCATAATCAGGATATATTATGTGAGAAAAAAAGCTTATTTTCAATAAAAGGAAAAATAGAATGAAGAATTAATGACAACATAATTTAAATATGGCATGCCTTCCCCCAGTTTAGAGGTCAAATTTTAAAAATGAAAGATGTTGCCTACCCTTGAATTTTTATGGTGTGTATGTGTGTGTGGAGGGGGAGGGTTCTTGTGCTTTTCTTCTTCTTCTTTTTTTTTAAATACCTGTTTGTTTTCTAAAGACAGAGAGATAAATGGGTGGAGTTCCATGGGTGGGGAGGTGGGGAGAGCCTGGGAGGGGTGGGAGAAGGGAAACCATGATCAGAATATGTTGTATTAAAAAATTATTTTCAATAAAAAAGAATGATGTGCTAACCAAAGTGAGCAGGGATTCATAAAGTTTTGGTTTTTGCTTATTCAATGATGGGAGTGATATGAGCATTCTGTTTTCCAAAGGGAAAAATGTCTCAGACTCATTTATGATTATCTTAGACACTCAGTATATTATACTTAATAAAATTAAACTGTTCAAATTTTACTATAAATATTTCTACTGCACAAAATTCTGACATTTGTGACAAGCTGGAAAGTGCATGTGACCTTCTCATTTTAAGAGAAATGCAGTAACTCCAGCCCGCTTCTCCCACTCAATACAGATGTAAAAGCTGGGCAGAATGCACAGGGCAGACCTTTGAAGACTCTGAAAAGTAAACAATGGCAATCAGATGGAGGGAAACACAGGCCAGAAAATGAAGTACTACCCAAGTGATGCTGATAAGTTCTTTTCACCTTGTTATCCATGGCCAAGACTAGAAGAGGCCCCAAATCCTTACTGAGGTCAAGTACCAACTTTTTCTGTAAAGACAGAAAGATCCTAAGTGGTAGCCTTCCATTTCAGCTTCAGTGGAAAAGAAAGAAGTACCTGGAGGCTCAGAGAACATATTGGTGTCCCTGGTTTGCCTGCACCCCTTCTCTGTTCACTTGAGTTCTGGTCAGTCTTTCACTAGTGGTTTTTCTTGTCCCTCTGCCCTGCTAATGTGTGTGGTCCCTGACATGGCACAGCATCATTAGTTTAATCCTCAGATCTAACTCGTGTGTGATACCCAGTGGCCAATCTGTATCTCAGCAGTGTTTTATCCCATGGTTAGATCTCAACAATTTTAGTATATTGTTTAATGTCAGATCTCTCCTACAAGTCCATGGGTAATTTAAAGGAATTGTTTCTCTCATGATTCCCAAACTTTCACAATTACCTTTCTTTCTTTCTTTTCTTTTTTTTTTTTGGGGGGGGGGTTCGATGTGGAACCATGTGGAAGGAGGGAACTAACTCCCACAAATTGTCCTCTGACTTCCAAATGTGGGCCATAGTATGCCCCCATACAAAATAAATAAAAAATAATAAAATTGTAAAAAATACTCTTAGAAGGACTGGAAAATATTCTTGAAGTAAATGGAAAGAGACAATGTCAGTAAAGAAATAGAATATGCATAGAGGAATCAAATGGATATTTTTACAAGTGAAAAATAATCAGCATTTAAAATTCCTAATATGGAATCAATGGGAAAAAAGTGGCCCTTATAAAGGATATAGTAAAATTGTTGATTAACCAAGAGCAACCTTAAATAGGATTAACTCAAAAAAATCCATTCCCAGATGCACCAGAATCAAACTGCTAAAAAACTAATGGGGAAAAAAACATTAAACAACCAGAGAAATAATACAGTGACTACAAGAAGTTAACAATTTGAGTATCAGAAAATGTTTCTCATTAGATTTTGTGCCAGCCACAAAGAAATTCTGGGAAAAAGAATTGTCAACCCAAATCCTTAAAGAAAAAACATGATATTCTCAGATGAAGGTGAACAAAGAGAATTTGGTGCCAACAGACAGTCTCTGGGAAACTGGAAAGTAACATTCCAGGTAAATATCAGAGATGAAAGAGAAGCAATATGAACAGTTGATATCTGGACAGATACAATATTCTCTCTTCTTAGATTAGTTTTTAAAATTATTTCTTTTTTTTGAGATTATAAAATAATTAAATCATTTCCACTTCCTTCTAACCCTCTCATATCCTCCCCCTTGCTTTCTTTTGGATTCCTGGCCTCTTTTATTATTAATTAGTTGTTATTGCAGGCAGGTGCATGAGTGTGCGCGCGCATGCGCACACACATACACTTCATGGCATGAGTGTGGAACCAGAAGACAACTTCATGATGTTATTTTTCCACCTTTACATGGGTTCTTGGAACTAAACTTAGGCGTCCAGACTTGAATGGCAAGTGCTTTGGGGTGCTGAGCCATCTCATCAGCCCTTTTCCATTATTTAAGATTTGAGTCGCACCTCCCTGCTATGATTATTGTACATATTAAGATGAAACACTCCATGAGATGTGCAGAGCACAGTGTGTGGCACATAATAGTGGCTATTCAATGAACATAGCTCCATTTTTCTTCATTTTCATGCCTTGGAGTAATTTTTATTAGAGAAATAGAGGGTAAACTTGAGGTCTCAGCTAAGGTTTTATGAGGATATGTAACAATCTTGGCCTTGAGAGGAAGGTAAGATATTTCAGAAAGAGAAAAACGAAGAAAAAAAGGCTCTCTACACACTCATATAGTAATAACATAGCATGAACATAATCTTTGAAATCACAGACAGCGAGAGGTTGGATTCATGAATAAAGAACACTTAATTAAATAGGAAGGATATTGGTTTAGAATCTAGCATTGAAGAAACATAATAGGAATGTCTTTACTTTTATGTGCATGACAACTGATTTCATGCTATCTTATTATCATGTGGAGAAGTAGGCAAAGTTTCATTTGGATGCTTTTCTGTCACTCATTTTTTTTTTTTTTTTAATTTCAGCATCACTACCAAGGACACCAGCATAATGCTAATGTTTGTCCATTTGGAAAGAAAGGTAGTTGAAAAGTATATAACTCATACTAAAGAATGTCTGACATTTGGGTAATACTTGGGGATGAATCTTGGCTTATTTTTGTACTTAACCAAATGGAAAGACTCTTCTATTGAGTTAGGAAGACTGTTTTGATTAGGAAGACTAATCACTCAAATCATCCCATAAAGATAATTCCCTACTTGATCTATGGGTGGGAAGAACCAAGTAGGTAAGAATGTGTCATAGTTTCTCTTGTTTAGATGTTCGAGTTGAACAATAGGGTGTAACACTATAGGGATTCCTGGCTGAAAACAGCGCTAGATACAAAAGAATATAGAGACGCAACTAGGCAATGCCATGACTTACACAAAGTGACATTAAATCCAGAGGGCCAGAGGTCTGACTACCCACCATCCTCAAGCATTTGATGTCAGGAGAGATGAGATTTAAAGTAGGAACCAGTGAAGAATAACTGTTAAATGGGCAAGTAGAGAGGATAGAGCAATGGACTTGTAATGCTGTGGGGAAATTTTAGATAAATATCAGAGAATTGGTAGCAATTGGAATATGAAAGTTATGATGCTATTAGAATGAAGAAATTATGAGACAAATTACCAGAGTAGGTAGTAAAAACATCATTTAAAGACTCATTAGATGCTCATTTGTCTTTAAGACAGGATTTAAGAAAAATAATGAGATCTACCTTGTGTTGCTGCTAAGAGATGAGCTAAATGACCCATAAGAGGACTTTTCAAACCCAAGTGATTGTGTTTAAATGCTAAAATCCATCTGCTAGAATAGAAATTAAATCCAGTAAGCATTCTCCTCAGGAAAAGAAAAAAAAACACTCTTTATATGAGCAGTGCTCTATTTGCTCTCGCTTGCTTTCTCTTCATCCCTTCTAAATTAAAAACTACATCAAACCTATCTCAAAAGTAATTTTCTTGATATCAATTCCTAAGAATGGGATTCATAGCCTAATATGCCAAGAATGTCAAACAAACGTCACTAGGCTTCATATTGTTAAAGGTTTCCTGAACTTCATGTTGATTAGAACATATTCACCAGACATTTGCTACTCCTGCTGCATAGCAACCAAAGGAAGATTGGCAATTAACCTCAGTTTTAAAAGGTGATGTTTTGATATTCTGAGGTATATGTGATCTCATTGGTATCAATGAAATTTGATGTATTATATGGTGATCCCCTTTCAAGAATATGGCCATAGCAGCTAGTATTTATTCAAGACAAAGAGATCTAGTAGAAGACAGAAATACACTAAAAATGCAGAAACCTAAGGTTCAAAGCAAAAAGTCTGATTTAAGAGGATTGGATTTGAGGGTAGGAACAGAGGCAGGTAGAGGGAAGGACTGGGAGGAGAGGAGGGGGGGAACTGAGGCTGGGATGTAAAATAAATAGTTAAATTTATTTAAAAAAAATGTGGGTGGCCCGCCCCCACATTTTTCTCCCAGGGTACTCTTGAGGAATGAGGGATAAGAGATTTAGATAGAAATATAGGGGGGGGGAGAGAAACACGGGATAGCCTCGGGAGGGCCTTGATCCTTATCCACAGGCCCCTCTATCTCTTCTAAAGGGCTTTTTAAAGGAATGCCCGGCATGGAGCAAAAGACCTCTCCCTAGCACAGCCAAGTGCAGACCCTTCCAAACACCTGGTAACCACACATGTGGTCAATCCATCCCCTTATGTGGCCCTACTGGGTAAAGCAAGCTCAGATCTCACTAGGAAACCTCTGTGGGCTCCCACAAGAGGAGGGGGGAACAAAATTGATGTGTTGCAGTCATGTACCACATTGTTGAGCTTAGCTGAGGGCACAGGTGGTATGCCTCTAATATTGATTATGGAACTGATTTCACAGCACACAGTTGACCTAGAGTTATAAAACATTTCCAAAGCTATAGCCTTCATCACAAAGCTACATTGTCTATCCTTACCTGGAACTCTAGCCTGCTGTGTTTAGTAACTTCTAGTTCTTTTGCTGGCCATACATACTCAACGGCTGAATGGCCTTCAAGCTTCAAGATCCAGTAAGTTTTGTTTGTAAAACCTAGTTGAAATCTTTCTGGGAACTCACCCCAGAGAGTTTCAAGTCTTCCTTACTCTATCATTTAACGTTGTAGAAAGCTCTTATGTGTTTCTGGTGACTATTGTAATGAGAGACCCTGATAGAGTTCATACATTCCTTGTCTGCTATGTTTCAGTGGAGAGGGGGAGAGGGGAAAGGTAGGGAGAGAGATGGGTAGAGGGAGAGGGAGGGAGGGGGGGAGAGAGAGAGAGAGAGAGAGAGAGAGAGAGAGAGAGAGAGAGAGAGAGAGAGAGAATGAATATGAATATGTTAGCTAGAGAAGAGGTGAAGGTAAAAATGAATTCTGAAACTCAGATTTATTAAATGAAAGAAAATAACTGAATGAATATGAGGAATTATGGAATTATCTTAAATAATTGGAGAAAATGCTGGTTGGACTTGGAATAACATGATAAGCCAGAAAACCAGAAACTGGCCATGACAAATAAGATGACTATTTTCCTGCCTTACTATCATGGACCATCCTTCTCCTAAAAGTAGAAAACAAGGAGAATTTTGTCTAGGAGGCATGTATGTCTGTGGGCAAATCCCAGGACAGGAAGGTTAACCTTCGGATCAGCAGGGGAATTCATGCAGGTATGATGAAATTTGGCTGTGTTTAATCTAAGCAATCTCTAGAGTGTGTAGCATGAAGTAATAAGGTTATAAGCAAGTTCACTAAAGTGTACAATTTGTTCTAACTGTGGGCCAGGGCTTGGACAAACAGACTTACTTTTTCCAGCAATATAGTGTTAGATTGGGAGATTACACCTAAAACACAAGAGCCTTTAATGTTATTGGGGTAAACAACGGTTGGATGACTAGAGAATTTCAAATGATTTCTGAATGAGAAATAGAATTGGCTTTGGATTTACTATTTTATGCATTGCTCCTTCTGGGCTTCAAGCAGTACTGCCATTCTCACGTTTAGAGAAAGGGGAATAATGTTTGAGCAATTCAACATTTGGATGTAAGGCTGCTGTACTGGCTAGTTTTGGTGTCAACTTGACACAGAGGAAGAGCCTCAGTTGAGGAAATGCCTCCGTGAGATCCAGCTGCAGGCGTTTTCTCAATTAGTGATCAAAGGAGGAGAACTCAGCTTATGGTGGGTAGGCTGCTGGTCCCAGGTTCTATAAGAAAAGCTGAGCAAGCCGTGTGAAACAAGCCAGTAAGCAGCACCCCTCCATTGCCTCTGCATCAGCTCTTGCCTCCGGGTTCCTGCTCTGTTCGAGTTCCTGTCCTGACTTCCTTCAGTGATAAACAGCAATGTGGAAGTGTAAGCCAAATAAACCCTTTCCTCCCCAACTTGCTTTTTGGTCAAGGTGTTTCATCACAGCAATAGAAACCCTAACTAAGACTGCTGGATTGATTCAAATAAGTCTTTGTTCTTCTGTTTGTTTTTAAATTTATTTATTTTTGCTTCATGTGCATTGGTGTTTTGCCTACATGTAGGTTTGTATGAGGGCATCAGAACCCCTGGAACAGTTGTGAGTTGCCATGTGGGTGCTGGGAATTGAACCCTGGTCCTTTGGAAGAGCAGCCAGTGCTCTTAACCACTGAGCCATCTTCCAGCTCCTAGTCTTTGTTTTTAAAGTGCTCATACAGAAGAATATATATGTCTTGGGAATAAGTAGTCTAGAATCTGCTACCAGAACGAGTTTTTCCTTGGTGAATAGGAATTTTATCTTACAGTTATTCAGACAATGTTTCTTCCTTTTTTTTTTTTTCGAAACAGGGTTTCTCTGTGTAGCTTTGCGCCTTTCCTGGAACTCACTTTGGAGACCAGGCTGGCCTCGAAATCACAAAGATCCACCTGGCTCTGCCTCCCGAGTGCTGGGATTAAAGGCGTGCGCCACCACCGCCCAGCCTGTTTCTTCCTTTTATTATTCATTGATTTCAGTTATTTACAAACAACCTATTATTAAATACAACAGTCCTAGGAAATTTTGTGTCCATTTGGATTTTAATAACATTCTAACTGAAATATCCTACAATCTGCATAATGAATGCCTTAGTTTGCCTCCCTGTTGCTGTAATAAAACACCAACCAAATACTACTTGGGGAGGAAAGGGTTAACTTTAACTTACAGGCTATGGGAAAACAGGGCAGATGTCAAGGCAGGAAGTGAAACAGAGACCATGGAGGAGCACCACTAACTGGCTTGCTTCCCTGGCTTGATTGTTAGATACATTTCTTACACTACCCAAGCCTGTATGCCTAGGGATAGCACCACACACAGTGAGCTGGGCCCTTCTACATAAGTTAGCAATTAAGAAAATGCCCTCCAGAGGCAATTTCTCAGTTGAGTTTGCTTCTTCCGAGGTATGCCAAGTTGACAACCTAAATTAGCCATCACAGTGAAGTTATGTGAAATAAAAAGACATCCCTCAAATCTACTTTCTCGTTACTATAGATAATGCCAATTAGGAAAAGGTACTTCATTGCACCACCCCTGCTACATACAGGCTGTGTATTTTGAACCATTATATAACTTGTTAATATTGCTTGTTTCAAACCACAATTAGAAAACAAGCAGATATACTTATTTTATTCTGTGCTCTTGGGCCCAGAGTGCAACTGAGTTTTCTCGGGAAATTAGAAAACTAATAATTTACAAACTATATGCTTTCTTGTTTAGTTATGGAAATATGAAATTATGCCTTCAAGGGTTCAAAATGAATCTTCACAGAAGTTCATGATACCTGAGCCTTCTCTGTTTATGATGGGCCAGGCTAGAAGAGCTGGGAAATTGAAAGCCATGTAGGAGCAGTAATGGATGATTCCCCATGCGGTGATAGATGGAAATTGGTGAGTAAGGACTTTCATGCTCCCTAGATGAAATCATTCTGAGGTGCATATTTTATATCATAGGTTAGCAATATTTTGGCTAAGTTCTGAATATTTTAGTCTGTGTGGGCCACAAGGTCTCTTGTGCAATTATTCATCTCTGTGTTCAAGAGTGAAGGGAACCACAGACAATATGTAAATAATTAACATGGCTGGGTTCCATTAAAAGTGTTTGTGAACACGAAAGTTTGAATCTCATTTACTTTTATGTTACAAAATAGCTCTTTTTGACATCTGCAAACAATTGCAAGCCTAAAAAGTGTTCTTATCTGATGGATTTAGTTTAGACGCTAAAGTTTCCTTCAAAAGCTGTTGTAGTAAAGGCTTTGTCCCCATGGTGGTACTATTGGAAGGTAGTAGAAACTTCAGAGAGAGTTTCTTAGGTCATTTTTGCCTACAAGGGAACTGAAGGAACCCTATCTTTTTGTTTCCTACCTCATGAAGTGAGTCTGCTCTACCCTGTAATCCCACCTTAATGTACTGCCCTACCAGAGAACCAGGGACAGTGGGAGATTTCATCACAGACTCCAAAAGTTTGAACCAAAATTAAACCTTTTGTCTTTATAAAGTAACTATCATCGCCTCAGATATTTCATTATAGTGATAATTAGTTGACTACTATGATATTGAATAATCTGTATACAATCAGGCTAGATTTGGACCATGGATTTAGTTCACCAACTCTCCTTGTTCTGCACTCTCTCTCAAAGTTTCTCTTTGAGACCTAATAGTGTTCCTTGGAATAGAATCCCCCCACCCCACCCCAAACACAGTCCTAGTACTTGGTCTAAGGTCTGTTGCCTAGAGAAACAAAATTAAGACACCCTGTTTATCTGGTTAATCACCAAGTTGAGTGTTGTGGCACTTTAACCTTGTGAAGATCCCAGGGAAGGGTCTTGGAATCCTAGAAGTACGTTCAATAAAAGGCTCTTCCCAGCATATTCTCAGATTTATAGCATAATGGCTTAAAGGATTAATGGGTTAACTTTCATTCTTCCAGTCTTCTGACTTGCTAATACCTGCAATGAGCCCACAGCAGCCATTTCATCTTCCTGGATGCATCACTTATGCTGGGCTTCTCAGCAGTGAGGACAGCAAGGTTCTTCAGAGCAGCAGGTGCCGGTGACTCAGAGGCAGCCGAGCCATGTAACAGTCCACAGGAATCCAGGGGTGTTGGGCGGGATGATAACCATTGCGGCAATCTCTGTAGCCATGGGGATTTATGAAATGTGTTCTCTTCCCAAAGCTCCCTGCAAATAACCAAAGGACAGAATTATTTCTAGATCAAGAACAGCAGGTGGGTAGACGGGGCATTCATTTTTGGGTCCCATCTCGCTCATTTTATGTAGTAATTGCTTTCTCTGCAAATTGAAAAGGCTTTCCTCACCCTGTTCTCTGCTGTTCCAGATGGCTGTACCCTCCCAACCTGGCAGGTTCCTGCCTGTTGGCAGTGAGGCTGTGAACTTACTAAGTGCAGCGTTTTTCAATCTTCAGGCACAAATGAAGCTGCCCAGATTCTCCGATTAATCACAGCCTTCTCTGTTGAAACGAGAGGCTGTGACTCATGAACTGCAAGGAATTGTGAAGCCATTTCAAGTTCTCAAATGGTTTGCTGATTGCTAAGGGTTTGATTAACCAGATTTAATTTCCTTTAGTTCTTTTTGATATGCAACATGCAACAAAAATAAAATTGTAAACTTAAAAAATACAAAAAAAAGCTAACAATCCAGTACCACATCTGGATATTTACAAGTTCTCACAAAATCCTTTAAAAATGTGTTTTAATTGGGTTTCTATTAGCAAGTCTGATCCACTGGGACTCCTTAATTGGGAAGGTAAGTCTTAATTCCCTTTCATCATTTTCAGCCCCAAATAGAAAGAAATTTTCTTTATTAAGATGCAAATTTCACATTGAGCATGAGTCCCCCAAAGTAAGCTCTCACTGGGTTCTTTCTGAGCCTAACTCTCTTGAGGGCCTGATTTTCAAATTCAAATACAGGGAGACTATTTATCAGTGTGGTTTTGGCAGCACATAATTGTCCCTTGAAGTAAACAAGTTGGCAGTGTTGCAAAGAGGAAGGGATTCTTATTTATTTTGTATGGGAATTAGGTTCTGCACACAAATCCCTCTGAATGCTAGGGCTTCAAATTCTCTGTATGGTTTTCAAATGAAAAAGCATCACGAAGCCAGTGAATGCTCTTGGTCACAGGGTTCGGGAAGTGGAGCCATGGCAATAAAAGCCATGGTGCCTGGGAGCAGCCAAACAATGTTCTGAAATTACTAGTTTAGATTCCACATCCTGCTTGAAAAACACCTTCCCCTTGACCTGGATGTCTCTGGTGCATTCGGATGGAGTGAGACAGGGGTAAGGGAAGGTCTTGATCATGCATTGGATGTTCAGATTGTCTTTCTGCCTGTGATAGTTCAGGACCATATGCTGCAAGCTGAGGCAGAGGAGCAAGAGAGGCTATTTTTTCCCATCAGTTAGCTGCCAAGCTCTGGCATGTTTTCACCATGTTGTGTAACTAGAGACAGGAGCTATATTTCAGAAGTGTATGGACCATTAACACACACACACACACACACACACACACACACACACACACACACACACACACACACTAAGGTTTCCCTAAAGGCTCATTTTGTTAACACATTCCCATCTGCTTTACAGTGATGACATATTTTCATTTTGTTTGTTTGTTTGTTTTTTGAGAGAGGGTTTCTCTATGTAACCCTGGCTGTCCTGGAACTTGCTCTGTAGACCAAGGTGGCCTGGAACTCACAGAGGTTCACGTGCCTCTGCTTCCCGAGTGCTGGGACTACTACCACCACCACCCAGCTGTGATAAAATATTTTCATGTATGGATTTATTCTTTGAATGTAACTTCCTTGTTTTAGTATTATGTATATAATTCTGACACCATAACTCCTTAGCTTTTGAATTCAAACAAACTATAATCTTTGTTATGGTTAACACCTTCAAAATGGTTTCAGATTAAAAGGAATACACTGTACTACTAATCTCTACTTTACTGGATACAGGTAGAGAGGGGACTAGCAAGGAAAAGGGACAGAAAGGGCAAACAGCATGATGTATGTAATTGTATTTAAAGAAAACTACCATTATTTCATTTAGCCTGACCTAACTGCCATGAAGGTTCTATATATATGTTAATTCTGTGAGATTTATAATCAGATAAACTTATGATCAAGTAAATTCAATATTTGGCAATATGGGAATGAAATTCATAAGAAAACTTCAGGATTTTTTTTATCCATTCAGCCAGTGGAGATAGGATAGGATTCTATGGCATTTCTCCAAGTTCCACTTTGCTATCCTCACAACATCTGTGCTCTTCCTCTTAGGAGAGTAATAACATACCTAATGGAATATGTTTCTGTTTATCCAGGAGAAGATGTATAAAGACACGGAAACATAAAAATCACTATACTGTGACAAAGTACAGTAAAGGGGACACCCATAAACTGATGAAAATTTGGAAAACAAACCTGGCTATTTTATTATAAGGTAACACGTGGTATAATTAAAAGAGTACGAGTACTGTTTTTCCAGAAAAATCATTGCACAGAAGCAACTTGACAGACAAGAGAACAAAAATACAAATAGGAACAAGTCTCAAAAATGTGCATTGTAACACAGCAAATGTGAGGAATGCTGGGAACAATCTAAATGTTCACTATTAGGCTAAATGATTATGGTCAAGTCACACAGTGAAATATTATATAACTGTTATCAAGAAGTCCATTTACATGCCCTGATTATATAGAGGTCTTTGAGATACATATACATATATATCGTATAGATATACATATATGCATATGCCTTTTTTACAATGAGAAATGAACAAATACTTTTGTTGGCAGTGGAGAAAATTCAATTTACACTTTATAATTTTCTGAGCTGCTTGTATTTGCTCTTTGGAAATAACAATTACTTCTATAGGATAATAATAAGCTAATTGCTCTCATTTTGTCCTACTGTTTCTTCTGAATGGGGACTACGCTGCTTTAGAAGAGGTCAGCTCTACCTTTTGTGATGCACCATCAACATTTGTATCCATTCTTAGATTATCTACACTCATCATCATGAATGAATATCTTTATACTTTGAGTCCATCTAAAGAGCTCATAGAACTTTTCATGGGACTTATGGTTCATACATTCATTATCCCAATTCTACACCCCCATCAGGATTACCTAGATTGGAAGGCATTTAGTTTATCCATTTCAATCTTCAAGGGTTCTTTTCCCCCACAGGTGTAGGATTATCAAGACCTGATGAATGAGTCAGAGTTCACCCCCCCACACACACAACTCTTTCAAATGTATATAAACCATGACTGTATCTCCTCCTAATCCATAACAGAATTGTAAGTTTTTTCACATGCCTTCAAAGAGAAGGTCCTCTGCATTCCCAGTTATCTTTTTTTTTTCAGGGTGAAAGCTGAAAGATCAGAGAAGCAGAGCAGCCAGCCACTAGTTCTTATCTCTACTAAATCCTCAGCCTAAAGAGAGTGAGTTCTTGTTTCCTCCCAGTTATCTTAACTGCTGTCCTCTGGGAATTATCCAACTTCACTGTGAATTTTTTTGAGAGGTTTCAGAATCAGAATTGCAAATAATTTTCTTGCCATGGTTGTGCTGGGATTTTATCCAGTGTTCTCTTTTGTTTCTGTTGTCTTTGGTCTTGACAAATTCCACTATGTGCCAGGTTTAGGGACTAGTTATCAAACTCTGTGTAGCCATTCTTTGCCATCTGTAAGAAACAAAAAACTCCAGCTGAAAATGGAAACTGTTCAGATGTTTCTATATCATCGAATCCCAGAATCAACCCGAAAGGGTCATTAGATATTATTGTGTGTAAACTCTCATTTTATTAATTGGGTAAACTGAGGCCCATAGAGGTTAATCAAGAAATCTAAATTAAAAACCCCAAATTCAAGATGGGAGGGTTTGGAGGAAGTAAAGGAGAGAAGTGACATAATCTCAAAAATAAAATAAATAATTTTTAAAATTCAAAATTTTATGTCAGACCTCTTGCTACTGCATGTATGTGCAGAAGGAATAGTCAAAATATTTCATAGCTATATATAGCACCAGTTATTAATAACCCACTCGAGAATTGGGGCAGAGTCCTGAAGAAAGTCTGATGTGGTAGACTATAGCTATTTATTTGCTAAGTGAAGGAGTAGCTTCTGAGATCCTGAGATAAGGGCCTGTGCTGCTTCAGTTGCTGTTGAAGGATTCTGGGTATATCACTGTTGTATCTGTAGAGTGCTTTGGTTTAATTTAGGTAAAATATAGGTATGGTTTATCTGTATTTGCATGCTTTCATGTGAGAAGACTCAGAGTTCCTGGAAAAAAATGATATTTTAAATCTTTCAAAATGTAGGCATCATAAAAGTAACTTTCAGGTACTCCAAAAACAACACACAGTAAACCCGAAATCTTACTGTCTCCAACATCCCACAGCAGTGTAGACTTTTAATATCAGTCATAAAAATGAAATATTTAAATTGCAAAACAGATGCATCTACACAGAATCTGGGAGCTCTCTAAAAATGCATGAGCTGCTGCTCATCCGTCTTCAATGAAAAATGAGTCACAGTAATCTTTGCTCTGCACAATAGGTTTTCAAATTGTGATTTGTGCAGTCTAAAAGTGACTAAGTAGCCCTTGTCAGGAAGACTATCATAAGACAGTTCGATGGAGACCATTTTTGATACGTTACCTAATCAACACAATTCCTCCTTTCTCAGAGAAGGGAGTTAAGGAATAACAAATTACCAAGCAGGTGTGTGTGTGTGTGTGTGTGTGTGTGTGTGTGTGGGTGTGGGTGTGTGGGTGTGGGTGTGTGTGTGTGTGTTAAAAGAATTCTTTGTTATCTTGTTCTGTTTTCTTCTCTCCAGCTTCTCAGGAGATACTCCATAAGACATAGCATATGTGAAAACTAAAGACTAGGATATACAGAAATGTTCTACCCTATTCTCTGCCCCAAACCAAAACATCTCTTCCGCACCTGGAAATCACAACATTCCATCCTGCCTTTGAGAGTCTCCAGATAAAGCAAAATTCTTACTGTAAAAGCTCAAGTATTTAAACCTTTTTTTGTCCTGTGAAAAATGAGGTTTAGGGTGTCACAAAATTTTATTTTCTCATCTGTTTTTAACAAATCTTTCAAAAATATCAAGTTAAATCACAGTCTGATTTTCAAAGAAAAGTCTTTTCAAAAATAGAGGCATAAGATGGATTCAATAAAATAATTGTCAGATGTTAGAATGAATTAAAAGATTAATCATGTGTATTAGTTAAATCAATAAATCTGTTTAAATTAATATCTCCAAACTTAAGTATATGAACTAGTGGCTTCTGATATCAAATTCTGTCTGTATCATTCAGAGTTCAATCTAAAAACAAAATCATTATACACACACACATAAATGCATGCATTGGGCAGCGTATTTGATTTCATGTGTATTTGTGAAAGCTACTAAAACAATCTTTGTATGGTTATTGTCTTTGCTTATGTTCATGATTAAAGACCTCATCACAGACAGTAGAGGGAGTGAAGGTGACTATGAAATGAGGCAAAGCAAGAAATGGCTGTAGCCAAGGACATACTCAATCCCACATGGGTTCTTATTGGGACTGACCTTACTAGAACAGTTGTCTGCTGGAAGTAGAGAAGTCTTCTAAACCTAACCCCAAAGGAGCCAGGAATACCAGAGTTGGGTCTTACTCTGAGTTAGCAGACCAGTAACAAGAAATGTATACTATGTTATATCATGGCTGTTCTTTTGCCCACTTTCCAAATCTCATCTAAGAACCTCTCTTGTGGTCAGCCTAGCCGTGTGTGTGTGTGTGTGTGTGTGTGTGTGTGTGTGTGTGTGTGTGTGTGTGTGTGTATGAAATATCTGGAAAATATGCTCAGACTTTGCAAGTTAACACATTACAAAGGCATCACAGTAATGTCACTGTATTTTAGGGAAAGGAGAGATATATCAACACATTGCTAAGAATTAAATCCTAGTAAGTGGGACTGAAAACCTTGCCTGGCTTGTGAAGAAGAGCACAGAATGCTGCAAGAAGAGATTAGAAGGTTCTGAAGAGTCCTGATATTCTTAGTGCAGCATGGTTCTCTTACATTGTTGTGCTGGCATTCCTATATCAAGAGATGAGGCCTATGTTCACTTCCTGGAAATCAGGACAGGACTGAAACTGTGACAGAAGTGGTACTGAATTCCTTCTGAGCCAGGATACAGATAGTGCACAGTCACTGGGCTCTCGGCTTTCTTTCATTCTGGAAATCTCAACATTGCACTGGTCCTCATATGAGGAAACTCAACCTAGTAAGGCTAACTTGTCTGTAAGAGCTAGTTGACATTCCCAGCTAGATAAGATCTATGAGCCAGCAGCATCAGTCAAGAAACATAAGCTAATTAATCTGTATATGACTTCTGTCCCCATCTTCAAGTGTCAGACTCTGCAAATGATGTCAAATGGAGCCCAGAAAGAAAACAGCTCACCAAGCCTTGCCCAAATTATAATTATGAATACAATTAATGTTTCCATTACTTCATGTCATCCAGTTTAGGGAGTATTTGTTATATAACTGTATTAACCGAAACAGTCAATTTTCCAGATCAATAAAGGATATATAATGATGGATATATATTGCTTTCTTAAATCATAGTTATCTGTCATTTTAATCAATACTTGTATGCAAATAATATTTTCTTTTTTAAAGACTTATTTTATTTTTAATATGTGTGTGTCTGAGGGTATGTGCACATGTGTGCAGGTGCAACAGAAGGTAGCACTGGATTCCCTGGAGCCCTGGAGTTACACGTGGTTTGGGCCACCAGACATGGGTGCTGGAAACAAGATGTGCCCTTAACCGCCAAGCCGTCTCTCCAGCCTCAAGAAATGGTATTTTCTTAACTTTGATCCTTAAGACAGTTATAGATTTGTATGCAGTTGTAAAAGGTAACACATAGTTCCCATATAATCTTTACCTAACTTCTCTCATCATAACATTTGCCACTAATTATAGCACAATGTCACATACAGGAAATTGTCATTGATACAAACCACCAATCTTGCTCAGGTTTTGCCAGTTTTATAAATAGATGCTGTGTGTGTGTGTGTGTGATTCTATGTATTTTTACCTCAAGTATAGCTTCAGTTGATCACAACTCCAAGACACAGTGATCCTCTTATCCCTGATGTTTACCCATCCCCCAGGACTAGGATTATATATGGGCAGAGCCGCATTTGGATTTTTTATGTAGACACTATGGAACCACACTCTGATCCTTATGCTTTCAGAGCAAGCATGCTTACACACTGAGCCATCTATCTCCCCAACCCCGGCTTGCTTTTCTTAGAAAGCACTCCTGATATCTATGAAGAAACAGAATGCACTACTTCATTCCCAAAAAAGACTTAAATGTCTGTTCTACCAGATATTTTAAGTGCATGAAGAATTAAAAGTATGTAGACGAATAAATCTGGAATAAGATTAAAAATATAAAATACATAAGGTCTCTGGCAATTGACTTGCAAATTTGTCTATGCCTTTGTAGAGTTAAGAGGGAGATGTGCTGAGTTATTTGGTTCACAACAGTCTTAAGAAAATAATGAAGCAGTTGCTCAGAGATATCCAAAATAATTCTGAGGACAGAGTAGAAATCCCGCATGTTGTATGTACAGAAGTTATGTGGTTACTCTAAGTGAAACAGGTTGACAATAAGACAGTAATTGATACAGGTTGAAGCTTTGTTAGAATAGAAAGCACATACACAGATTAAAGGGACACTTATTGTTCATCCTCATCTAATAACAGGAAGAGGCAAACAAAGGCCCCATGCTGCTGTAGCACGAATCCTAATTGGTCTTAATAATAAAAATCCAGAACGAGATACCAGGGTAAATGCTGAAAGAGAGAGACAAAGGAGCAAGCCACAGCTACCACTTACCTCACCAATTCCTCAGCCTTCAAGCTTCTGGAGCTCCTGTCTCCCAGCCTTATCATTTCCTCTCTCCACCCAGTCATATCACTTCATGTTTCCTCCTCCCAAGTGCTAGGATTAAAGGCATGTGCCTCCCAAGTACTGGGATCAAAGGCGTGTGCCTCCACTGCCTGGTCTCTACTGGCTAGCTCTGCACTCTGATCTCCAGGCAAGCTTTATTGATAAACAAAATATTACCACATGCTGTAGATTTCCAATTTTTAAAACTGTAAAGTTGAATTTTAATGAGTTATTGCTTCAGATTTATGATACTAGCAATTATTTCAGTAACTGAAAATAACACATAGCAGTCCAGAGTTGCTCTCCCACCACAAGTTTAAAATCTCTGATTTGAAATATCTAATGCAAAGCAATCCATGTACATATGACCTCCATCAGTGTAGCTTTGGTAACTGCTGAATACCAATAAGATGAAAGTTATACTCTCAGATCCATGCATAGGATATGGATTATATGGCTAGTTAAATGTGGTGTCACAGTGTCTTCACAGACACTAAAAATATTTCTTAAAAAGGAACCAAAGAGCTGAACATGCTTTAGGGGAATGAAATTTCCCACAACCATAGGAAAACATGTTCAATATCCTTAGTCATTAGGGACTCACCAAACGAAAACCATAATCAGATCAAATTACATACCAGAATGGTTGAAAATCAAAAGCAGCAGGTGTTGGCAAAGATGTGGAACAACTGGAATGTTCCCATTGCCAACACACATGTCAAATTACCCATTCTTGTTGTCTTCAATATGACTTAACATAATTTTTCTTCATGACCCAACAATTTCACTTATACATGTCTATCAACCAAAACAAATAAATTCATCTGTTACAAAAAGAGTTGAACATGTGTGATCAGAGCAACTTTATTCAAATTATCTATTAACATCTGGAAAATATTCCAGATGTTCATCAACAGAAAAGTGGAAAACCAAAAATCTTTATAGTATATTTATATCATGAATGAACAATAAAAAGAACAGAATAGACTGCATCCATTAACATAGATTCATTTTAAGAATAGGTTGAATTAAAAGAACTCTAAAAAAAAGAGTACTCAATACATAATTCCACTTATGTGAGGTTCAAGAATAAGCAGACTTATCTAAAACTGGCTATTATTAGTAGATCAGTATTCTGTTGAATCTGACCTGTATTCCCCTCCACAGAAGCTGAGGCAAGAGAGTTTCTAATTCAAGGCCTGACTGGGCTCCAAAGTGAGTTCAAGGCCAACCAGAGTAATTTAGAAAGTTCCTGGTACAAAATTTTAAGAAGGCATGAGGCTGTAACTCCAGGGTTGAGTTATATGCATAAAATCCTGGGTTTAATATCCAGTGCTGCAAACATAAATAAATACACGAATAAATAAGCAAAAACACTTCCTGCCCTGTGGGTAGAACTGATCAGAAAGAGAGTGAGAGATAATTCTAGGAGGTGAAAATATTCTATATTCTCAACTGGTTCATGGTCGTGTGGCATTACATACTTATTAAAGTTCTCTATACTGTATACATAAGATTTTGTGCATTTTAATGAATGTAAATTAGACCTCAATAATATAAGAAAATATCTGGATTTTGACAGAAAGAAAGCAGACAAGGGTGCTTCTAATCTGGTCAAACCCATCTGTCCAGCTTCATACAAGGAAGCAATACCAGCCTCCATGTTTCCATGTTGCCCATAGGTTCATATACTGGGCTGATTACACACAGAAATGATGAAGCTTGCATACACAATGCCCCAAAGAGAAAATCCTTCTGTTCCCTGAAGATTTCTACTATACAGAGAGGCATTAAATGCTACCAGACAAGAGAAATGACTTTACTAATATGCATTAAAATTCCAACTCCCCCAAACATTAGCTGAATGACCTTGTGCAAATTACTGTTCTAGGTCTCCTATATCGTATAAAATGGTATATGAGGCTGGGCAGTGGTATGCACCTTTAATCCCAGCACTGAGGAGGCAGAGAAAGGCAGATCTCTGAGTTCGAGGCCAGCCCGGACTATAAAGTGAATTCAAGGACAGCCAGGACTACACAGAGAAACCCTGTCTCTAAACATCAAAATTAATTAATGAAATAGCATCTGAGTCCTTTACATGAGGCCCAGGATTATGGGCAGGGTTGGTGTCTTAAGTTCTTTTCATGTTGTGGTAAAATATCCTGACAAAAGCAAGTTAAGGGAAAAAGAGCTTATTCTACATCACAGGTCAAGGGTACAGTCCATCATGGTGGGGAAGACAAGTCAGGAGGTGCTGAAAGCAGCTAGTGGAGAAGCAGGGAGCACTGGATATATGCAAAGCTCACATTCTCCTTATATTGTACTGTGTAGGAGCTGAACCTGCAGAATAGTTCTAACCACAGTGGCAGGTCCTTCACTTCAATTAACCTAATCAAGATAATCTTTCACAGGCATGCCCAGAGGCTATCCTAAATAACCTTCCAGTGTGCCTAGAGATTTGTCCCCTACATAGTTCTGGATCCTGTCAAGTTGACAATTAACACTCAATATCAGATCTGACCTGGAGATGGAAAGATGTAAGGAAATTTTATAATAGTTATAATAACAATCTGTTTGAAGCATTATCATGAGGGGGTCATATACTAGCACAGCAACATGCACAGATTGAAATATTCAATATATTTTAGCATTGCACCTTTTAGTTATATAGGGACAAAATGTCCAGACATCTCCCATTTAAAACTTTTCTACTGCCATATTCTTAAATATCCTTTCACCAATGTGAGAGCTCTTGGAAGAGTAGCATACTGAGTTGGCACGTGCGTGCGTGCGTGCGTGCGTGCGTGCATGCATGCGCGTGTGTGCCTGTACATGCAAAAACTATTAGTGAAAAAAGAAGCTATGAGTTTGAAGGATAGTGGGGAGGCATTTGTTGGAGGATTTGAAGGAAAGAAAGAGAAGAGAGATGTGTTGTAATATAATTTGAAGAATAAAACAAGAAATGAAAAAACATTGAGCAATTTACATTTACCAATACATGATATCCTTAGAGATAAGCAAGATGGAGAGGTTATAGGGTGATTTACTTAGGGGGATCTAGGAGAAAGCATTGCTAAAGGAGGACATGTCACACAGGGGTCCCTTTTAGCAAGTAAATAGAAGAAAAATATTTTGCTTAACTGAAGATAGGAGTTTAGAAAATCAGATGCCTTAGGGCTTCTATTCTGTGATGAAACACCATGACCAGAAGAAATGTGGGGAGGAAAAGGTTTATTTCAGCTTACCATTCCACATCACAGTCCACTATGGAAGGAAATCAGGGCAGGAACTCAAACAGGGCAGAAACCTGGAGGCAGGAGCTGAAGCAGAGGCCATGAAGGGGTGCTGCTTACTGGCTTGCTTCCCATGGCTTGCTCAGCCTGCTTTCTTATAGAACCCAGGACCACCAGCCCAGGGATGGCACCACCCACAATGGGCTGGGCACTCCCAAAGTGATTACTAATTAAGAAAATACCCTAAGGGCTTGTGTGCCTACAGCCTGATCTTCCGGAGGCATGTTCTCAATTGAGGCTCCCTCTTCTAACTTGTGTTCAATTGACATAAAACTGGTTAGCACATCAGGAATAGCTTCTGTCAAATCCAAGTAACTCTCTAGGCCTAATGTGCAGAATTCATAGTCACCAAATCAAAGCAGGAAACAACTAATGAGTGTGTTGTCTTCAGGTTGTCTCTTTGCATCAATTGCTCCAGATTCCAGTTCCTCCAGTCTCAGCTTTCCAAGTGGAAAAGACCAGATAGATGCCTTTGCCTTCCACGGGATCAAACAGGAACCTAGAATTAGAAGTATCTTACAGAGTCTATCGAATAGACTTCACACTCTGAGGGAGAGGTAGTTCTCAAGGAAACTTGGGAAATAGAAGTGGGTAACACCCAGCTGAAAAATAGCAAAAATCGACTGAAGAGAACCCAGGGCAGAGTAGCACAGGGCTACAAAATGCTTCTTTTCTCCTTATTAGGTTCAGAAGTGACTTTGTATTTGGAGCTCAGTGACCTTTTCTGTGATCCCATTATTAAGTTCCTCTCAACAGCATCTCAGGGCAGCAGAGAGGGAATATCAATTCATTTCCTCATCACTGACCTCTTCTGTCTTGTGCTGTATTTCTCAATAGCCCCTGCATTTTCTGTGGAAGTCAGCAGGAAGCTAGAGCAGATTCTTAAGGACATCGTTCTGTGATACATTTTTTTTTCACTTATAAAAGTTAAGAGATAAGACTGGCTTCTTGAAAAAAATGTGGAAAAGCAACTGTTATCTCAAGAAACACATAGGAGTCATTAAGACACTGAATAGCAGAACTGCCACAAAAAAAGTGTACTTGGACATAACATCACCTTGCTGGGGAAGAAGGAGGACCGAATACCAATGTGAAAATTGTTACATGCCTCAAGTTGATTTTTGAAATTTGCCAGTCTCTCCTATATGTAGCTTCCCTAAGTTTGAAAGAAAATATATATTTCTATATTCAATATCAATGTTATCACAAAAGACTTTTTTTAAATATTTCATCTAATTTCTTTGCATACAGTCCTTGTAAATTTTGACAATTGCCTTTTTCTATTTTGATTTATATCTTTGGAAATCAGGGTGTTGTTTGTTGTTTGGGTTTTTGAGACAAGGAACTAGCTCTGTACACTGGCTTCAACTCATAGAGATCTGCCGGCCACCACTGCCCAACTGGAAATCAGTTTTTTAATCATGTTTGCCTGTCAATCAGTTCCAAATATTCTTCTGCTGTATACACATCTTTATCCAGTAAAATTCAAACAAAAGCCTTTGTTTTTGCCATGGCACTGTGCTTGTACAAAAGTTATTTTTATGTTATATCATAAAACAACTGTATCCTCAATGGTGACCTTCTCAGTTGAATTTTATAGGATTAATAGTAATATTGTATATTCCTTTTGACAGATGAACTTCTAATGACTTCATAGTGAGACTATGAATTGGGCACAAATAAAATTAAGTAATCATTGAGATTAACAAATGTTTCCCTTATTTGAAGGATCCAATGTAGCTTATATAAAATCTATTTTATTTATTGTTTTGTGATATCCTTCTGCTGATGGGTTAAATATGTACATATAAAAAGTTTGGAATAAAAGTAGAATTATATTAATTTTTGGAAAATGATCATTCTCTCTAAATTAAAGGCTATACTTTAAATTGGCCTTTACAAACACATCTATAATCTCAACACTTAGGAGTCTGAAGCAGGAGGATATGAAATTCAGGCTATCCTAGGCTACCTAGCAAGTTCTAGGCTTTCCCAGGCTCCACAAGACCTTGTCTCAAAAAAAGCTAAACAAAAACAAAACAGGTTTCTCTTTCTTTTCCTCTTCTTTGCTTGCTTTCTTTCTTTCTTTCTTTCTTTCTTTCTTTCTTTCTTTCTTTCTTTCTTTCTTTCTTTCTTTCTTTTTTTCTTTCTTTCTTTCTTTCTTCCTTCCTTCCTTCCTTCCTTCCTTCCTTCCTTCCTTCCTTCCTTCCTTCCTTCCTTCCTTCCTTCCTTCTTTCTTTCTTTCTTTCTTTCTTTCTTTCTTTCTTTCTTTCTTTCTTTTACTGAGGGACCTCTAAATACACCTTCTGAACATACATATGTTAAACTGTTGTCATCAGACATAAGTTATTAAGATTAATAAGTTCAAACTATGCGCTGCTCATGCATCTGCTCATTGTATTTCTTTATTATCAGTTAATGCCATTAGTTTGACTCCCAAAGCAGATGGTAAATGTCTCTAAAATTTTTGTTCAAATGACAAATTCATAAGTAACTTTCATAAGAAATGGAACATGGGTAATTTGTTAATAATCATGCATTTAGTTTTTAGCTTGTGGTGAAAGGGTTCTATGAAAAACAAATGTATTATAAACAATAAAACTATTGGGCATTCACATCCTATAATAAGTGACAAAATGACACCAGCAAGAACATTCAAGCTACTCTCCACATGGAGGACTGGCAACCTACTGTCATCAGGCCAAGTTTTATTGGAGCACTCACATTCTCTTCATGAGTATTGTCTATGGTTGCAACAGAAACCACACAGCCCACAAAACCTAAAATATTTCCATGTGGCACAGCAATTATTTAAATATTATTAAAGACATTGTTCACTAAACCTTGCTCCACAGGCAATGTAACAAGGCTTTGGAGGCCTTCCTTTTCAGCACATAATTTATAAACCCAGCTTTCACCACAGCACTACTGATACTTTGGGCCTGGTACTTTTTATATCAGAGGAACTGGCCCATGCACTGAGCAATGCTTATCAGCATCTGTGTTCTTTATTCACCAGGTACCAGGTTTATCCTCTCATGTGCAATGACCAAAAGCATCTGTGGATATTGCCAAGTACCTCTTCTGGGCAAAATTACCTCTAGCTGAGGATCACTTACCTAATTTTTAATTCCCCACTATCTCATATATTGTGGCTCTTTAAGATTTTGTTATTTTATAATTATATATCTTTGGGTATATTTGAGTGTGGTTAGGGGTTACCTGTGGAGGAAGAAGACAGCTTGAGATCCATTGAAGCTGGAGTTACTGTTAGTTGTGAGCCACTTTGGTTCCCACGGGTGCAGGGAACCAAACTCTTAAAGAACAGGAAAGATTCTTAATCACTGAGCCATCTCTCTCTAGCGCCAATTCTATGCATCTTGAGGCTGTGACTTAATGCTCTCTGAGTTCAGTGATCAGGAGGGATGAGAGTCTTTGAGGAAAAGCATAAAGTTCCTGTTGCTTGTTTTTATCTTGAGACAAGATATTAAGACTTTCAGGTTGCTTTTCTCTTTTAACTGAGTGGCCAACGTTCTTAGTTAGGGTTTCTATTGCTGTGACTAAACACAATGACCAAAAGCAACTTGGGGGAGGAAAGGGTTTATTTGGCTTACACTTCCACACATAGTCCATCACTGAAGGAACTCAAACAGGGCAGGAACCTGGAGGCAGGAGCTGATGCAGAGGCCATGGAGGGGTGCTGCCTCCTGGATTGCTCCACATGGCTTGCTCAACCTGCTTTCTTCTAGAACCAAGGACCACCATCACCACGTACACAACAGGCCGGGCCCACAAATATCAATCGTTAATTAAGAAAATGCCCTACAGTCTTGCCTACGGCCTGATCTTAAGGAGGCATTTTCTTAATTGGAGGCTCCCTCCTTTCAGATGACTTTAACTTGTGTCAACTTGCCATAAAACTGTCCAGCACACCAAGTTCAGCTAAAAGCAACCAAATTATACTTAAAATTTTCAATTCTTTAATTCTTTAAACCTTTCATAGTATTGTGGTTTGGATATGAAGTGTCTCCCCACAAGGCTCATATGTCAAAGACTTGGTTGTCAGCCAGTGGGCCATGGGAAAAACTGAGTCATAAGGGCTCTGAGTGAGTCAGTGGGTTAATCCACTGATGTTTTCACTTGATGGCATTGCTGGGAAGTGGTGGGCACTCTTAGAGGTGGAGCACATTTGGAGGAAGTAGATGTTGGAGTGTGTCCTTGGAGGATATATTTATTTCCAAGCTCTTTTCTGTCTCTCTCTTCTTCCCACGCAACCACACTCCTGCCATGTGTTCTGTCTCTCACAGACTTGGAATCACTGGAGCCAGCCAACCACGGATAATAACCTCTGAAAACATAAGACAAAATAAATCCTTCCTCCTTTAGGTTATTGTCTCAGGTATTTGTTCAAATCGATGAAAATCTAGCTAACCTACCGCGGTGGTTTGAAAGTAATTGGCCCATGAAATCTCATAGGAGGTGTGGCTTTGTTGGAGGTGTGGCTTTGTTGGAGGTGTGGCTTTGTTGGAGTGAGATTTCCAGTGCTCAAGATACCACCCAGTGTCTCAGTTGACATCCTGTTGCCTGTAAGACTTAGCACTCTCAGCTCCAGCACCATGTCTGTCTGCATGCCACCGTGCTCCCCACAATGATGATAATGGACTGAACCTCTGAAACTGTGAGAGAGCCCCAACTAAATGTTTTTCTTTATCAGAGTTGCTGTGGTCATCGTGTCTCTTCACAGCAACAGAAACCCTAAGATACCCACATATTATTCTATGACAATTATCAATAGATCCTTTAGAGCCTTGCCCCAAACAAACACACTACTTCTGTGGAGCATAGATTATAATTTAATTGCTGTTTCGTTGATTGATGCTTGTCTTGGACTACGTCTGTACCACTTGGAATTTTAGAGGCATGGAAAACCATTTGAAGTGATAATATGAGATTCTCCTCTATTTTCATGGGGATCTGTTGCTTGCAACCACTTCTACCACCAATTTTTTGATGAGATTGATTGTTGAGAAAAGTAATTCATAGATAGTTCTTATGATTACTCATTGGGCTTGAGAATTTGGCTTGAAACTAAAGTTCCAGGAGCATAAATCAAAACGATTTCTTAAAACAGACTTGATGAATTATTGCCAGTAATTACTAGAGGAAGCTCACAGTGCCAATATCCTGCATGGCAGTAACCCAGTTTCGTAGTCACTGGGAAGCTGCTGTCATTATCATGAATCTTACAGAGGACAGCATCTCATTCACAGGAATTAGGCATTTTTGCACAGTAGCCCGGAACAGTGCTACTAGTGCATTCTTACTTTCAATTTGGAATGCTGGAATCAGATGTGGAGATTTTCTTACCCCTGTTTAAGGTGTTTAGAAATCCACCTTAAAATACTTTATTGTCTGAAAACAATGTTTATTTTACTCCTAAAGATGACATTGGGGAGTATTGGCAAGATTCAGAAAGGACTCTGATTTTGTGTTTCATTATTGGCATCACTTCAGTAAGATTCTCCCCCCCCCCTTTCCTTTTCTCTATAGCCCTAGACAGCCTGAAATTCACTCTATGCCTTAAATTTGCAGCAATCCTCCGGCCTCGGCCCTCCAAGTGCTGGAATTACAGTCATGAGTTACCACATCCAGCTGTTATTCCCCTTTCTTTTAGTCTGTAAAGTTTCTCCCAGTCTGCACCATAAATTTTATGTTATCAGTAGCATAATTACCACTAATTAATTGGCTTTGCTCATGGAAAACACCGAATTTGAGGCTGATTGGATTAAATGAGAAAATTCTGATTGGCAGCTCTTTTCAAAGTTTGAAGTTGAAGCCGGGTAGTGGTGGCACACACCTTTAATCCCAGCACTTGGGAGGCAGAGGCAGGCAGATCTCTGAGTTTGAGGCCAGCCTGATCTCCAGAGCCAGTTCCAGGACAGCTAAGGTCACACAGAGAAACCTTGTTTTGAAAAGAAAAAAAAAGTTTGAGGTTGATGAAAGGACAGTTAGAGTTTGCCAACAGGCTTTAATAATTTGAGGGCTGGAGATATGGCTCAGCAGTTAAGAGGGCCTGCTATTCTTCCAGAGGACAGGCACCGAGCACCCACAGGAGGCAGCTTATACCTCCCTGTAATTCTATCTCCAGAGCATCCAACTCCTTTTTCTAGCATGGGTGTGCAAATGCATGTGGGCACACACCAGAAAAATAAAAATAAAACAAATATATTTCTAAAGTTTTCATCATTTATTTTAGAAGTCTTCTGAAATGATATTTTTACCTTATGCATTAAGTCATGGGAAAAATTAAAGAAACAATATCCAATAAATTGAACATAATCCTGAAACACATACATTTAAGGCATGTCTACCGCTGATTTTAATTTCAGTTGCAATGAAAATGATTTTGCCTTATTAAAGAATTGGAAATCAAAACATAAAAATATATTTTACAAAATTATAAACCATTTCAGACAAGCATTTCTCATTTGAAGAGGAAAGTAGTAGTTGTGGATTTTAATTTTACAACTGGGATGTAAATCATTTTTAACATTTTATCTACAAGAGGCTGGTTTCATCACCATGAAATAAAGCAGGTGGTTCAATTCAGCAAGCGTTTATGGGACATCTATGAAATGCATGCCTGTGCTAGGTGTGATAATGAATAGAGATAGAACAATCGTAGGTTTGTGCTTCACTAAATGAAATAACCAATAACCTAAGAATATGAATTGCTACTGGTAAGCTCAAGTTCATGTTCTGCTAACCAAGAGAAAAATGTTGTAAGAGGATATGAAAAAGAAATGTGCTTTGTCTCAGTTTCTAGCTACGTCTCCATGGTGGTTAAAAAAAATAGTAAAATTAAAACAACTACACATGTCTAAATGAGGCACTGGAATACTTGCAAAGATGACAAGAAATGGTAATGTTTTTCAATTATTATGTATTTTGAAGATATCAAGTCAGGTGCACACAGAGCTACTTTTAGAGAGAAAGCTGAAAGGAAGTTACCATGGCCATGGTGATCCTGTTAGCTATGTGAAAGAAGACTACATTGGAATTGAAATGTGCCTTCCTCTTTATGAGGCAGTGGACAAAAGTATGTGCATTTTCCCAAGGGCTGATGGAAGCATGAGGTGGTATTCTGTTTTGTTTATTTTCTTTATTCTAGAGCCTTTCCACACTTCTGTCTGGAAGCTGAGCCTGCCGCTTTTCAAGTTGTACCATTAAGTGGACAGTAAGTACATTCTCTCTTTCTCCAACCTTCCAGGGGCCAATGAGTCACAACTGCTAGTACGTTTTGATATTTATAAGTGGTATTAGTTACTTCTCTTAATGCTGTGACAAAATACCAGCAAGAAGCAACTTAAGGGAAGACGTGTTTACTTTGGTTTATAGTTTGAGGGGACGTTGTCCACCACGGCAGGGAAGGCATGGTCTCAGGACCTAAAGGCTGCTGGTCTCACTACACCCAGAATCAGGAAGCAGAGAGTGAACAGGAAGTGGGGCCACGCTATGAAACATCAAGGTCTGCCCCCAGTGGCCCACTTCCTCCAGTAAGGGGCCACTTCAAGCTTCTTACAACCTTCCCAAATAGTACCACCAGCTAGAGAGCAGAAATGAAACATATGGGGGGATTTCATGTTCAAACCACAAAAATAAGCGTATCAGCAAAAATAATGCCTAAACTTATCATTAGAGCAGGCTGTTGTCCAAACATCCTGGCAGTCACTTCCATCATCTTCAGTGCCTCCCTGGAGTATCCCTGGTTAATAAAGTTTACTCATAATCTAATGGGTATATTTCTATATATTTCTCAGGGCATTGCCTGCTTCCAGAAATTTACAAAGTATGATGCATAGCTTATTCTGTCAAGGTGTGGAGGAGATTTTGAAACTTCTTGTAGATATCAAAATCACCATCTCCTTGTTTTAACATTCCTGATTCTTGAATTTTTTGTCTGTTAAAATGGGTTCCACTGGGACTTTCCCTGCCCAACATTGTATTTCCCCACTTAGCAATTCTATTCAGTCCCTTTCCCCCTTTATGTGCAGTTCAGTTATTTTTCTCATTACTTTGACAAGAAGCATGACAGAAGCAGTATAAATGGAGACGAATTTATTTAGGCTGGTATTTTTAGAGGGCTACAGTCCATTATGGCACGGAAGGCCCATGCTTCAGGAGAAGATCTGTCTGTGGCATCCAGAGCATGGCAAAGGTTCTTCATATGGGCAGGCAGGAAACAGAGAAAGCAAACTGTAAGCAGAATCCAGTAAAATCTCCAAAGGGCCTATTCCCTTCAACCAAGCCCCACTTCCTAAAGGCTCCACACGTTCCAAAGGAGTGCCACTAGCTAGGGACCAAATATTCAAAACCAGAGCCTGTGGGAGACACTTCAAATACATGGACACAACCATGGGAGGGGCAAAGCCTTCCTAGGATGAGACTCAGAAGGATAGCAATGACTTCCTCTGGTTCGAGCGCAAACGATGATAGTGTGTGCAGAATTTGTTTATCGCACCTTTCTGTGTATTGGTATTTTTGATAACTATTAACATTTACTTTCCATTGAAAATGTATCTACATTTGTTTTTTTTACAGAGGTGGGCATAGTTTTCGAAGTACTTAGGATTTTTTAAATTTTTTTTTTATTTAAGAAAAGATTTTCTTTCGTTTTATATACCAATGCCAGTCTCCTCTCTGTCCACTTCTACCTCTCCTCACCCCACCTCTCCTTATCCCACCCTCCCCCATCCACTTCTCTGAGAGGATAAGGCCTTCCTTGGGGAGTCATCAAAGTCTGGCATACTAAGTTGAAGTGGGACCAAGCCCCTCCCCCCTGTATCAAGGCTGAGCAAGGAATCCCTAGGGAATGGGTTCCAAGAAGCCATTTCATGCACCCAGGATAAGTCCTGGTCTCACTACCAGGGGCTCCCCAAACAGATCTAGCCACATAACTGCCACCCACATTCAGAGGGCCTACTTAGGTCCCATGCACGTTCCCCAACTGACAGGGGGAGTCCATGAGCACCCACCAGCTTGGGTCAGCTGTCTCTGTGGTTTGCCCCATGATGATCTTGACCTCACTTGCTCCTATGATCCCTCCTCCTTCTCTTCAACTGAAGTCTAGGAGCTCAGCCCAGTACTTGGTTGTGGATCACTGCATCTGCTTCCATCGGTTACTGGATGTAGGTTCTATGATGACAATTAGGCTAGTCGCTAATCTGATTATAGGGGAGGGTGATTTTATACTCAGGCTTTTTAAACAAACAACCTATCTAACTAAAAATCAATCAAATAGACAATCAAAACCCCCAATTTTTTTGGTTTTTTGACACAGGGTTTCTCTGTGTAGCTTTGCACCTTTCCTGAATCTCACTCTGTAGACCAGGCTGGCCTCGAACTCACAGAGATCCGCCTGCCTCTGCCTCCTGAGTGCTGGGATTAAAGGCATGTACCACCACCACCACCACCAGGCTAAAACCCCTAATTCTTATTCACTCACATAGAATCAAGATTTCTTCCCTTCCAACTCTCCCCACCCTGTCTATCAGTCTCCCTTGCCTGAACAATTTTATTCTTAGAGTTTGCAAACAAGTTCACCTATGTATAAATAGCTTTTTGTTAAAAACACAACAAAACAAAAAAACTATGGTTTTTAAATTAGTACATTTTGAGAAATGTTTTCGTTGGTTGATTTCTAGTAAAAGTTCTGCTTAAATAACATATTTCTTTTCAACTATTACTCCTTAAAATTTTGAAATATTTGATCCAACAGGTCAGAGAGGTTGTAAGTTCCAATGGTTAAATAGGCTGATGTCAATATATACTATAAAATGAATTAATTTCTTTACACAATGAATAAGGGTCTTTGGGTTAACCATCATCTTATTTACTATTATTATCAGGAGTTCTCCTCGGCAGGGACACCATGACTGTGGCAACTTTTAGGAGGAAAACATTTAATTGGGGTGGCTTGCTTACAGTTTCAGAGGGTCATCACGACTGGGAGTGTGGTAGCGTGCAGACAGACAAGGTGCTAGAGAAACAACTGAGAGTTCTGTATCTTGTAGACAACAGGAAATAGACTGTGAAACTGAGCAAAGCTTAAGCAAAAGAGACCTCAAGGCCTGTGCCCACAGTGACACACTTCCTTCAACAAGGCCACACCTCCTGACAGTACCACCCCTGAGCTTATGGGGGCCAATTACATTGAAACTACCACAATCAGTTATGTATTTCATGTCAATGAAATATTTATTATAAGTATTGTAATCTGTGTTAAAGCATAACACATAATAAAAGACCCTCAGTAATCCCAGATTCATATGCCTTTAGAATGAATTAGTTATAATTGGATATAATAAGATATATACATCCAGAGGATGTTTATCTGATTGTTGTCTGGTAAGGAGGCAAGGGGGCTTGAAACAGAGCTGACAGGGGAAAATGTTGGAGGTTCCACTTCAGATAGTACTATGAATTATAGGATAATAGGAATAGCTGTAACCTAACCTGGAATACTATTAGCATGGAGAAAGCCATCTTCTCAGGCCACTTACTTTTTAAAAAAGAAACTATGGTTTTAAAAATATTTGCTTAAAAGAGAGTTACAGAGGGTTTTATGGCTCCCCCAAATCAAATATCAGTGCAGACGTTCTGGAGATAATCACAAAAACCAGATCTTTTCTGATTATAAAAAAAATCACATGCTCAAAAACTATTTAGAAAATGTAAAAATAAAGGCTGATAATAAAAGACAAAAATCCTAAAATGGTGAAGGATTTTCTACTAATAATCATGCACACACACTGGAGTTATACTATAGATACTTTGTTGTTTCTTTTTTTTTTTTTACTTATAAATAGGATTTTAGATATTAAAAAACCACCATGCCATGCATTTAATGGTTGTATAGAATTCCATTCTGAGGACATAATATGTGTGAATGAATTTCCAGTCAGGCAAGCAGAAACCAATTTATAGATTTGATGCAGGAAAGGACTTGATGTTAGTGATTTGCCACAAAGATATAAAGTCTCAGAAGATTAGACAAGGGTTTATATCGGTTAGTTATTAGCTTGTAACAAACCATCCAAAACTTACTGAGGTGTAACAAACTTACTTAAAACCAACACATTTATCTAAGAGACAGTTCTGAGGTCAGAAGTGTCTGCTGAGCTCTTTTGGACAGTTCTCCGGTCTCCCTTGAGCTCTCTCCTTCATCTGTGGTTGAGGAGATGTTGGTTTTGCTGATCTAGGATAGGCCCCTTCCCTATCTGAAGCATCCCCTGCTGCACACAGTGAAGTCATTCTCTACAAGGCTGTCCTGTGCTTCTTCTCATAGGGTTGGGAGACAGTGGGCAGAAGCGCCTGAGTTTTCTGAAGGCCTTAGCTTGGCAGTCCCACAATGTCACTTTCATTACATTCAGTGATTCAAAATAAGGAACAAAGCCATCCCCGATTCAAAGAGAGAAAAAATAGATCTCACTTTTATGGAAATGCCTTTATCATCACCGTGGAAACACATCATGAAAGCGGGGAGGGAGTAATAATCTGGGAGGCAGAAGGGAACCCGTAACCAGAGGTCAAAGGGAATACAGGAGGGCCATGGGGGAGGGGAGTGAATGAGGAAAAAATATGATGACATATACATATGAAAGTGAAGAATGAAATCCATTATTTTGTGTGCCAACTTGAAAATGTTTTTAATTGACACAGAGAGAAATAATTTTCTAGTTTTGTAAGCAATTGAGCACAGTGTATATTGCCGAGAGAGCAGAAAGCTATACCACTACTGTGCTGGGGCCCACTAGGCTGTATTAAATGGTGCTGTGGCTACTCCTTTTAGAGGCAACTGTTAGCACTGAGTGGGAGCCCCGGGATCTAAAGGCTTCACTGTTGTTAAAACTGCCACAGATGCTGTGGAGAATAAAGAGCTCCCTGTAGTCTTGCTGTTGCTTCTGTTGGAAGGACCCCAGAGATGGGAGAAGAGGCGTCTTTTCCCCCCCATACTATAGTCTGTCTACCAGTGCTTCTCATTGGCAAACCTAACAGGAAGCTAGTTGGGAAGGGAGCCAGAAAAATGTACTGTGTAGGTTTCTTTATTTCTGTAATACTGAAAAGAGTATCAAAAGTAATAGTTGAGAGCCAAGTGAGATTCGACTATGAAATAATATCATTTTTAAACTGATCCTCTATTGCTAGATATTTAGATGGCTTCTTTAGAGATACAACATAAATACAGACAGCAAACACATCAATGGGAGTTTCCAAACGCACTGAACAATGACACCTCGGTTCTGAGAAATGCATTTAAGCATAGTCATGTCCTCCTTGACCACAGCAAGAAACGGATAATGGAAAAAGCAGGGCAGCCCACCTGGATTGGTGCTCATTTTCAAGGCCAAAGCACTGGCGTCCTGCCCATTTGGGGTTCCAAAGGCTCCGAGTTTACCTCACAAACTCTATCCACACGTCCTTTGTCCCATAAACCATGCTTGAAATAAAAGATGTCTATAATAATTTTTAAAGAAGGAAAATAATTTTATTACAAATGCAATGCAACTTAAAAATATCAAATGAGTATTTTACACAGGTAAAATTTCCTCCTAAGAACATTGACTTATGCACACTAATAAATTTCATGACTGTAGTCACTGAAGCACAGTTTATATTTTTCCACTCTAACATCTGTAGAAATTATTTTTGGTATATTTCATCTTAATAAGCCTTTATATACAACTAAATATTTAAAACAATGAGTCCTTGCATTATACATTCTATAGTATGTATACATTAAAATTTACTCCTCTGTTTTTCTTCCCAAATGGAGGGTAAACTCCCCAAGGATAGGGATCTTGTTTATTTGACTCTTAGTTATAATCTCTTGTAGTTACTCACAGATAGTGCATACTTTTGTAGAATGAATAAATGTACCTAAAGTCATGATTGACAGATATTTTTTAAAGATGGGGTCTGCTTATGTAGCCCTAGCTGGTTCACACTCAAAATCCCCATCTCTGCCTCCTGAGTCCTGGGATTATGGGTATGCATCACAACACTTGGCTTTATGGGTTGTTAGTTCCAGTATTCCATAATGAATTCTGAAATTGGGATTCTTATAAATACATTTTGTACATGTGTTTACTTTTGTACCACAAAATCATAGAAGAAGAGTTGATGGATCAAAAATCAAAAACAAGAGCTGGAGAGATGGCTGAGCAATTTTTGCTCTTCCAGAGGACTAAGATTTGATTCCCAGCATACAACTGGTGGCTCACAACCATCCAGTTCCAGGTAGTCCAACACTCTCTTCTGACCTCTGAGGTTCCCAGTCACATACATGGTACACATGCATATATTTGGGCAAAACACTTCCATATATAAAATAAATTAAATTTAAAAACCCAAAAGATACACACACACACATACACACACACACACACACACACACACACACACAGAATCAGAAACCAAAACTGAAGAACTTCTCTCTCAAATTCCTTCCCAAGTATTCAGGAAGTCCCTGGTATGCAGAGAGGTGACACTGTATTTTCAATCCTGTCTCCCTAGCTATCAGCGACTACTCTCATTCTGAGTCTCAAGATTAGAGCCCTCTCAGTGCTGTTGGCTTTGTACTTCTGTTAGGTTTGTTCAGTCTTGAGGAAGTTGAGTCTCTTACCTTCCCAGCCATGTTCAGAGCCATTCAACTGTCATTCTGGTCAAATGAGAACAGTATCTTCTGTCCTGCTGTTTTGTTGTTAAGCGGGCTATATTTGGTACAACCCTTTCTGTGCTTCCAGTATCTTCATGACTTTTTTTAAATGTAGGCTTTAAAATACTTCCTTTCTCCTCTAAGTTCATGAGAAGCCTGTGGAGGAAAAGTGAGGGCCTGCATTCCATGTCTGTGTCAAGCCTTTGTCTGTACAACTGTACCATCTGATATGTTTACCATGTCCCCTTGAACCAAGTTTCCCAAGCTTCATCTCCCATGCTCTTTGGTTGAATGCTTTCCTGGGTGCTTTGTGCAAGAAGACCCAGTTTGTCCTGAAGACATTTCTGAATTCCAGGGTAAAAGTCATTTGGGAAGCTCAGGTAGGGACCCTGGAGACACACAGATAACAGTAATATAGAAATGTAGATAAATGAGCATATATTGGTAGGTTGTGTGTGTGTGTGTGTGTGTGTGTGTGTGTGTGTGTGTGTGTGTGACACAACCTAGAGTCAGCTTGGGAGGGGGTTCTCAGTTTAGAAAATGCTACCATCAGGTTGGCCTGGGGGCATTTTCTTGATTAATGGTTAATGAGGGAGGACCCAACCCACTGTGGGCAGTGATACTTCAGGGCAAGTGGTATTTGGGGATGTATAAGAAAAATAGTGTACATGGGTCTGAGGGTAACCCAGTAAGTAATGTTCCTCCATGCCCTCTGCTTCAATTCCTGCCTTCAGGTTCCTGCCTTGAGTTCCCTCAGTAAAGGATTCTAACCTGTAAGATAAAATAAACTCTCTCCGCCCTAAGTTGGGTTTGGCCAACATCTTATCACAGCAATAGAAAGCAAACTAAGAAAGAAAATATGTTCAAAGTTCACATAAGAAACTTTGCAAAGCAGTTAAAAGATTTCTCCCTTGAAGTCCTGAAACTATAATACTGTAATCTGTTCAGCAGTGGCTTCTTTTATAAAATATTATTTTCTGATTACAAATATAAAATTTGGGAAACTAAAAAAAAACATTTTAAAATGTGTAAAGTACCTATAACCACAACTCTGAAAAATACATATACACACTTTGTTTTAGGTACAAGGTTTTGCTACATAGCCTAGGATTATCTCATACTACACAGTGGTGTAGTCCAGGCTGGCCTCAAATTTGGGGCAATACTCCTGCCTCAACATCTCAAGTATGGAGATTAATAGGCATGCATCAGCATGCTTAGCTCATTATGCACTTTCTTCTAGTATGCTTCCAACAAGTCATTATACAGATAGTTGAGATGATATTGCATATACTTTACTGTTGTTTCTCAATAGTATACTAACAATTTCCATTTAAGACTAAAAAAGTTCATTTGTGTATTTCCAAATGACTGTCTGCTAGTTCATTGTTGGCATCTATGATATGCTATGGTTGCATGTGTTAAAATCTGACCTCCAAGTTTACTCAGACTAGAGGTCAATCATATTTTCTACCATCATCCAGATATTTTCAATTCTCAGAGATATCTATTGGATGTCAAGACAGTTTCTTGCTAGCCCAAAGGGTTTCAATGCCACAAAAAAGCAACTGGGGAGTGTAGCTAGAGTTTTCCTGCCTTGCCCACAGTCAGGACAAATCTTTGTCACCCACCAGTCCCACAGCCGCTCAGACCCAACCAAGTAAACACAGAGACTTATATTGCTTACAAACTGTATGGCTGTGGCAGGCTTCTTGCTAACTTTTCTTATATCTTATATCTTAAATTAATCCATTTCCATAAATCTATACCTTGCCACATGGCTCGTGGCTTACTGGCATCTTCACATGCTGCTTGTCATGGCGGCGGCTGGCAGTGACTCCTTCTGCCTTCTTGTTCTTTCTTTTCTCCTCTCTGTTAGTCCAGCCTATACTTCCTGCCTAGCCACTGGCCAATCAGTGTTTTATTTATTGACCAATCAGAGTAAATTGACATATAGACCATCCCACAGCAAGGGAGCTTTCTAAAATAACGGCCAGTACCCATCCCCAAACCAAAATGATCAGAATCTGAGAGAGGAAGCCCATGCTTCATAAATTCCTGAGTTCCCAGTGAAGTCTAATGGAGTTGGATTTTTTTCTTACTTGTTGGGTGCCTGATACCCAGCTCCCAAACAAACACATGGAGACTTATTCTTACTTATGAACGCCTGTCCTTAGTTTGGCTTGTTTCTAGCCAGCCTTTATAACTCAAATTATCCGGTTTCTCTTTAACTATGCTTTGCTTCTGGGCTTTTTACCTGTCTTTATTCTATATATCTTTCTTTCTTCCTTATTCTGTGGCTTGCTGTGTGGCTGGGTGGCTGGCCCCTGGAGTCCTCCTCTCCTTACTCCTCAATCTTCTCTTCCCAGATTTCTATTTATTCTTTCTGCCTGTCAGCCCTGCCTATTTCTCTCTCCTGCCTAGCTATTTGCTGTTCAGCTCTTTATTAGAGCAATCAGGTGTTTTAGACAGGCAAAGTAGCACAGCTTTACAGAGTTAAACAAATGCAACATAAAAGAATGCAACACATCTTTGCATCATTAAACAAATGTTCCACAACATAAACAAATGTAACACATCTTTAACTAATATTCCACAACAGTCAAATGCAGGCAGAACTGAGAAAATGCTCCAACCTGTTCTTCCCAGCCCTGCTACCATTTCCTTAGGTCCAGACCTTCTCTGCTTTCAGACAGACTGGGTTTTTTTTTTGTTGTTTGTTTGTTTGTTTTTTCGAGACAGGTTTGCTCTATGTAGCTTTGCGTCTTTCCTGGAACTCACCCAGGCTGGCCTCGAACTCATAGAGATCCACCTGCCTGTGCCTTCCGAGTGCTGGGATTAAAAGCGAGCACCAATACGGCCGGCCAGTCAAGCTGTTATAATTACCTCCCTACTCCTCTCCCGCTTCTGCTCTTTTCTTTTGTTAACTTCTCATCCTTCATAGTGCTTCCCAAATTACTGCCCCAAACCATGTCAGATTAAGTCATGCCACTAAGGGACTGCTCCACTGCTCCGAGTGCCTGCACCAGATCTAACTCAGAGCCTTAGCCAGAGGGAGGCCCACTGCCACCACAGCAAAGCCAACTTCTTTTGCCTTCCCTGGGTCCTCTAGCTACCTTGTTACTTCTCGGAGTGAGCTGTTTGCTTTTGTTCAAGCTGCCTTTGTAGCTGCTTTTGTAATCCTCAAAATAATAATCATCCCCCACAATTATGTCATTGATGCTTCAAGACCCATTTCAAATGTTACACCTTTATTCAACCAGTCAACAATTATCTATTGAGTCACTACCATGCACCATCCATTTATTTAGCAATTTCCATTGCTTTCCCACTGTATCTATGTGCTGAGGATACACCGGTGAACAAAACACACAAATTCAGACCTAAAACCCAAATCAAACATGTAAACAAGAAAATGTTACAGAAATATTATGTAAAGAAATAAAACAGAAAATGACTAGGGTGACTGTTTTCAACCAGAATAGCCTCTCCGAGGAGGTGACATTTGTATTGAGATTAAATGACAGGAAGAAAGGGACTAACCATTCAGGTGTGTGTGTGTGTGTGTGTGTGTGTGTGTGAGAGAGAGAGAGAGAGGGGGGGGGGAGGGAGAGAGAGAGTGTGAGAGAGAGAGAGAGAGAGAGAGAGAGAGAGAGAGAGAGAGAGAGAGAGAGAGAGAGAGAGAGAGAGAGAGAATGCTTAGATAGTGGGAAAAGCCCCTGGGTTGGGTATGAAGAAATCATACCACTTTGTTTATGTGAAAGCAGCTGAAACACAGGGCTGATGAGAGAGCAGTAGCAGATAAAGTTGGAGCCAGCTCAGTTATGTTTTCCAAGCTGAGGTAAAGTGACAGAAAGCCTTTGGAGGCTTTTAGAAGGCAAGAGAGTGACATGCTAAGGGTTGTGTTTGAAGGTTCTGCTGCAATGTTACCTAGTCAACAGACTGAAGAGATGGCAGTAGGAGCAGGGACCAGAAAGGGGCTTTGGTGGTGGTAGTGCTCTTCACCTTCAAGTACTTGCCCAGTTTTGACATAACAAAAAGGAAAAGCTTCTGTCATTTTTAGATAAACAGAGAACATTCTTATTATCGTGTTAAAAGGCCTGGAGAAACTGACTCCTCTCTAGCCTCCTACACTCCCCTTTGCTTCCAGAAGGTCTTTCCATTCTCCTAACACACCCTTTCTTCAGGTGGCAGAACCTTTGGACTCGCTGTGGTTATATATTATTTCTGTATATGGTAAAGTAAATACAACATAAACGCTACCACTTTACCTATTATAAAGTACAATTTATCACATGAATGGGATAATGAAATCTGTGGCCCTTGTGTCTGGTTTCTTTCACTTACATAAAGTTTTCAAGGTTCACCCACGTTTTCACATATAGCAGGTTATCTATTCCTCTTTATGAGTGAATAACATTCCATTGTATACATACGCTACGTTTTGTTTATCCATTCATGATCTGATGAAACACTTGGGCTATTGTGAATAGTGCTAATGTGAACATTCATATGCAACTGTTTGTGTAAATGCCTGCTTTCAATTCTTTTTGATGTGTACCTAAGGGTGGGTTATATTTTCTTTGGCTGCCACCAGAAAGCATGACAAACTATGTATCTTTTTTAAAAGATTATTTTATGTTTAATTATGTGTATGTGAATGTGAGTGTAGGTGCCCAGAAGAGGGCATTGATACCATGTAGCTAGAGTTACAACAAGTTGTGAGCTACCCAATGTGGGTACTGGGAATTGAACTTCCTTCTTCTGCCAGAGCAGTAGGTACTCTCAATCACTGAGCCATCTCTCCAGCCCCCAAACTGGGTACCTTAAAGCAATAGACATACTTTCTCTCACAGGTGTGAAGGCTAGAAGCATGAGACTAAAGGGTCAGAAGAGCCTGCTCTTGCTGATACTTTGGGATGAATCATTACTGTCCTCCTCATAGCTTATGTAGATGACCATTGATCCTTAATGTTCTTTGTCTAGAAGTTGCATTACTCTCATGTCTGCTTCTGTTGCCAGATGGCCTTTTCCGTGTGACTCAGTCTTTACATGGACTTACCTATTTATCATTGTTTTCAAGGACCCAGTCATTGTTGATTAAAGGCCCCCAATAGTTTAATATGACCCCATATTGACTTAATAATCATATTTGCAACCAAGGTATTTGAAATGAAGTCACATTCTGAGGTCATGGAGTTAGAACTTCACTATGCCTTTTGGAAGTATACAGTTCATCAGTGACGCCCTGCCAGACGCTTCTGTGTAGCTAAATCCTGGCAATTTTACCACAGAATTGCAATGTGGCCTTGAGGTTTCACATTTTGAACAGACCCTCCTAATGGTGCTAATGCTACTAGTTTAGGGATAGGGTTGACACCAGATGGCAGGATCTGACATTGGGCCATAGTTTGCAAATAAGACAGGCAAAGCTTTATTAGGACACAGGTCCAACATCACCTGTAACTGGAGGCAGACCACAATGATCAAGAGGAGAGCCAAACTGCTGCTTGTTGGACAAACAAGAGCATCAACTTTCATATATTTAGTGAGGGAAGGGATAGAATTTGGTAACTGTCCATTAGTCATGGGCAGAGTTTCAAGAGATATTTCCTGTCTTGGGCATTGACATCCTCGATTTGTACTTGGTGGGCTAAGGGTCAGGGGGCTCATTCAGGAAGAAGTGAGCTGCAAGTGCTATCATCATGCCACATAAATATTCTTGCTTTATGACAGAAGTGAAGGATTCCCAGCACTTGAGCTGCTGAGAAATCACAAGGGCAGAACAGAAAAAGTCTGTCTGCCCCAAGAATCAATAGGTTGAGTTAACTCTGTATTACAGTCTTGGACAAAAAGCTTCTCAATTAGTCAACATGTCCACATGCAGAACTGAGCAGAGTCTGATGCACAGGCTGAGGCAGCAAAGGTAAGAGAATGATATGGAGACAGAATTACCAAGCTTATCATCCCACTCCCATGGGATATATGTGGGCTCTTTTAAGGAATCAGTTTTTTAGCAAAGTGTTTGTGAGTTGACCTAGCCAACTGTTAAAATTCACATTCCAGATGTGTTATCTCCAGCAAGTCAGTGGAAGCTTTTATATGAAAAACATGTATTCAACCTCTGAAATCAGTGCTATTTAGATCAACTAAGAAAATGAAACCAGAGGGCTTAGTTAGATTTGTCCTCAGTGACAGTTCCTTCTTATCTTTGTTTTTATTTGTGTTGCTATCTCAGACCACACTAATTTTAGCTTGGTTCAGTCTTAAGGGGCTCATAGTTTGTAAACATTCTGGCCTTCTGGCCTCTGACAGAAGAAAGTTGTTGACAAAGTAGGAAGAAAAAGGCAGAAGAGAATAGACGATAAGTTAATGGCCCTGAGACTGTCTGCCTTTTGTCCCTATCTGTTTCATCAAGACCAGCTTGTCCTCTTTTGGGCAAGACTTTTCTGGATTTAGCAATGAAATTTGTGGATGCAAGGAAATTCCTCAGTCCTTGTAAAACTAGAATGATCTTTTTAACCCCAAATCGCAAATCACAATTTTTAGCAAGGCTGGCTACAAAATATTTTAATTTACTTATTAGCTATGTTACTTATTAGATATGTATATATTTACCTCTACATTTAAATAGTTTATTTGGGGTAGAATAATCTAAGTTTTCAAGAAATTAGATTTAATTAGACATTCCAAAATAGAGCTCCAAATTGAAATGATGAGTTAGTTTAAGATGATGTTTTTCATCCATAAATATCCTCTAGTCTGTATAAACTCATCAAATTATCCTTGAGGGGATGTTAAGATTTTTTGACTTTGTAGAGTCACTTATACATGGCCAAGGTACTTTTCAGCTATGAGCTTGAAGTCATTAGAAGCAGATAGGGCCAGAGAGTTGTAGGAATCAGTCTGCAACCTCTCAAGGTGAAGAAGGAATCTCTTTTGTCAAGATGAATTTAATTTCATCACAGCAAGAACAATGGCCTTCAACTCTTGCTTAGTATTAGAACCACATGAAGGGCTTTACAGACTCTGAGCCTCCAATTCATACCAAATCATTCAGACTAGCTAGGACTGGGCTTGGGCATTTGCTGTCTCTTTTAAGCTCTGCAGGTGGTACAAATGAACAGCAATCATTGAGAATTGCTGCAAATCTCCTGTTCTTTCACTGAATGGTGTTTCTTATGAATTGGCCAATTTATTCACCAAGTCTTCTTTCTCATATTTGTTTCTTGTTTGTACAATGTCCTTTACTGACCTGCAACCATGTCTAATTGATTGCAGGTAGTAATTATACTAGCCACATCTGTTCTTGAAAGGCTTTGCCAAGCTTTATTGACTCTATTATTTTACTCTTTCACAGAATGTATTCTTAACAATGTCCACATGGAGTTAGCCTGTGATGATGTTGCTTCCTATTGTTACTGTCTCTGGGGAATAATATTAAATCTCTGGCAGAATCTATACTATGTGTTCCTCTTTGAACTAGATACAGGAAATCTAGGTATAGTGCATATTATTTTCTATTCTGAAATAAATCACATGCCATAAGGGTCATTCATTGGTTTTTACTATTCTCACTAAACCATGCAACCACCACATTATGTAATTCTGCAACCTTCGTCACTCCAAAAATCAAAGCAACCCCTCAAGCCATCAATAGTTACTCCTTATGGAGTGAGATTGTCTGTGCTCACTAGGTGAGGCAAATGATTTTCTGGTAGTTTAAGGGATTTTTGTTGTTGTCTGTTATGTGTATAAATGTTGCTACATCTTGTGATTTAGTTTTGTCATTTCCAAATATGAGGAAATCTAAAACTATGGAGTTCAAAGGGAACTTAGAGATACCAGTGAAGTAGCACGGATTTGGGGGTCTCTGAGCTCTCTGGTTCCTTACTATCTTTCCAGCTGTCTCTCTGGGTGTCACAGTCTGTTCCTGGCACCGACAAGGTGTGCTTATTGCCAAGGACATGACTCCTGAGTGTCCAAACGCAGCAATACACTACACAATCTTTATGTAGCCAGGGGCAGGCCCTGCTTCTTACAAAGCCGAAATCTTAGTGCTTGGATGGTCTGAAAAACGTTGCCCTCACTTCCGACCGGGCCTCTAGGCTCTCGGGTTCCTTTGGTCCAGGACCCACTACAGCCTCCACCTTGGCTGGGGGTCTGGGCCCGCTCAGGAGTGCAGGCTTGGGCTGCATTTTCAACATGCAATCAATCGCCACCCGGCCTGCTCCTTCTGCCCAAGCCCGCAGGGCGCGCGCTAATGCACGCGCGTCTCCCAGCCTGCGCGCGCACGGGAAGCTCGGGGAGCACGCGCCCCCCGCGCCCCGCCTCCCTTGGCCCCGCCTCCTCCCCCTCCCGCGCGCCCGCCCCGCCGCCCGCCGCCACTGCCGCCGCCGGAGCTCTGTAGTATGGCATCGAGGAGAATGGAGACCAAACCTGTGATAACCTGTCTCAAAACCCTCCTCATCATCTACTCCTTCGTCTTCTGGGTGAGTGCCCATGCCTGGCTGCTGGCCGGACCACGGTCCATCAGACCGTGTGATGATGCTCTTAGAAAGAAAGGTGGAAGGAAAACCCAAACCCTAAACCCAGTCTTAGCCAGTGGATAAGGAGACAGGCACAGAGTGCTAAGTCGGGGCTGCGGGATGGTGGGGTGCAGGTCTGGGTTGCTGCGACCCTCGATTTTACCTGACGAAAGCTGTAGTGATCTCCGTGGTGTCGGTGGTTGCAGATTTTTGACCCTTCCAAAAAAAAAATTTTTTTTTTAAATGCATTGATTTCTTAAGCTTCTAGGACAGGGTCAGCCCCTGGGGAAAGTTGTGAATTCGTCTGTTTTCTCTTCTGGACTCCTCTCTCTACCTTAACAGCCAGTTTTGGAGGCCTGTTGGATCTAACCTGTGGCGGGCTGGGAGCGGGCGCAGGACGGCGGGATCTGATCCCCATATTCTGACTTAGTCCCAACCCGGTGGGGCTGTGGGAGAGAGTTGCCGTGAGCCTGCCTGGACAAGGACGATCAGTCTCCCAAGCGCACTAATGCGGGACAGGCGCCGCCACCGCGTGGAGGCGCATGGAGAGGGTCTTACATAAGCCAGGGGTATCTTTGAGCTTACTCAGCGACTGGGTCTTACGACCCCTTTTTGGTTCCTTTCCACCCTTTTCTGTTTCCATTCGGTCATTGTGTTTACTGCGTGAACCCAAACTGCAGTGCCTAAGAGGAGGACCCCTACCACCTGGTGGCTGCGGTGGCGCCCCAACTCTCTTCCCCACCTAATTGGTACTGCTACTAGTCCTTGAGCTCAATGCAGAAAGGTGACGTCAGTCCTTCAGCCCCGGCCGGCGATGGGCTGCATGGTGCACCTCGCTGAGGGATGCGCCCTTCTGTGCGCAGGAAGAGGGAAAAAAGGGGAGGAGGGGGCTCCGGGCTTATGCCTTACCTCATCCTGTTTGGCAATTCATGGAATCAGTGCAGGGCTGACACTGCAGTGATTCATTTGCAGAGGTGGGTGGTACCTAAAGACCATTCCCAGTTCTTTCTCTCACCACGTAGATGCCCCCCCCACACCACCAGATCCCTCTTCCCACCTTAAGCCACAGCCACCCTGCAAAGGAATGAATACGTGCCCCCCAACCCCACCCCCCCATAATCTGGGTCATTCCAGCTTCCAACGCAGTCATTTTGAAATGACTCTGTTGAAAAAAAAAATCTTGCCTTTGGTTGTTTCTTTCTTGCTTTTCCCACCCCAATATTAGGTCTGTTTTTGCTTCAAATGTGGAACACAGTATTGAATGGGGTACCTATATTCGGACTGATGGTAAACTGGATTGTTTGCAATAGCCAAGACAGGAGCTGAGATTTATCATGTATTGAAAAACATCCCGAATGTGTCTAGGCTTTTCTTTGCCACTGACATTGGTGATACTTCAGGTCTGGAAAACCATGGAGTGTGGCGACAACACATAGCAGGGCTCTGCAATGAGATAAGAGTAGCATGATCGAGACAGCCCACCATGTAAGAGAAACATAGGAGCTGACGTCTTATGGATTGGAAATGACACAGGTTGAATCATCTCAGTAGTGGAATTGTGGGCTAGCTATACATTCAAGGATCTTGTTATGTATGCCTGGAAAAAGCAGTACTGCTTGGTGACTGTCCAACTTTGCAGTAGCCATTGCTGGGGACTGGTTTAGCTCTTTATATATCTCCTTCAATCTGTTTTTGTTTTGCTTTTTGATGTACACACTTCCTATTTGTTTCTGGAGTAAATCCATGGATGATTATCTTAGGCTCCTGAAAAAGAAGGTTTATGGTGCATGGGAAGTAAGAAAGGTTGTTTTCTGAGCATCTCTGAAGCCTGGTAAAGAAGGGGTTGTTCCAGGCTTCCACTTTTCATCTGGATTATTTAACTCTTTTTGTTTCACAGCACCCCCACCCCCACCCCCGCACGCCTCCATGAACCCAATTGCTTCCTGCCTTCGAAAACATCTTAAATGATCACTGTGCTTTCTGAAAGTTCCTCATGCTGGCATTTAATTTTATATTTTGTACTTTCAAGATTTTCATATTCTTAAGTATTTACCCAGAGTATTTTCAGTAGTTTAAATAGGATTTAATGATCATTTCCTACTTTACAATAAAAAGAATGAGCTTTCTCCAGATAATAGGTCATTTTAAAGATGTTTTTCTTAATAAGCCGTAATCCAAATGCTGAGTTTTTTTTAAACTGTACCTTGAATGCTATTTTAAACAAAGCAGCTTTATTCAGACGTAATTCATATGATGTCACCCATTTAAAGTATGCTGTATAAATATATAATTAACATGTAAATAGTTTGCATTTTAGTGTGTTTGTTATCATTCATTTTAGTGTTTTCACGGATACAGTCATTACTACAGTTAATTTTCGATCGTTTCATCATTGAAAATGATGAGAAGGAACCCTGTTCTGTCCTTTAGCTCCCATTTTCTCTCCCACTTGTCCCTCTCCTGGTGCCAGCCCTAGGCAACCACGAATCTACTTTCAATTGCTATAGATTTTACTATTCTCAACATTTCATATATGTGAGCTCATGTATTTGCCCTTCTGTGACTGATAGGTTTCAGTTAGCATGAGATCTTCATGATTCATCCATGTTGTTTGTGTGTGTCAGTACTTCAGTTTTATGGTCAAATAGAATTTCATTTTGTGAATATACTATATTTTTGTTTATCCATTGATGAATATTTGGGCCATTTGACTCTTATGGATGATGAAGTTATAATGATTTATGTGCTATTTGTTTGTGTGTGTGTGCCTATATTTTCATTTTTCTTGGTTATATACCTGGGGGTCTGTATGAAATTACTAGGTCATATAACTCTATGGTTAATTGTTTGAAGAATGGCCATACTGTCTTTCAGAGCAAGTGTTCCATTTTATATTCCCTTCGACAGTTAGGGTTCCAGTTTCCCCATATGCTTGCCAGCATTTGTTACTACCTGGCTATTTAATTGTTACCATCCTTGTACTTGTGTATTTATATATCTTACTGTGATTCTGATTTGAATTTCCTTAATGAATGCTAATGTTGAATATTTTAAAATGCTTAATGCTCATTGGTCATCTCTTTGTATACTCATATTCTTTGATCATTTTATTTGGGCTATTTATCTTTTTATTACCACATTATTAACCACTCATATATTCTAGGTAAAATCTCCTGTCAGTATGAAAATTTTGCAAACATTTTTTCCCATTCTGTGGCTTCCCTTCTTCTTAGCTGTCTTTTGAACTGTGAACATCTATATAATATATATATATATATTAATGAAGTGCAAATGGATTGGCTTTTCATTTGTTGCATTGTTCATGCTTTTGATCTCATATGGAAGAATCCTTTGCTAAAGATCACAAGAATAACCTGTTAAAAACTGTTTATAAGAGTTATTTCTCAATTCAGTAAATATAATTGATATATGACTTTTTTGAATACCAAGTACTATGTCTGGCACATGGTAAGTACTCCATTTTTTTTTTGCATTTCTGGAGTCATGCCATGTAATATAGAAAAGGATGACCTTGCACTCTTTTAAGGGGAATGTGGAGAGATGACTATTCAGAATTATTTCCATCATGTTCCTGGTGAATTGTTTTAATTGGACTTCTTTTACTTCAATTTAGGTTTAGGAGTAGAAGGTGTTTCATCTTAAAATGGTGATAGGTTAGTAGCATCAAGAAGTGCTTTGACCTATACCAAACCAGAAGACTACTGTTATGAAAAAGAGATCAATGTTTTTATTTGTATTTTTTTGTTTTCAACCACTCTCCCTGGCTGCCATATTTTGCTAAAGTTCTGATTCTCAACAGGGGACAATTTCTGCATATTTGGCCATGTCTAAAGACTTTTTTTTTGTTACATCTGAGGTGGGTTCCACAGGCATTTAGTGGGTAGAGACCACAGTGTTGCTAAGCAGCTACCTGACAGCTGATGACTCTTTGTTGGGCTTGAGCCCTGCCCAATATCTGGCTCAAAGGTTAATAGTGCCAGTAACCTTTACTGTATTGAAACTGAGCGGTAGTAAGTGCTGTGAAGAGAAGGAGAGCCTGATGTGAAATTCACTGTATTTACCATACCACAGCATGCTCAACACAATTACCTGTCAGAAGAAAAACATTCGCTATGATGTGCCATAATTGTTTGTTTGAAGATTAAAGGTAAGTGACTCTTTACAGATTGTGTTCTAATGGATACTTCAATGACGTCACCTGAGTGCTAATAACCCATTCTTATTTCCCCTGATTTGTATGTTTTATTTTCAGGTTTGGAGTTAGAGGGAAATAAACACCTAGGAGTAAGTTCTCCTGTGTGTGCTTTCAAGACTAGAAACAGTATTCCATGGTAGTTTACTTGGGAAATATTTATATTCTTAATAAAGGAATGAAAACTGAAATTTAGTGATTACTCCTAGCTTAATTATTTAACACAGCACAGAGGAGTAGAGCTTTCAAAGGGGTACTATTTTCAGTCTATCTGTGGTGGATTAAATGTGTTCTTCCTATTCACATGTTGGTAGATGACCAGGGGTCTTAAAAACAACTGGCTTACAATAAAGACTGTTAAATCATTATATCTTTGTGATTTCTTTTGTCAGATATTTTAGTGAATTGTAATTTATCTTAGATTTGCATAAAATATGTCTCTTGATCTATATATATAAAACGAAGGTTCTAATTTTCATGAGAAATGTAATTCAGAAGCAAACAAGAAAACCTGAATATGTTACTTACGAAAAAAATGTTTTGTTTTATAAATTTTTATGGACTTTAAGTACTCATCTGTAAGTACTCATAAGTATGCATTTCAAGGTAAGATTTAAGTTGACTACTTCTGAACAGTATTTGTAGAGAAACATCCTTTGCTTCATTCTAGTGAATATTGAATTTGATTATTTTATTGTATAAGAATGTAATTAGCTTACTAATAGTATTGTTAAATCTTTTTATGGTGAAATACCAATGATTTCTCTTTTCCTTTGTAAAACATCATTAATCATTTGGGTGTAATTAAAAAATAATATTTTTCTCTCTTTTCAGCTGGGAACTTTCAGGGATTAGGTTTAATAAAGAGGAGAAAATCTAACATTTACAGTGTTTTGAGAAAGGCACATATTCCTGCCAGATTTTTTCATATGTCAGTTCAGTTCAACAAACATTTATTGAATACCTGTCATATACCAGGTATCATTTATTCTGTAAGATATTATCTGCTCACTGCATGCTGCATTTGACATCTTAGTTGGATTTATCAGTAATAGCCACTTTCAAATTGTTCATTTTTAGGTATTATCTAATTGTTGTCATACTATAAAAAATGAAAATGTGGTTTCTTTGTGTGTATGTGTGTGTTTTCAATACAGGGTTTCTCTGTGTAGTTTTGGAGCCTGTCCTGGAACTCTCTTTGTAGACCAGGCTGGCTTTGAACTCACAGAGATCCGGCTGCCTCTGCCTCCCAAGTGCTGGCATTAAAGGCATGCGCCACCACCGCCCGGCGGAAATGTGGTTTCTTTGAACTCTTCTTTTTCTCCCAGTTTATCACACATCATTTTGTGTAAGCAGTGGGCTGTGATGAGCTGACTAAGAAAGTCTCTTTATAGTAGAGCCATGTAGTATGGATATTATGAATACTTATTCAAAATTTTGTTTTCCCTGTAGTTAGCAACTACATTGTTTTTTCTTTCGCTTTTAGTATATTTAATAAACTTCATTTCCATATTCTTTTCAAGAATTATACGTCTTTGTTCAGTGTATTAAAGCACTGCATGTATTGTTTATGTGGCCTAGTGTTAGAGACATTTGTCTTACATCATTTTGACTTTCAACTTGGACTAATGTTCTCTGGCCTTCTGCTATGCTGAATCCTCAAAGTTCCTAGATGTTTGTTTCTTCTCTTTCTTAATTTTTTTCTCTTCATTTTGGTAGAGCAAACTTTCAAGTAGTTTTCTTTCTGGAAAAGGGTATATGGGAAGTCATATAGTGAAGCCTTTACAAATTCAGAACTCTTATTTGATGATTAGCTTGATAGTTTGGCTGAATATGTAATTGTAGTTTAGAAAGCATTTGCCCTCAAATTTTTACTATCTACTTTCTACCAAAGGCTTCTTGTTATTAATGTTGAAAAATTAGATATTACTATGATTCTTCTTGAATCCTGTTTTTTCCCCCTCTGGGAGTTTTTTTCCTTGCATATTTACAATGCTCTGAAATTTTTCTCTGAAGATATTAGAATTTTTTAAAAGTTTTTCTTTATTTCTTCATTGTTTCTTCCAAACAGATGTCTGGGTGTTTTCTGCTAATTGTTTTACATATATTAAAGGGGGGGTCATTTAAAACAGATTTGGGAGCTGTTAGCATAAGCTATTCCTATGTTTGTTGGTTATAAGTTGTGTGACTAGATGATCTTTAGAACCAAGATCAAGATTTTTATGCCTTTGATTTTTCTGTTGGGCTGATCATATGACCTACAGAAAAATCCTTTCCTTTCTCTCTGAACAAGAAGGTAAGGACACGAAAGAGACACCACGTGCAGTATACAAATATCCATTGCACTCCTGTCCTGCTTCAGAGATGTTCTGCTTTACTCTCCAGAGAATACATCTCTGAACCTATGGTAGAATGAGAGAAACCAGACACAGGAAGTTGGAGGTTTCCTAAGTGCTCTTCAAAACGTGTTTTACTAGCTCCTTCTTATTTCATCCTCCTCTAACTTCAGCTGTCTATGTCTTCTGGAGGTGCTTGAGTGTAAATACTTTATTCTAGGCTTTTCCAAAGCTGCTGCCATAGTTTTTGTTAGCCCTCAGGATATTAATATGGCTGTCTTTTCCACTCTCTTTATTATTGTGGCTTTTAAAAAGATCCTTTTAGTGTCATGTTGGTGGAATTTTGGGAGTTAGCCAAGATAAATGGATATGTTCAATCCATCATCTTTAACTACAAGTCCTTTCTATCTATATCTCTACTTTGCATGCTATTAAATAAGCAGTTGATTCTGAGTGATTGTATAGAAAATCTAAAATGGTAATAGTTGGATTATCATAGTAAGTATTGGTATAAACACACACACACATGTGCACACACACACACACACAGAGAGAGAGAGAGAGAGAGAGAGAGAGAGAGAGAGAGAGAGAGAGAGAGAGAGAGAGAGAGAGAAACTGAACCTAGAGTTTTAGGCATGCTAGGCAAGCACTTTATCCTATTAATGTATTTGGGGAAAAAAATCCTTTTGGATGACAAGGAAAATATTCTGTGTTGGGATAGGCTTACTAAAGCACATCCTCTAAAAGGTCATCTGGTTATCAGGGACAGAACAAATAGGGATGAAGCCCTGAAGGTTTCTGGTATTTTGTCTTCACGTCTCATTTCTTCCTACTAGGAAACAACTCAATGTGGTGTTTTCTGACTTAATTCAGACTCTACTTGACTAAATTAATGTGCTTGCATAAGAGTTTAGCATATGATATGTGTGTGGTTGGAGACTTGATGTTAAATCACTATTTTTATGCTATTATGGTTATGGGGCATGCATATGATAATCTGGAATCTTCTCTTTTTTAGTCAACTTATTTCCTGTATACAATGTTAAGTTAGGACATGTGTATTATCTTCTATACCATTTGGGGAACATTAAGCCATTTTTACCTAGTAGTTGCTCAGAAACTAGCTGAATTTTTATCAAAACCAAATGAAATTCATTTCATTTTAATCCCAGCAAGAGTTATTGATTTGACCTCATTGTGTGAGACATTATGATGACTCATTGGCTCTTCAGCATTATATCCTGTTTTAAGTAAGTATCCCAGAAGGTGCTGAGAACTGGAAGTCATTGTGACTGTTTCTTTGTTTAAACACATTAAACCCTTGAGATCGATGACTAATGTACTGCCAAACCAACTGGAAATACACTTTAAAAATATATTCTTAAATTTTTCCCCTTTGATTCCATTACAGCAGGTTCTGATATGAGTTATCATCTCATGGTAGAAAGTAGATCATTGGACTGATGTGTAAATTCCTGCTGTGACAGAATGCTTTTCATTCTTGGCAGAGCATTTTATTCTTTTTTATATAGTGCTTTAATATTCATCAAGAAGTGGATGAAGGAGAGGAGAAATAGAAGAGGAGTTTTTCCTTTTTATTGTTTTCCATTTGGTTTTTTTTGATCAGTTGAATATGTAAGCATTTTAAACAATCTAATGATAAACTCAAGGATCCTATTCTGCCTTGATATATTTTCTGTAATGATTTTAGAAGGTGAGTATTTCCCATCATAATCATCTATTTTATTTTAGGAGAAGTTTGTAGGTGTTCATATTGAGATGATTGGTTGGGTTTGGAATAGATACTAATTAAACAAACTTAAATCGGTGACTCTTAACACATTTTGTCAACCAGAAGATTTGCCTTAAGTTTCCCTAAAATAAATGTCTAAACTACATCCTAAAACACCATGATTCGGTTGGTCCAGATGGGGTTCCAGCATTAATAGTCTAAAAATAAGTGCCTAGAGATCCAACTGTGCAGTTGGGATTGGATTGTAAACCCCTGATCCCAAGAACACATAGTAGCTAACAGCAGGCCATTTCATCTTGAGTTTCCTGCATTTGGAGGTAGCTAGGAAGTATCCAGAATAGATTTACTAATTGAATCTTCTTTGTCTGGGGCAAGATCTATAGTGCCTCCCTCAAAACTAAAATAGCTTTGTCATCTTTGAGAGACCATGCTTATCATTGCTAAATAAATCAATGCTTAGCTAGTCATCAAGGGTCTTCTTTTTGGCATTTATTTATTGGGGGTAGGTGTGCATCACAGTTTGTAAATGGAAGTAACTTGCACAGGTGACTTCTCTTCCATCATGTAGGTTCTTGGGATCAAATTCAGTTATCTATGCTTGGTAGCAAGTGCCTTTATCTGCTGAGCCATTTTCCTGGCCCACCAAAAGTTTTTTTTTTTTCCAGACAGGGTTTCTCTGTGTAGTTTTGGTGCCTGTCCTGGATTTCACTCTGTAGACCAGGCTGGCCTCACACTCACAGAGATCCTCCTGTCTCTGCCTCCTGAGTGCTTGGATTAAAGGCATGTGCCACCACTGTCCAGCTCTAGATATTAAATTTTCCTTTACAAGCTCATGAATATCATGTGATCACCAACACTTGGCTATGGTGGGTAAGCATAGATATTCTAAACTCTGAAGAGAGAACAGAGGCTCAAAGAGATTATGTGATTCACTTAATGTTATAAAGCACATGTCCAAAGTCCAAATCAAGACTTCACATAAATATGGTTTGAAATCCCCTTCAATAGAGGGTAATAGTCAAAAGAATTACAAATGAGTGATAAGTAGAATATGAAAAAGAAATTAGGAATGGGGAATGCTTAAAAAAGCTTCATCAGAGCTGGAACTTGAACCCAAGCAGAGACGGGGAATATAGATTTCCATTCAGTCTCAGTTTTAGGAAATGTTGGGTTCACTTTCAATCCAAACGAAGTCATTGTCCAATCACTGGAAACAATCAACTCTCAAGTGGTGTCTGTGGGCCAAATTCTAGCTCTGTATTCTTGAGGATGGAGTACCAACTATTATTTTTAACAGAAACGATTTTCTTTCACACAAATATACTAACAGTAAAATGCTAACATGATTTTAGTCAATCAGGAATTAGAAAATAATTTTTGATTACATGTATTTATTTACTTACTTTGGATTGGGGAGACATGGTTTCACTGTCCTGAAACCCCACTGGCCTGGCTTCAAACTTCTGTCTCCAAAGTGCTGAGATTACAGAAGCAAATCACCTTGTACCACTATTATTTATGATTTATCTTTCAAATGCAGAACTACAAAACATTAAGATAGAAAAATACAAAATTATCTTTTTATGGCTATACTTGTTATATACCAAAACTTCCAGAGAGTCTAGTAAAAAGCTAAGAATTTGATATCCTGGCTAGATAGAAGGTAAGGATAAAATAATAACTGCCTTTCATTAGTACATCACACAAGCCTTAAAAGAGCAAAAGAGTTCATTAGCAATACCATCAAGAATCATGACTGTTGCAGAATAAAGTAAATAGGAAATGCAAAGAAGTCTCTGATATGATGGTATGGAACAGAAATTTCACTGAAAATAAGACCTGAATATATTCTTGAGTTGTATTATAAAATTACCAGTTCTCTAAAGATATGTTTTTAATAAATAAATATTTTTTATATAGAATCCTGGTAGAATTTGGGAAGAGAATGGTAGTGCTTGATTAAATTATATTGTTTATATAGGAAACAAATAACTGAGAAATTTAGAGGAAATTGGGAAGTGTGTCCCTCACATGTTAATGGAATATACTGTTTGGGGAGATACGAAGACAGACCTATATAATCCTCAGTTCCTGGCATTCATGCCTTGTGCCACCCCTGTTTCGGTGTCAGGAAGGTGGAAGACCTATGACTAGCTTCTCATAGAATATAATAAAGGTGATCAAACGTGCCATACAATTACACTATGTAGAATTTTTACAGTCAGTCTTCCTGAGAGGCTCTGTCTCTTTCTGGCCTTGAAAACTTCGGCTGCCTTGTTGAGAGCTGCCTTCTGGAGAGGGCCAGAAAGTAGGGAACTCTACCTTGGCAACCAGCAAGGAAAGGAAGCCTCAAGTTCAGGAATACATGAGCAACTGCCAACAACTGGGTGACCTTGGAAACAGATTCTTTCACCCACTGGAGCCTCCCATGAGACTGCAGCCCGACCTGAGGCTTTAATGGAAGTTTTGTAAAGCCAAAGGCAGATGGTATCACTTAGACTAAAGACGCCACAAAATCTGTGGAATAATAAATGTATTTTGTTTCCAGCATCTATATTTTGGCATTGTTAATATTATCATGAAATTAATATTATTATAACACAACTAGAAAGTCACTAATCAATTCAGTATCATGTTGGTTTAGAGAAAGGTAAATAAATTAATAGAACACTGAGGAGTCCAGAAATAAGGACGTGTGAATATTACTTAATCAATGAAACAGTATGTTCTTCTTTCTAGTAGGAGAAAGCTAGTTTTAAATGCTGCTCGTGCTACACAAAATTTTCAGTTAGTTTAAATATTCAAATATAAAATAAAGCAAAATTACATTTTCATATATTTAATATAAAAATATTTTTATATAGAAGTAATAGGTAGTGTGGTGATATTTTATTTGTACTGAAATGTTATTTTAATTTTATGTTAATAAATAAAGTTGCCCTGGGGTCAGAGCTATTAGAACCATAGTAAGAGCGTGGTGGTTAGAAGAGCTAGGTAGATTTCTGTGTGTTCAGGGATACAGCCAGTATTGGAGACATACGCCTTTAAGACCTGGAGGGCGGTACTTACAGGCAGTGATGAGGCAGTCATGTGGTTGGGTTTACAACCAATGAGAAGGCAGAACAGAAAGATTATTTAAACAGGGACACAGGAAGTACCTCCCTCTCTCGGGGAAGCTAGGAGCACTGGAGGAGGTAAGATTTTATCTTTGAGCTCTGACCTCTCGGCTTTTCTCTTTTACCTTGGCTCTGTGTTTCTTATTTTAATAATACGATTGGTTACATCTACATCTGGCGCCCAACGTGACAAGAATCCATTAAAAACTGCTTGGGGCCGGCTCCCTAGCCGGAGCAGCCGGCTCCCTAGCCCCAGCCCAGGTCTGCTTGGGCTCAGGCCGGACTGTGAGCTGCTTGCTTAAAGCCAGTGCTACAAACAGCTCAGGCCTGCCCTGCTAAACAGGGCCCCTGGCTGTAAAGCCAAGCCTTGACTCGGCTCAGAGGGAACAAGTGGCTGGCTTTAAGCTTTAGCCGGCTACCCCTTCCCTTTCACTTTCACTTTCACTTTCACTTTCGCTTTTGCTTTCTCTCTTGCTTTCTCTCTGTCTCTCTGTTCTCTCTCTCTCTCTCTCTCTCTCTCTCTCTCTCTCTCTCTCTCTCTCTCTCTCTCTGGATTTACACCTAGGACTCTAGGTGGCTGTTTTGAAATTCGCTCGGATTTCTACTGTTCTACGCAGATTTGGTAAGTCATAAAGGAAACTATTTAAAAGACAAATTTTTTCCACATTTAAAAAAATGGGTTTCCTGTGTACATTGGAAGAAAATTGGGTTTTGTTTGAAATTTTAGGCAGTCTGACAATGGAACAACTATATGAAAAGATTAGTATTATGGGAATTATGCAGTTAATCACCATGCTTATTCTCATTTTACTATTTAAAAAGATAGTCGATTTAAGTGCCAGGATAACAGCTTTAGAAAAACCTGTTAATTTTAACAGTGAAGTTGGTTCAAGTTTGGATCATAAGGTTACAGAAAGAAAGCCTGTTTTCACACAGTCATCCTTAATTTATCCTGTAACCGTACAGCAGATGCCTGATCAAATGGCTACACAAAATATCTGGGCTCCAATTGAACTGATGGATTTTAAAAGGTTTAAGGAGGCAATAGTATCTTATGGCATGCATTCCCCATATGTAAAGCAAATGTTAAACTCTTGGTCAACATATAATAGGATTATACCACAGGACTGGCGGGACCTTGCACAAGCTGTTCTAGAACCCAGCCAGAGACTTCAGTTTCTAACGTGGTTTAAGGAGGAAGCTAGAAACGTAGAAACACAATGGAGGGATAAAGGAATACAAGTTTGTCAGGATCAGCTTATTGGAGAAGGCCAATATGCTTCAATACAAACACAATGTTTATATGATGTTCAAACCGTAATTTTATGTCGAATGGCAGCCTTGAATGCATGGGACAGAGTTGATGAACCAGGAAAAAAACCTGAATCATTCACAAAGGTTATGCAAGGCCCAAAAGAATCTTTCACAGATTTTTTAGAAAGACTGGCTTCAGCAGTAAACAGAATGGTCTCAGGATCAGAAGCTAGTAAGGCAATAATTGAAGCTTTGGCATTTGAGAATGCGAATGCAGCATGTAAAAGAATAATCAGGCCGTTAAGGGCAAGATCTGCACCTTTGGAAGATTGGATTAGAGAAACAATTAATGTTGAGGTTGATGAGCATGATACGTGGGTAGGAGAAGTAATTTCAAAAGGTTTGAGGAGTGTTAGATGTTTTGGGTGTGGACAGCAAGGACATTTTAAAAGGGACTGTAAACAGGTCATTCCTAGAAGCAATGTTTCTTCAAGGAACAATGGCAACAGAAGGCCCCTTCCTTCTGGAGTATGCAGAAGGTGTGGTAAGGGAAAACACTGGACCAATGAATGTAGATCGACAAAATGGACAGACAGAACACGAAACAAAGGACTACCGATTCCTGCCAAAACAAGTATGGTTATGGCTTTATCAGACGGCATCTTCTGAGGCCAGGACAATATGGCACCATCCCTGAAGTCGCCTTCACAATCTGGAAAAGGTGCAGTACCCTTTTCTTCGAAGGCAGCTGAACAGGCAGTGGGCCGATGGCTTCTGTTGTGCAATGGAACAGCAACTGAAAGCTCACGCCTCTCAATAGTAGACTGGCATTTAATAGAGGGATGTGGAGAAGGGCATGCTTAGATGAAGCCATATATACACAGCCAAGAAGAATGGACAGCTGAATTCAAAAACCATCAACAATTTCCAGAATTTAAAATCCTGAATCATGACATGACACTAGTGGAATTCAGGTGTTTCTGGTACATGGACTGCTCTCACCCAGTGTGAGGTTGAACTGTTGACCTTGTGTACAACCTACTTCACAAATGAGTCTGTCAGATACGCTAAGCCTATAGGCTGAAGATGATGCCCCAACACTGCAGAGAAACCTCAGGTGACTGTCCAGGCAGCTGGCTGTTTCTGTCGACTCACAAAATTTTTGGAAGTTGCTTTTGTGCACTTCCTGTTTTTATTTTTGTTAGCTAATATTATTTCCTTCTTGGATCTCTGAGGGAGTTGAAGATTAGTTAGTTATAGTTGAAGATTAATTAGGATAGAAAGTGAATTAGATACATTTTGGACTTACTAAAATAGGATAGATAAGGGAATTATTTTCTCTGATTTGTCAAATACAAATGGACTAGACATCGTTTAGGTATTTGTTACTTGTATATATTGTATATAGTTATTGTACTTTTGTATATAGTTTTTCTTTTGTTAGTTATAACCTTTTGCCTTTTTTCTTTTTATTAAAATAGAAAAGGGGAAATGTGGTGATATTTTATTTGTACTGAAATGTTATTTTAATTTTATGTTAATAAATAAAGTTGCCCTGGGGTCAGAGCTATTAGAACCATAGTAAGAGCGTGGTGGTTAGAAGAGCTAGGTAGATTTCTGTGTGTTCAGGGATACAGCCAGTATTGGAGACATACGCCTTTAAGACCTGGAGGGCGGTACTTACAGGCAGTGATGAGGCAGTCATGTGGTTGGGTTTACAACCAATGAGAAGGCAGAACAGAAAGATTATTTAAACAGGGACACAGGAAGTACCTCCCTCTCTCGGGGAAGCTAGGAGCACTGGAGGAGGTAAGATTTTATCTCTGAGCTCTGACCTCTCGGCTTTTCTCTTTTACCTTGGCTCTGTGTTTCTTATTTTAATAATACGATTGGTTACATCTACAAGGTAGAGCCAGGCTTGTTGGCACATGACTTTAATCCCAGCACTCAGGAGGCAGAGGCAGGTGGCTCTCTGAGTGTGAGGCTAGCCTGGTTTATAGACCAAGTTCTAGGACAGCCAGGGCTACACAGAGAAACCCTGTCTTGAAAAACAAACAAACAAGCAAACAAGTCATAAGTATAATATAGGTGTGAGAGAGATAGCTTACTAAATTAAACACTCTAAAATATTGATTTATTTGGTTACCATTTTTTTAAAGTATGGAACAAAATTTGTAATAAAGTCAACTAAATTGTGGTGAGATAAAAAAAAAAAAAAAACTCGTGTCGAGTTTAGACCTCTACACAAAAGCTCTAATTTACCTTCTAATTTAAGATTTTTTCCATATAGACCAATGACTAAATTTTCTGACCAGGACTAAATATACTTGAGCAATCTCTACTTTAGAGAAACAGTTGGCACAGCTTCTCTGTACAGGGCCAACAGTAAATATTTTCGGTTTCATGAGCCATGCATCTAATTAGCACCAGCAATGTTAAATGAGGCCTGTGCAGCATAGATGATAGTGTAGATAAGTGAGTAAGGCTCCTCCATCCCAAACCAACTGTATTTACCAAACTAGATGGCCAGCTAGACTTGACTGAAATTGATTGACTCCTGCTCTATAGGATGCAGATATAAGGGAGGTCCAATCCTTACCTTCAATAATAATTATAATGTAAATTTTGCTATGGGCCTGTGAGAGTGGGAATGAAGCAAGCCTCACATTTTCTACCTTGAAAAGGCTACTTATTCCCTGTCTAACCAAGTAACCACTAAATTACTTCAGATATGAATATTCCAAAGTAAAATTCTTTGTTAAAAAAGCATGCTAGAAGTGTAAAATTCACATTAGATTTTGAAGATTTAGTATAAAATGCAAAGCATCTCATTTTGCATTAATTGCATATAGAATAGATAATATTTTAGATATATCAGCTTAAGAAAAATTTATTAGTACAATTAATTTCATATGTTTCTTTTTTACTTGAGTGTCATTCAAATATTTAAAGTTATAAATGTGTGCTGGGTGTGGTGGTTTGTATCTATAATCCCTGCATTCATGAGATCAAAGCAGGATTGCTATGAATACAAGGCCAGCCTAGGCTACATAGGGAGTTCCAGGCCAACATGGGCTACAATGTGAGACCCTGTCTTAAACACATACGGCTTGCCACTCTATCTCTTTCAGATAACTAGAAGTGGTATAACGAGTACTCCTGTTTGGTGGCACAAGAATGAGTTTGGTTGTACTAAAGAAAAAGGTGTGTGTGGTAGATCAGTTAGGCATAGGCTTTATTATGGGTCAACTAGGACTGCTGTTTGGCTGGCACAAGGGAGACTCATCCATAGTTTGGAACATGGAGATGAGAGCTACCCTTTACGGGTCTAGCCTGGAAGTAGTAAGTTGTAATACAAAGGCAAGAGGAAGTGAAACCAGGTTACCTAGCTCGGAACTGAGGTCTAATGTAGGGTGACAAGAACGAGCAGTGGAGAACTGCAGGCAGCTTCTTTAGGATATGGCAAAGACATTTTAAGAATGAATGCCAATGTTCTGTGCTTAATGAACCTTGCTGATGTTGATACCCTCATGACAGTGCAGACCCTAAGGGGCTGTTTCAAGTTTGATAGGCTGTGCTACATTTTGTCTATGTTTAGTTTGAGAGAGTAGTAACTTTGAAGGTAGGTTGAGTCTCAGAAGTTTGCTGTTTTTTTTCTGGCTGATACTGGTGAAGTTCTTTATCTTGGCTGTTTCTGTACTGTGTGGCACTACTTACCGCCCACCCTCCATGGTCACAGTTCGTTGATTATTTGTATGTTGGCTGGTCAGTGGAATGTTTGATTGAGCAAGCAGAACAGAACAGCTCTTTTGATGCTTTTGAATGTGCAATAGAATAGAGAAAGCTCTGCTGATGTTGGGCAGGAGGCGGAAACCCATGGCAAGGTAATAGTAGACATATGCATGCTGGAGAGCTAGAATGGACCCCATGAAGTCCCAATCAATAACTCATGTAGGTTCCTGGACAGCCCAGGCCTTTTCCTTCCAGCCTGGAAATGGCTTTTCACTTTTCTGGGGAGGCCTGTCCAACTTGGTTGGGAGTGACTCCTGGGCTCCTCAGCTCCTCTTGTCTTCAGTTTCTTGTCTGACCAGGAAAGGTGATGAGGTAGATGCTTGAAGTGGTTAGAAAGACAGGTGTGGAATTACAAGAGCATTACAAGAGCAACGTGAGGTTGTCGGACAAGGTTGGGAAAGCCCATAAGGTCATTTAAGAGCCATGAGATAGTAAAGTGATCCTTTGCAAATGTGTGGTCCGCCCAGAATTCTAAGCACAGTTAATGCTATGTTGCTCGCTGATAATAGGTGTAACAAAGTATTGCGCCACCAGTGCTAAAGGAAGCCTGTGTTTCCAGTAAGTCCTGTCTAAGGGATAAAGGTCCTCCTTCATGTAGCAAATTATTTGAACAAGTTACTTATTAGGCTCCTTAATAGCAGCTGCTCTTTTTGAGAATTGAGCTTTGCAGCTCTTTGAGTTTGTATTCTTCAAAGATGTTTCAAGACAAACAAGTAACTGCTTTGTGTGGTGTATTTTTCAGAATATAAAGGCCTAGAATGCAATGGGATTACCCACCCTGATGGGTTTATAAACAGTTTCAAAAGGGCAACTTTGAGTGGTGTCTCCAAGGCTCCTTGCACTTAAAGGTGGCCTGTGGTAGAAGGGACCTCCTTAAAGTCTATATGACCAATGGACAAGAAATGCACTTCTCCATGCTTTCAGGAACACAGGTCAGAGTCTGAGATGTGGGAAGTGACTCTGAATTAGGAGCATGTCAAATATCTTTTAGACAAATATAGAAAAAGAGGGGTTCGGAAATGAATACTCTGTTTAAGAAGCTATTCAAATGAGGTGTCTAAATGAACAGCATGTGATACGATTTGCCAATGTTATAAAGAAAAATAAGTGCATGGAACAATTACTGAAGAGGTCTCGACACAAAACGTTATCAATTATGGTTAAGAGGCAGAAGAATTTTAAATATATATTTTTATTTATCATGGAGCAGTTCATCAACCCAGTCTGCTTTTGTTTTTGGTTAAGTTAATGCAGATCAAAACCAAATTTAACTTCAATATTTAATACTTCTTCAAAATAAATGCAAATGTCTGTTCCTATTGTGCATTAATTTTTGTGTTAGAAATAATATAATTGCTTGTTTGTCTACCAACTAACTGTATCAGATCTTATCATTGTGCTGTTTTTGGCTTAAGCAATTAGTTCTTAAAGAATATGAAAAAATTTACAGTTGATGTCCTATTCTGTCTTAAATACAGTTCATCAGTTCAGTCCATTTTTGCATATTTAATCATATTTATATCCATAATTACTATAAAGTATTATTTTTATATCTTTTAAACTCCACATGAGTGACTCATTCTAAGCATATCATCTTGAAACTTGTCATTTTCTGGTGTGTTTCCATGGTGATAGATGTGGCTCAACTGTAGGGATTTTTAAACTATGCCTCATGGGCTAAATTTACAGCCTCCTCTTTTTGGAAACAATCTTTGTGTATTGTCTATGAATGCTTTCACACCACAACAGTTACCTCAGAAGACTGTTTTAGGGGAGGCTGAACACACAACTTAGCACATCCTACTTCAATAATGTGATCTTTGGCTGATTAACAGGAGAATATATACGCATTGTGTTGACTTTACATATATGTAGGGACCTTCGCAAGAGATCAGCAATCTGAAAATAAGACCAAAGCTTTTAGACTTTTAAAACAAATACCAACAAATATGTGAATAAATGATGGAACAGAGAGATCTAGACAAGTGACAGTGAGTTCTTGTGATGTCATTAGGAGACATATGGGAGAATGGAAGATAAGGGCTATTTCACTAAGTTTATTTGTATGAGTCCATTGTGGCATCAATTCCCAATCTCTAGTGATTATGGGTTATTTCTTATCCTGGTATGAGGATACATTCCCCAAAAGGAATCTTTATACTTTGCTACCTGTACAAAGAGGCAGACAGTTCTTCTGAAGCTACAGTTTCTCAGATGTTTCTAGATTGAAATAATCAGTGGGCATCTTTAGGATGGTACAGTCTCTACCCCTTCACTGTGTGCTATGGAAAACCTAAAATATTTACTATCTGTCCCTTACAGAAGTCTGCCAAGTCCTAATTCTTTCTTTGTGTAGATAGGCCATTGTTTATTCATTCTTCTCTCCATTATTTGTAAGAAGTCATGTTTTGGTGAAATTTTAGATACACACACACAAACACACATGTATGTGTATACTGTGTATCTCCTTATTATGTGAGTTAAGGATCTCCAAAATAATATATTGAACATTAACATTAACCAACTCAACTTTTATGCATCTTGATCCTATTTTTCACAGTTAGAAATAACGAATCCAAGATAGATACTGCCCTGTTAGCTTCTAGGTGTTTTATTTAGCCATTTGGAAGGACACAGTATCTTATTGTTATTTCGATTGTTTTTGTTACCAAGTAGACAATTACCACTTGAAGGGAGAAGAGGGCTGTTGTGTCCATAAGGAGCAAACAGGAGAATCATGACTGGTCCTGGCAGCAACAAGGAACTATCTGCTGTATGCAGCTCACTGGATTAGATCAAGGTGATATTATTGGTCTGAATCAAGGTTACTACTGTATGATTATTGACCATTAGGGAATGTCAAGGATAGGGTTGACCATCACACAGGTATTATCTTGTTTACTCCTCATACCAACCTTCTGAGGTGGTAATTACTGTTCCTCATTTTGAGAGGAGCCCCCTGAGGTCCAGAGTGTGGCCCACAGTCATGTCTGAAATAGGGTTTTGGTGTACTTTTTCACCCCAACTGGGCCTAGTGCCCTGTGTCCAGGAGCACATTTCTCCAGGGAAAGCCTTTGGAGGTGGCTAGAGGGTACTCAGAGAATCCTTCCTACTCACCAGTTCTTTTTCCTGCCGCCTTGGCTCCTATGAGCTGCCCACAGCTTCCTGCACAAGAGAGGATCCTCTGATTTCCAGGATGGTCCAAAGTTACAATTCTAATGACTCTAATTATTTTGATTTATGTTTCATAGAAATATTCATATATTTTTCTGTCCTTTTAGCTCTAAGCTTTAGTTTTCCTAATAAGAACAATAATGCAGTACAGATTGGGGATACAGGCCAAGGGACTCGAATACCAGCAACTGAGCAATAGCTACCGGTTCTCTTCAAAAGTTTGAATCTACAATGAACCTTTCTTTTTCCTTTTTAGTTCATGGCTGATACTGGTAGGTAAGACATAAGAAGTCCTGAGAATTTCTATGGGGCTAGACGATATTCTCACACTGTCATTTAAGATAAAATTATCTTATGCCTAAAAGATTCAAAATTGTTGCCCCAAAGTACATGAATATTATTTATCCTGCTGCTATGAAATATGGTACACATGTGAACTTGATTACTATGGCAACAAGCCCCAGACCACTTTGAACAAGCCAGAAGCCAAAGCATTAAAAACTGCTAGAGATGCAACTTTTCCCTCTGTCTTTGCCCTGAAGAATGCTAAAAGCATTGGGAAGCACCACACATTTTTCTTGGGGCTGACACTAGCTAAATGCTGATCTATTCCGCACATGGACACATAGATAAGGCTCCTTTGCACAGCGGCCAACTCAGGGTTTGTCAGTTTATGTGATCTTGTTTCCTCTCCCTGAATCTGCTTTTAGGGGGAAAAATCTGACCATTCATAACTTCTGTGAATATTGATGGGAATTTTTGCCTGTATAAAGTTAATTAGCTGTGTTATCTCTGGTGAGAAGAATGTAAGGCACTACAGAACATTGAAGAAAGTCTAATTCAAAAACAGAAATTTCCCAAGGCTGTTGAAGTCTAGCTTTAAAAAAAAGACATTTGTTGATAGACCTTTCCATTTTCTGCTTTTAAGAGCAACTCTACAGTAGCAACAATGATAATAATTCATGATGCTTTATAAACACAAAGCTTGATAGCGTGAATTATTCTTTAAAATATTAGTAATGTAAATATGTTCATCACAGAAAACTGGGACACCACCCTCCTTCTCCAGTTCCCACTTCATAGATGGTAAAAAGAACTTCTGAAGACCTTAGGGCTTGTCAGCTTGGGCCTAGCTTCAACAGATCTGGCTTGAGTCAAAAGTTCCTGTGTAACCATGGAATATATATATATATATATTCTCCTTTGTGCTTGGATCTCCTGACTTCCCTCTACATCAAGTCTCTGTAATTGTAATAGGGATTGTGGAATATTTGTATTTTTTTTTTAAATCTATCTGTAGGGCCAGCTGAATGGCTCATCTGGTAAATGATCTGAGGTTGATTCCCAGGACCTATAAGACAAAAGAGAGCTCACTCTCAAAAGTTGTCCTCTGACTTCCACATTCATGCTTGGCATGTCCCCACCAACACACGAAATAAATACCTGTAAATTAAAGTATTAACTATTTGTAGACTGGGCTCATGGCCAGAGACAGAATGCTACATTCAGAGTAAGCCTGAATTGAACAGAGTATATAGAGTTGTATTGCTTTTTTATGTAAAGTAGGTCCCTATGCTTATTTCCAGCAATAAAAAGAAGTGGAGTTTTTCTTTATTTCCCACCCCCATCTCATTTCTAGCTTCACCAAATCTCTCTTGTGTCTTTTGTATCCAGTTGCCTTAAACCAGTGGTCATGACCCCTTTGGAGGTCGCATATCAGGTATCCTGCATATCAGATATTTGTATTATGATTCGTAACAGTAGCAAAATTATGGGTATGAAGTAGCAACAAAATAAATTTTATTGTTAGGGGTCACCATAACATGAGGAATGCTACAAACCCTAAACTTTTGTTTGGCTGTCCCCTCATTCATACAGCACAAATAACGAAGCCCTATTGAGTCTGTCTGTCTGTCTGTCTGTCTTTCCATCTCTGTCTGTTTCTCTCTTGCTCTCACTCTCTCAAGATTTGAGAGATTTTAATTAATAGAAATAGCTGTACCTAGTCTTTATTTCTGTCCAAAGTAAATGGACTGAAAGCTTTTTAATCCTGAATTTTATCTGGCAGTGACCTCAGAAAGTCTTTGCATCCCACCCCTTCTCTCCATCTCATTGCCACTGGCTTTAATTTTTTATTATTCATTTTCATTTATATTGTATAAAGAACATGATATTATTGTATAACAATATAATCAATGCTACTAAGTTTTCTCTTGGGCTACTATAGCAACTTGTGTTCCCTACCCCAGTCCCTCATTTTACTGCTATCTGTTCTGTTGTGAATTTTATTCTAAACAAAGCATCTGATTTTTAAAAAAGCCAAAATGAAAAAAAGCTATGATTTTTATATTACCTATGAAGTTCAAATATTTTTGTGTGCTGACAAAACACTAGGATCCCTACACAGCCTCCCTCTCCTATTTTTAGCTTCCATTCCAGTCACTGTCCCCAGTTCTCTGGTTACTAACTCTTACTAGTCTTCAAGGTTTCATTCAGTTGTCACGGTCCCTGGGAAGCCACTGTGTAACCTTTGCCTCCCCTGTGGAAGCAGTCTGTTCCTTTGACCTTTGCCCAGCTATTATATTGCTCTTGTTGTATAGTAATCACTTGTTTGCTTACCTGGGAGCCTTCCCCATTCGTTCTCTGCTTTTATTTGCTCAGTACCTGCTAAATGCTAAGTGCTGGGATTCAACTGAACAAAATGAGCAAGATGATCCCTTGCAAAGGGGAGAAATAGACAATAAACAAGAAAGTAAAGGAGATAATTTCAAGCAGTGATAAGTGCTCTAAATGAATAGTTCAAGAAGTGATGGTATAGTGCTCTACTTAGTAGAGACATCATGAAAGGTCTCTCTAAGGACGTGGCATTTAGGATGAGGGGTGAGGAGGCTCAGAATGGAGATTTAGATGTTTCAGAATCCTATGTGATTTTTGTTATTTGCTGTCCATTGTTAAGCTGATTACTCCAGTTATCTGCGCTGAAGCAAGTAATTTAGAAGTCAATTTATGGTTTGAATTGCTATTACTTGACTCCTATTGACAGCTGGGCTAGATTTGCCCTCCGAAAGATTAATTCTTGTAACATGGAAAACAAAACAGAACACATGAACCTAATTTTGGGTAATTGGTATCTTGCTTTGTAATAGCGAGAAAAACATTTTGCCATGAAATAGAGTTGTTACTCAATGATTGTTTATGGCTAATGTTTTTCATTTGTAGATCTGGCCCACATGGAGGCTTATGTACACAGTCTTAAGTCTCTCAAATCCACCTTGCCTGTTTGCCATCTGAAATTGCCTATTAAGCATCAGTTCAGGCTTTAATTATTCTAAACCCATTGTCAATTGAATCTTTTCCATATATTGATTTTTTAATACTAGCAGCTCTACAGTTAATCTGTTATGTGACACCAATCAAATTGCTTTGAAATTATGAACTTGTGCAGGAAAAGCACGTTGTGAATTTGACCACCAAAAGCACTTCCAATTCTCTTGTGGTCTTTGTTCTCATACTTTTCTCTAGTAGTGTAGTTAGACTCATCCTGAACACATGGAATTCTGCTTTTCCTAGTGAGTGTTATTCAGCTATGCATGTGCATGAGTCTTGTTTTGTGTCTGAGATGAAGTCTTTATTTTGTGGGAGAAATGTAAAATATTTATGCCTACTTTTAAAACAATTAAAAATCAAGTAATAACGTAGTTAACTTACTAGTGCTTCCAGAAGCCATCTAAGTTCCTGTGATATATCCTTCTCTTTCCTCTATCTGGTGTTCTACGAGATTCTATGAAGATGTTTTACCTTCTTCTTGACTTTCTCTAGAATTAGACCTTTTGTGAGATCAGGAGGCATGGAAGACTATTTAGTTTTCATAATGTTCAAATATACGCCAAAGAGGAAGGAAGAACCAAGAAGGAATCAAGAAAAGAAAAGCAAGTGAAAACCCCTGATTTTGAAAGTTTTATATATATATATATATATATATATATATATATATATATATATATGATAATTGTAGTTCTTCACCTGTTCTAGCAGATGGGAAATAATATTGTAGTGTTGCTGTTGTCTGTCTTGCTGGTTGAAAATGAAGTTTATTTTTCATATCTTTGCTATTCATTCTTATATCAATTTAGGTCCATATTTCATTTTCCTCTTAGAGACATCTTATTTTTTCTATAAGTATTATGATTTGAAAGGTTTTTCAATAAGAAGTTACATTTTTAAGAAAGAATGTTTGAACTGGGCATGGAGGCACACAGCTGTGATCCCAGCTGAGCTGAAAGGATCATAACTTCAAGGCTAGTTTATCAAAACAAACAAACAAACAAACAACTCCCAAACCAAAAAGGGCCAGTGATTCCATTATTCTAACTGTGTATACAATGTTTGTTTAAATGCAGCTGTGCTCTGTGTAAACTGCAGTGTCTGTATGGATAGACAACTGTTCATCAGGTCATCATCTGGCTCTGCTTATTTGCCTGTAGCTGAACCTCATAACCTGGAGTGTTGGCCTGTTCATGTCTGTGTAAAGTCCTAAAAGTGCCAAATGTGTTGCCTTCTACTCCATTCAGATCTGCTCAGTGGTACAGAGACCTATCTTGGGATTACGTGGTTTGTTCAGATTATTCTCAACCACCATTTTGTGTTGCCTTGTCTCCACCTGCAGAATTGGGAGTTGTAGAATATTTGATAAGCAGTAATGCTTTGAATATTTTTGGTCTTGTTTTGAGGGAAGGTTATTTTCTTAAATAAGTTTCCAAATGTGAAGTTATGTAGCAGTTTGTTTCTTTAAAACTGGTATGGTATATGTTAAGAAATAAAAAGATGGATTAGCTATTTACAGAGTCTGTCTCACATGAGGCCTTATTTAGTAGGTGTTCATGGCACAATTAGTTGTTAAGAGTACCATGGATTTTTCTTAATTGGACTCTGCGTTGAAATTAGAGGTTAAAAATTAAAAAGCCAATTTCATGAAAGTATATTTATTAAAACTCTAATATATACTATCATTCTCTCATCAGAGTAGGGGATAGGATCAATTCTTTGAATTCCTCTGTGTTCTGCTGGAACAAATGACCAGTCTATGAAGCTACTTGGGAGAGGTAGTCAATGACAGTGATTAATGGTTATAAAATTTATCACATGAGCTTCATGACAGCTCTTGGAACAGTGAACTTGTGTTTCCAGACTTGTATGTTCACATTAGCTGGAGAAGAAGCATGGACTACATCTATTGCCTGTCTTTGAAGTTGTCCCAAGTGACAGTTAAGCCATCATCATTCTTCATTTCTTCCCCTTTCTCTGAAACACTAACATAAACATGTACTTTTGTAATTAATGAAAACAGCCACAGGTCAGTGTGGCATTTTCACTCTGTCTTAATATTAACTTGATGCTGCTTTATTGTATTAAAGGGTCACATTTAGACGTCTGGATGATTAGCCGAGATGAGGTTTCACATTATAAAATAGAAACTCTACATTTAGCTTATCTCAGAAAGTGCCAAGTTTTATGGCCACAACTTCCTGGGTTCCAAATACATTTTCTAGAGCCAAATGGTTTTCCTGCAAGTATAAAACAGAACTATGTATCTGATGCAAATAGCAGAGTATATATTTCTTTCCTAAAGAATAATTTCTGGAACATTGGCTGTTTGGGAGGCTGAATTTGGCTTTGATAGGTAGTAGCAGCTAGTTGTCTGTTGTGAAGCAGATGGGAGCTCATATTTCCATGGCTGAAGTGCTTTCTTAGAGTGAGGTTTTCCTTGACCACTAAGCACCGTAAATACAGTTGGGGAGGTGATATTACATGAATCTTGAAATGGTAAGTGAGTCTGCTTGCTTGATGGGTGTTTTCTCATCCCCTTTAAGTCCTTTTCTAGTCAATGTGGAATTTTCTTTCATGGTTCCAGGGTAAGCTTGCTAATGTATCTCTAGAAGAAAATACAGACAATTTAGAAGAAAGATGGCTGGCAGTTATTCTTGATTTATGTTCTTCTATTTGTGTTATAATGAGAATACACCAATTCTCCTATGGTGGGGAAAAGTGAAGTGAACACCAGAGCATCGAGACTCTTAGAGGTATTTAACTACATGCTAACACTATTAGCTATGGCTAGCAGTAACTATGGTAATGTTTCTGGTTTTATTTGGGTGGCTTATTGTAGGCCAACTATTAACAGTACTAAAATGATACTCTCTGAAAACGAAAAAAAAGAATGTGCACACAAATTGAAAATATTGTGCTTGCTGGTTTTTTTTTTTACCCCTCTTGAACTTACCTAGCAATCAAGAACTGCTGGAGAAAGAAATCGTACTGGAATAATCCTGCCAAATCCACTATGTAATCTTGGGATTATTTGTGTGGCTCTACATGGTAACTTGAGTATTTCAGAGCATTCCTGATGAAAATAGCCTTCTAACTTGACAAAACCAGGGCTATTGTAGCACAGTGTTTCAAATGGTAAGAAAAGACTTTTGAGGCAGGGCCTGGAAAGATAGCTCAGTGGTTAAGAGCATTTGTTAACCTTTCAAAGGTCACGGTTTATTTCTGAGTACCCACATGGTGCTTCCCAGCCATTTGTATGCAATTCCAATTGCAGGGGATCCAATATCATGACCTCCATGGTGCACATACGTGTGTGCTAGAAAACACTTAAACATAAAATTAAATGAATAAACTTCATAATTTTTTTTAAAGAAAAGACTTTGGGGACTAATGTTTGCCCTTAGTCCCCTTGTCCTTTGTCTCTGAGCCACAGCTGTCACCTTTCCTAGGCAGTTGAATTCCAAGAATGACTGTCTTATTCAGAGGAAGTGATCATTTGAAAGGACCTTCTTAAAAAAAATAAACTCCAAACGAAATGATTCCAATTGTTTTCCTGATAAGAGGAAGTGGGCACAAAGTCCCACACCTAACTGAGAAACTATTTGTAATAGATAGGTGCCAAGAGACGGAGAAATCAGCTTTCTTCAATGGAGTGACACTGGGTATACCAGCCACACTCCAGGACAGGCCTCATGCTCAGGAATAGTTGTCCAGTACAAAATGGACTTCATCTTTGTGATTTCTTTTGTTATGGCTTGGTGAATTTTTGCCTTTTGGGGATTTTGTTTGTTGTTAGATTTTTTTTTGGTGGGAGTAGAGAGAAAGAACATGAAGTTGGGTCATGGAGGGATTTTGGTGGAGTTGGATCAAAATATATTGTATGAATTTTTTAAAAATTAAAGAAATATCATTATCATCCGTTTTTTATAATTGAAGTTCACAAAGCAGTTTCCCTGCTCTTTCATATATATGCAATGTAGAAATAAGTATGTTTTCAGATGTTGAAAGCTTTAACTTTAGCAGGAGCCTTCTGAAGGGATGCTTACTAGTATCTTTCTATTAAGCGCATAAGGATATCCCAAGTATAAGATTGTCTCCCCATTGACCAAAGTCTTTGAAACTTTCTAATTCACAGATTTTAAAAGTGGTAAATTACGTATGACTTCATAATTATAGGATGAAGTTAGACAATCTTTGCTATTATAGGTTGTCTATTATGTAGCTCTCACTATTGATGGTATTTGATTCTTTTTCTGACTGTGTATATAAATTAAAGTTAATTGTCTAATGTTTTATTGCAGATTAGTGATTTTTTCATTTCCCTTATAGTTTACAATATAGATGTTATTTAAAGTGCATTGGATGGACAAGGGCATACATAGATACATACATACATATGTTCATATATATCTGCAATATTTAAGATTACTTAGGAATTAATGACTATTAACCTTCATATAAAGCCCAAACTAGGCATACTATTAAGACATCATGGCTGGGAATTGTGGTCTGCTTTTGATTCAAATTTTTACTCAAAATTTTTGTGATTCTTTTTTCTACTGAATTCCTGGAAAAAGAAAAACTACCTCATTCCTTTCTACATATTGTGAGATTCAACTCCCTAAACTGTGATTAAAATGCATACAACCAGGATATGGCCATACCACCCTGAACTCAGCTGGGCTTGTGTAATCTTGGAAGGTGCACAAGGTTGGGCTTGCTTAGTACTTGGGTGGGAGGATTTGTACATCCTTGCCTCTGAGGGTTGTTGTTGAGTAAGTTCCTATCTTTGTACTGGCCTTACAAACTGAGTTGGTAAGCATTTCCTTTTATACTATTTTATGGATGTGATTTGTAGCATTGGTATTCATTCTTCTACAAATGATAAGTAGATTTCACAAGTCAAGTTATTTAAGACTAGAGTTTGCTTTGTGAAAAAGTTATCAACTATAAATTCAACCCCTTTAATGGAGCAATCCATATTATCTACATTTTGTCAGTATGGTATGGTCATTTCTGTCTTTCAAGGAATTAGTTCATTTTATTATAATAGGTTATTAGATGTATGAGCATAAAGTGTTGACTAACCTAATATTTTGTGATTATGATTTCAACATCTGTAGAATCTGTCGTAAATTGCCTTTCTTAATCCCCATATTGGTAATTTGTATCTTCTCTCTTACAAATTATGATGAGGACACTTCAAATGCACACTTTGCTATTTTTTCCTGTAAATTATAAATTATTTCATATTGCATCTAAAGATAGATCTTCATTATTTTTTATACAAGCATCTCTCCATCATGTGGCTGTATTATAATGACTATTATTCAATGACTATTATTCATTTTATGAACAATTTTGATAGTTTCCAATATTTTATCATTTCAAATGAATTTTCAATGAATAATTTTGCATATCTACATTTTCATATTGAGGATATTTCCTTAATATAGCTACTTTCTAAAACACAGTTTATTCATCATTTGTGTGTGTGTGTGTGTGTGTGTGTGTGTGTGTGTATGTTTGTGTGCGTGCGTGCATGTGGTGCAGTTGCCTGCAGAGACCAGAAGAGGGCATGAGATTCCCTGGAGCTGAAGTTTCAGGTGGTTTTGGGTCACCGTGTGGGTGTTAGGAACCCAACTCTGGTCCCCTAAAGAACAGTACAGGCTCTTAACCACTGAGGCATCTCTCCAGCTCCTTGTATGAAGATTCCTGAAGAATTTTTTATTTGTATCAGAAAATAGAAGGTTCCTCCCATAATTCTGAGTAAAGCAAAACCAAGTTTGTATGGGGCTATAAATAGGATTCTTGTAGTATTCTTCCTAATATCTATCATTTTCCCTTTGAGATTTTTAAATTATTTTCTCCTTCTAATCATCACTTTTCATATAATTCTCTTACATTCTGAAATGTTCTCAGTTGTAGCTTGACCTGAGATTTGCTTACAGTTAGCAAAAATTTTGTTTTTTTCTTATCTTGTCAAATAAAAATTATATAACAGCAGCAATGTTATATTATTGAGATATTGGCAAGTGCAAACTGTTACTCTTTGTGGGACCACATGTGCAGAAAGAAATTCAGTGTAAGGGAAAAAGACAGCTGTGGAGAGTTCTCCAGTAGGGTGGAAAATCAAACTGGCTTAAATGGTGGAGAAGCCTTATGTTTGATCTCTAATTGAACTTGGAGTTTCTCAGTTATTAAACACAAACTATCAAGTTGGATTTGGTGATCTGAAAGGATGAGTGTTAAGCCTTTCTTAACCTCAGCCTCCCTCAGATGTCTACCCATTTGAAGTTCCCATGAACACATTCTTCTTGTCATCTGCTTTGTGTTTGTTTTTGTAACTGCAAATCTTTGTGTTCTTCTGAATTTTATCTTATAGATCAAATTTCCACTGGGGTGTTTGCTTCCAACTGCCCTTCTCCCAGGCTCTTTGGTGCCAGACTTCCTTGCAAAATGATAGGTCGCCTGATCTGCACTTTACGGCACTTATTTCCCAAAGTTTACTGTGTGTATCTCAGGGTAAGAGCAGGGAGGCAGGGAGAGTGAGAAGCAATGTCTTCATCTGCAGATAATCACCCCAACCCTTATCTGCATATTAAAACAGACAAGGGGTGTTTTGCCTGTTAGTGTCAGCTGCTTGCAAACTAAGCATTTTGTGCCATTCAGATGGTTGGGTCTTGGCTTTCTTAATGCTGGTAATGGTCTGTTGGAAGAAGATGAAAACTCCAGATGGGAGGTCCTGTTTGGAAAGCAATAATGAAATCCTACTATACATTGTTTTATCTTCTTTACAACATTGACCAATATAGACAGATATCATTGTCTGTTATAGAATAGTTTACTTGGTTATCTGTTGATATTCTCAAAGCTTATTTTCAAAGTAGTCATGAGCAGAAGAGATTTTGTGTCCCCTAAGCACTTAGTGTCAGTGGGACATACGCCCATGCTGGCACTGGTAAATTTCTTGAAGGAGCTTGTGATCTACACCCTTATTACTCAAAGCATGTGCACCATCAGCATTTACTGGGAGCTGGGTAGAAAGGCAGGATCCTCAAACATCACTTGAGACCTCTTGAGTCAGAAGTTAAACTATCTACAACATCCCCAAGGGGAGTGAGCATAGCACAGTGGAGACGGAGAACCTGCTTAGGAATCAGCGAGTCTACATTCTCTCTCTCTCTCTCTCTCTCTCTCTCTCTCTCTCTCTCTCTCTCTCTCTCTCTCTCTCTCTCTCTCTCTCTCTCTCTCCCTCCCTCCCTCCAACAGCAGTATGTTTCACAATTTTCTAGAGCTTTGATTTTTCTCATTTAAATTGTCAGCTTTTTTTTTTTTTCAGGCACATGGAAAAAGAGTGGAGGGGCCTGAGGTCTAGAGATCCATTGTGAACTCACTCAAGGAGAGCATATACCTAAAGAACTGATGTTGTTGGCACGTCTATTAAAGCACATTTTGATGCCTCAAGGCAGGTCATGATTTCTTGAAATGGAATCAATCCTCACTGTTCACAGATTGTGTATTTGAGAAGTTGCCTACTTGCTAGAATTTATTTGTATCCCCAAATCAATATTTGCAATGTGTTTTTAGTCACTTACAGATATACATAGAGGTGAACAAAAATTGGATCGCCTAATAAACACATATTTGAGTAAGGTCAAATAAGGCAGTACTGTGTCTTATTGTTCTGCCTTTCATTATGTAACACATACTCTTTTCACAGCCTGTGTAGTACCACAGTCTCCATAGTTTTGTTTCTGGCTTTTGCTATTTACAGTAGCCTCCAAGCCTAATGTTAAAGAGCTGTTTATTGTTTCTAAGTCGAAAAGGGTGGTGATATACTTTACAGGGAAAATATGTGTGTTGCATAAGCTTCCTTCAGGCATAAGTGATAATAATAGTATCTGTGAGGCAATGCCAAGGAACTAACAATATAAACAACATATATTAAATAAAGTATGCTTCAACAGAAACATACATGCAGGAAGGCTTGTGTACTGATCACTTAATGCGGTAACCCTAGTTCAGCATTTTCCCAAGGAACAGTGTTTTCGTAGACACTTCAGTATTTGAAGTGACTTTGGAGAACCTAAGTGCTGCAGACAAGGACAGGGGACTTTATAGAAAGCAACTGGACTAGAATTTCAACCCACAATCTTTTCCTCTTTGGTGCTTGACATTGAGATGTGCTAGAAGGTTTTGCTTGTATTCTGAGCACAATGACAAACTTTGGAATTTACAGAAGCACATTTCAGTATTTGTGGATGTTCTTGTGATAAAGCAGTGTTTCAAGGAGGGTCTTATTGTCCTGTGGATGAAATGACATTCTTACGGGCATGGTATTTGAGACAATTATATCGCTATTGTACTAGAACAGCCAGTTTCTATGTTAAGCCCATTTTTTTACAACTAGGGATTCATGTTTAGAAGGTTATATATCATCTCTTACTATGGCCCACTCTGCACTGGCACCCATTTTTTTCTGGTACACATTATTCTACCCCTCCTCTATGTGAGATCTGAGTGCCCCTGTGGGATAATATTACCTTGGAATACAGTTCCAGATAATCTGAGATTTGACCCCAGGCTTGCTGCTATGCTCTACGGCCTCTGACTGCTTACTACATCTCCCAGGTGTGTAATTTTGTACAGCCTGTCCCTCCACTTGGTACATCATTTCTTTTTCACAGGTCTGGAGGTGGCCTCACAGGCTAAGACTGTAAATTGCCTATTGTACTTACTACTGTCGGTTTCTTATTGCAGTCCTGCATTAGGCAGTGAGGGCTTTGAGGGACAGGTATGGTTTTTTTTTTTTTTTTTTTTTTCAGCTTGGTTTCAACAGTCCCTTTTACCTAGTGTAGGAGTGTCGGATTATGACATTGTAGCAGCTGCTTCTAAATTAGAATTTAGGGGTAAGGCTAACTTGAGTTGTAATGAACTTCCTGTATTAGCAGCTTTGCGTCTGTTCCATGGTATAGAGCATATAAGCGTTTACTATTGGACAGTGTAAAAACAGCCGAGGTTGAAGACATTAGCTGTGAAGGCCAGACAAAACAGGGGTAACTTGTTTTCTGTGGCCAATTATTTTCCAACTAATGATGTGGAGTGTACCAACTGTTAAGATGCCAAGAACATAGAGTAAACTCATGCAGTAAAATCTTAGTCTGTTAATATTCCTCTTCTTGTGTTTGTTTGTTTATTTCAAGATAGGTTCTCAGTGTGTAGCTCTGGCTGGCCCGAAACCATTATAATATGCAAAACTGTAGATGAATGCAAAGTAAACCGTCAGGGTTACGTGACTGGAATGCATGAAAGACACACACATGATTCCTGATAGTGGTGTCTTGGGATGAAGGTAGGGTGACGAGATGGAGAGGATTACATAAAGGAAGATGAGGTATTTTCCATGATCTAGTCTCTGTTGAACACTGGATTTGTGTATATGGGTATGTTAACATAATAAATACAAGTAAACAAGGTCATTGTGAATGGATTATGCATCAGAGATTTAAGTTTAATATGATTTATTCAGTTCTCACCACATTTCAAAAGCTCCCTCTCAGGGACTATTAAGGGAGCTTCCACCCCTTTACCCTATTGAGATAATGACTTAATGACATCCATATGAATTTTGTGTGTTTTGTGTGTGCAGTGGGAAAGAAACAAAATGACCAAATATAAAATGTAATATTAGTGGTGAATTCAAAGACAATAGGCTTTATGAAAATAAGAAAATAATGGGGTACTACACAAAGAGCTGGCCTTTTTGAGTCAATCAGAGACTGAGGGTATGGAGATGAATTGCAATCAACTGTAATGGAGTCCCATTTTCTGGTGCTTGTATTAGCTTGTCCTACATTTTCTTGGCAGCAGGGAGGAAGCAAAGAGCACTATTCAGAGAAAAGCAACTGTGCAAGGCTTAAAAGGAGAATGTTCATCCTATTCTACATTCCACATCACAGAAAGAAACCCTTGCTTTCTCATTTGATGAGAAATATCCTTTATTGGGAAGTCATTCTCCTTTCTATTTCTTCCAGCAGTATTCGTTCTCTGTTTTTTCAATTTCCTGTCAATCATACATTCTCTTTTCTACTTGCATCCTTGAGATTGCTTTTTAGTATCAGTTGGTACAAGACAATGTGCATTTATTTTGGTGACAGCTTTTTCTAGTTACCATGCCAGAATGTCTGCCTTCACAATGAGCTGGCTTTAAGGCACTTCAGATTTCTGCTGGTTCCTAGCATCAGCTGCGAACAGACAAAATTCTGTCTGGGAATAAACTTTCTCATTATGAATCAGGCACTTTAGTTAACCTCTTGACAGAACCAGAGAACCAGAGAGAAGAACTGGGTATTGTTTGGAGTCCCAGGTCATTAAAGACTATCATAGCTCTTCCTGTCTCCGTGGAGATGTGCAGCCATTTTCTTCATAGAACAGCTAACCCATGTATTTTTAGTAGCAGCAGGGGAGGATGGCTATTTGGGTGAGCTATCTACCCAGCTGGAAAACCTAAACATACAAAGGGTCTTAAGTTTCCCTTGATCTTGTTTTCCCCAAATCCTCTACTCCCCCCCCCCTCCTGCCCTGGAGAAGCAGACAAAGGGAAGGCGCACTTGTAAGCATCACCCTCCAGCCTTACTGGCTACAGTTCTCTGCGCCTTTGTGCAGTTTCTTCTATCAGTGGAAGAAGCACATAAGCTCTGCCAGCTGTTTGTCACTTTCAGAGATATTATGCTGTTTCTGTCACGTCTGTCTGGCCAAGCGAAGAGGAGAGTCTTATGATTTGACCAGCTATAAATAGTCTGAGCAGGGGATAATTTCACTTGGCTTTTATGTTTTCCAAACTCCTTCCTTCTTGCTTAGTTGGAATAATTTCTAACTAAATGCAGTGTTGTTTTTTTCTTCTGATAAATAGGAAACCCAGTTTGTACTCTAATTGCATTTGGGCATGATGTCTCCAGATCACATGCAGGATTTGGAGTAAACTGGATTTTGTTTTTTGTTTGTTTGTTTGTGTGTGTTTTTTTTTTTGGAGGGGTTTGGGTTTTTTTTTGGTTATGTTTTGTTTAGTTTTTGCTGTTGTTGTTTTAATTTAAAGATGCTAGTAATGGTGTTTTTGTTAAAGGCATCTTCCTGATGTAGGTTAACGTGTCTATTTGGGGCCAACTTGAACACCATAATCAATGGATTCAGCATCAAGTTGTGCTTTTTGAATTTCCATTCATTGGAGTCAGGGAGAAGTGCCCTGAGTAGGTCTTTGGTTTGTCATTCCCATATCTCTTTAGCAGAAGGTGACTTCCCACGAACACCCTAGGAACTGGGTCAGGAATAGTGAGTAGAAAATGCACAACATGCTATTCTGAAGCAGATTTGGAAACTGGAAGTGAATAATCTATGTAGTTGTTAATTACTAAGGCAAAGATATTTCTCTTTGTGGAAGTGAATGCTGTACAGGATGTGTCATGTAAATGAACTCACTTCACTTTGGGCATTTCTAATAATATAAACCTGATTAAATAAGAATGGCAGGATTCATTCCTGAGGATACACTGATAGAGATGATGGCCCATGTCATAAAATAAGGTGTAGTTATAGGAGAAGCCATAGATTACAAACACTGCAAATCTATCTTAAAATGGTTTCTCTAAAAGAATTTCAGTTTACAAACTGCAGGATCATTTTATACAAATTGTCCTAAGTATATAGCCTGGTCAGGTCTGTGTATTCTTTGGAAGACAAGGCACCAGAAGTGGTGAATAAATTTAAAAATAGACAGACATGCTACCAAGGAAATGTTAGAAAGCAAACACCATGACTTGAATAAACAAGGAAAACACAAACTGGAAAAATTATTGATGGCAGACAAAATGAGCAATATTCTCAAAAATTAATGCCAGTGAGAAGGCAAAGGATATGAACAGATATTGTACTGAAATGTGTCTGCAAATGCCAATGAACACATGAATAGTACTTAGTATTATTGTATTGTTAATCATTAGGAAAATGCAAATCAAAACTACATGATTCTAATATCTATAATAAACCAAGTGTTTCTAGCAAGGATATGAAAAAATTGGAACCCTTATGCATTCCTGGTGGGAACTTAGAATGGTACAGATGCTCTGGAACACAGTCTGGCATTTCTTTAAATGAATGACACACAGTTTCCCTGTGCCAACACCTACTGTTAGAGACAGATCCAAGAGAATTGAAAACACTTTTATGGGGCTAGAAAGATGGCTCAGCGATTAAGAGCCTGTGCTGTTCTTCCAGAGGACCTGGGTTCAGTTTCTAGCACCCTTGTTGGGTGGCATACCTATAATTCATGTGATCCAAAGCCCTCTTATAGCCTCTGTGGGCACCCACACGCATATGAACATGCACATAGACCAACATATACATATAAGCAAGTCTTTTAAAACACTTTGGGGGGGAAGGAAGGGTTTATTTGGCTTACATGTTCTGATCATAGTTCACTGTAAAAAGAAGTCAGGGCAGGAGTGTTAGAAGCCTGTTCTTATTGTTTTTTCCTTTTTAACTTTTTTTTTTTTTTTTTTTTTTTTTTTTTTTTTTTTTTTTTTTTTTTTTTTGGTTTTTCGAGACAGGGTTTCTCTGTGTAGCTTTGCGCCTTTCCTGGAACTCACTTGGTAGCCCAGGCTGGCCTCGAACTCACAGAGATCCGCCTGGCTCTGCCTCCCGAGTGCTGGGATTAAAGGTGTGCGCCACCACCGCCCGGCTCCTTTTTAACTTTTAAAATTTTATGTGTGTGGTTGTTTTGCCTGCATGTATGTCTGACCCACATAGAGGCTAGAAGAAGGCATTAGATCTCCCCATGACTGGTGTTAGAGGTGATTGTTAGCCATCATGTGGGTACTGGCAATTGAACCCAGGTCCTCTGCAAGAACAACAAATGCTCTTAACCCCTGAGCCAACTCTCCAGCTCCCAAAGCCTGTTCTTTTCTAATGAGAAAAGGAGTGGATCCAGAGAGGAGAGGAGGTGGGGAGGAGCTTTCTAATGAGAAAGGGAGTGGATCCAGAGAGGAGAGGAGGTGGGGAGGAGCTTTCTAATGAGAAAGGGAGTGGATCCAGAGAGGAGAGGAGGTGGGGAGGAGCTTTTAAAACACTTTTATATAATCACTTGTTATAGAAATGTTTGTGGAATCATTATTCACAATAGCCCCAGAGTGGAAACAATCCAAACATTCACCAATTGATTATTAATAAAAGTTACTATATTTAAAGTAAAATGTTATTTGAGAATTTAGAAGAATGGAATATTGATCTATGCTATGTCATGGATGAACCTTGAAAACATGCTGAGTAAAAACACCAGTCATGAAAGTCCATACCGTTTATGACTCAGCTAATATAAAATTTTCAGATAGGCTCTGTGGAACCAGCAGTAAGTAATAAGTATTTGCCTTAGAGTGGGGGTATATGGAGGACTGGGGAACAAGAGCCAATGAAAGAGTTGGAAAAGATGCAAGATAAGGCAGTTGATTTGGGCCTGAGGAACTAGAAGAAGCAGAGCTCCCCTCTTCTTGAATTCATTAGGTCATAGTTTCTAGGCTGGTAGCTGGTGGGATGACTATACTCTCTTGGTCTTGGATCCTGAATCTTAAGTCCCATAGTATCATTGCTCTACAACCTGGAGGTTATGCTTGGAACAGAGGGTGCCTTTCCCCACATCTCTGTCTTATCAGAGTTATTGCTGCGACCCCATACCTAGCATGTCTCCCTGTATATGCTGTGCCTTATCTGGAGCTTGAACATTTTCCCTAAGAAAATGCATTTTTTTAAATGATTCAGTTTCATTAGCATGACAGTTTATTGCAAATCTAGTGTGATTTCAGATCATCTATTACATGGTGTAAAGGATGTGTCCAGGCTTCAAATACATGTCTCACATAGAATCCTTTTGATGAGATGGAACTGCCTGTATTCAGTTAGGGAGGTAATCTACAAAAATAAGATGAAGAACTTAGGTTATTTAGGTTAAAATATAGTCACTGTCAAGTTCCCATTCCTAACTTTCTGGGAGTTAATGTAGAGATGTACACTGTAGCTTGTTAGATGTAATTAGTATGCAGCTGACATCCAAGAACATCCATGTGTGATGAATTTCATTAATCCAGTGATTTACAAAAGGAGCTTGAATTAAGCACTTCTTCATGCTCCAGAGACTTCATTGAGCTGCTTGCTATTGGTCACCAGTTTCTCCAAATACAGTGAAGTAACAAAAATCAAAAGACAGCTAGGAATGCAAGATGACTCAGAGACATATGGACATGGCATTGCAGATCGTGGAATAGGGAAAAGAATTGTAACTTTATTTAGCTGTCCCACTTAGAATAACTGCTTTTCTTATTTAACATTCATAAGATAAAAAGTTATACCCCTACTTGGCTTCAGTTTTTTCTTGTCCTGAAGTAATAATCCTCACAAGATGTAGAACCCAAGCTCCTGGAGAACTTGTAGACATATAGATGCATAGACCTAACACTTGGTCCTGTGGTGAGGCCATAAAATGGACATTTTAAATAAATGCCCAAACAGTGCTGTGGCTGATCCTCCTGCAGCTGCTAAACCAGCTGCTCATCTATCAAATTTAGAAAATTACTTTCAACTCTAGAGTCCTTTAGTTTGTGACTTCGTGTTTGGATATCTGAGGCACATGCTTGGGACTCAAGATGAGCGCTGATCATCTAACTTACTCTGAGGGTTCATTGTCTTTCTGACCCTAGAGACCAAAGCATGACCATGGGTTACTGTGTGCAGAAAGGCTGCTCTCTGGTCTAATTTGGGCTGTGAGTGGGGAAGAAGTAGGTGGGAACCAGAAGCTGCTTTGAACTCAAATTAAGATTCTCAAGTGAGTTCTGAATATCTTGCAAGGCTCTCATTTTTCTATTTAGGCATCACCTGGAATCTCCTGAAATGACCCCTCACTTACTTAGCTGGATCTCGGATAGGGAAGTACTGAAACCACGAGGAAGTTTGGGGAAACAGGGAGAGAAATAAAGCAAATACTGAGGTTACAGGCAGGGCTGAGAGTTGTCGTCAAGGACATTGGGGCATCCTTTGAAAAACATGGGTTTCCTTTAGTTTGAACATGCAGTAGCTTTCTGGAGATGATGCTGTGTAAAAAGAACAAAGGGAGATAATGGAACTGATAGCTTTGACCTCAGTTATGATCTAGGCAAACTAACATACCAAACAGTGTGTCTGCCCACCAGCACTGCAGCAGAATCAAACCATGGTAGGCACCTGCCCTTTCAGAAGACATGGTTTGTTTGGACATGCTCAGCACTGCTGCTTTGCTTTCTTGGCCCTTTCTTAGTGGATGAAAGGTAGCACGTCACAGTTACACGGCTTGAGCTTGTTGCAGGTAATTGCTGAGAAGTGTGAGGAAAGGGGGATGCTTTGTTACATATAATATTATGCTATGTATTTGTTATAACTAATTTAACACCTTGGTATATATTTAACATTTTGCTGCACACCCATTTTCTTCAGTGCTCACAAAATGGGGCCCTGCTACTCAAATAATGTAACCACTCTTTCCTGAAAATAATATTGTATGCTTGCATTTCTTGCATTATTATTGGTGACATGCATGGAGACTGTTGCATAAATACGTTGTCCCCTAGGTAATCAATGTTCTCTGATAGTCTTGGTCCCATTTCCATTTTTGGCCATTATGCTATGTTGGAATGGTCTTCCCTGAAAGTGCATTTTTCCATGAGTGTCTCCTTATTTCCCCAGGAGAGCACCCTAGAAGCAGAATCTTCAGTTAGAGATATACATGCTTTGGAATTGCTTTTGGTGTCCAGTGCTTCATTGCCCTGTAGAAGTGAGGGTCCTCTCATAAGCTCTTAGTAGTGTCTGAAGCAGCCTGCATGCTACAAAATGAGTGCCTGTTATTTTTAAGACGGGCTGTCACGGCAGCAGAGAGCACTGGGGTTGGTTTTTTGAATGAAAGTGTTAGGAAGCAGAACGTGTCTGAAGTGCTTCTGGGGAGTATTATTGGAGCTTCCTGTCGTCATTTGTGCACTGCTGGGATAAGGAACAGCTTCTATTCTTAGTGGAAGACAGTGTGAGAGACACCAAATGTTTACCATCAGGCTTCCGCTGTGTTTAGAGCTTCATCTATGGAAATAGTTTTCCTTAAATACTATTTTATATTTATCTGTAGTTAGTTGAAAAGCTTATGCAGCCAACTATCTGCTCACACATTCATTTCAAGACTGCCTTCAGTTTTGATCGCTAACTTTGATATCATTCAGAATTAATGAACTTTTGTGCACTGTATTTGCCTGCAGGGTTTTTTGGGGGGTGTGGGGGTGCTTAAGAACAATTACAGTAAGGAAATTCAGGAACCTCTGTTTCTTAAAAGAGTGCAGAGAATCCTTTGAGGGAAAAATGTTCCTTTATTTTACAAGTGAGTCTGTGGCATACACCCTTGAAAATAAGGCTCATAATTCTAAAGCGTATGGTCTCGCCAGTCTTTGCAAATGCCGTATTCAGATTTCACAGCAAATTATTAACAAAGACATGGGTGCCTGAAACAAGGAAGAGAAGGGTGGATACAGCAAGAATGTCTCTGTGTAATGTTAAATTCCCATCTTGGATCTCAAACATGCCTCCTTCACCAGAGCTAAAATTCTTTTGTATGAGGTTGTTCAAGAACTTTCAGAGATTTTTATGCCCCATGTATGCATATAGTATCTCTGAGACAATTCCATTTGATTTTATGATTTGTTGTTAATTCGATTGCTGGGAGTTTTGCATTTTTTTATTTGTGTTATTAGTATCTGTCTGCATATATAAAAGCATGTACATGCCTGATGGCTATGGAGGTCAGAGGAGGGCATTAGATGCCTGGAACTGGAGTTACATATGATTGTGAGCCACCATGTAGATTCTGGGAACTGAACCTGGGTCCTCTGCAAAAACAGCAAGTGCTCTTAGCTGCTGAGCCATCTCTAGTCCCAAGTTATTTATTTTTAATGGTTTCTTTTTCACAGAAAGTAATGACTAACTAATAGTCACTCATTTAACAAACATTTCTGTGGTATATTCCAGATATTAGTCATTTTTTTTTAGAGTTTTATAAGAATCAACTAAGTTCATAGTTACTCATATTAGCCCATTTCTCTTATGAGGAAGCAGAGGCACAGGGTCCTTAACAGATTATTCAGAATCACCCAGCCAATGAATGAAAAAGCTGGTAGTCCAAATTGTATGGCAGCCTGAACTGCCTGGCATTTATATAGTTTGCTACAACCATGACAGTTTTTTTAAAAAAATACTAATTTATATAAAGAAGAAAAACTCATTCTTAGAAGGTAAAATCCAGAAACGAGTTTTGGGAGTTCCCTGGATGATTCTAGTGGCAGCCAAGATTAAGAAACTCTGATCTCAGTAAAGAGACATTTTCTGACGGCCTATAATTTACTAGAAACTTCTGATGAAAATTATCACTGGGCCTTTGTCTTGGTTCACTTTACTGTATCTTCTAGGAGGTGAAAACCTGTTCTCAAAGGACCAGTCTTCTTCAAGCACGGGTAGTTGAAGGTTGGGAAAAACCATTCCTTCTGAAGATTCTGTTCCTGACAACATTGTAGAAAAGTCAGAATGTGGATTCATTTGCGTTAGCATACATCAACTAGATGTTTCCTTTTATTATTTTGGTGACTGGATTATGTTACTTTTATTGAAATGAGTAGCCATGTTGGTTTGAATTTTCCACATCTGAACTTGGAGATGAATCTCAAAAGAAGAGAATTCCAATGGTGGTAGAATAGATACAGGAACAGTATGAAGTATGAGCATCTTCAGCCCACCATGAGTGCTGTTCAATTGTCCATTCCTTTTTTTGCCTGGCCAAACATTCAGTACATGACAATTTGAAAAGAAGTTTTCTATTAGAGCAACTCAGTAAAATTAAACAGCAAAACAGCTCTGAAGACATGTGACTCTTGGTCAAGGTGTGTGCATAACATATATAGCATTTAAAGAAACCCATCAAGCATGGCTCAGTAATTAATGCAAAACACTTTTTCTCGGCTTCATCTCAGTCATGCTGGGAAAGTGAATTTGTTGTTCAGGGAATTTATTTTGGAATTACCTTTTGTTCAAACAAGACTAAGTCATGTTGGGGAAAATGGTAAGAGCAGTCCCTTTTGAACAGACACTCGTCTGTTGTTCTTAGAAGCCTGTCAGCCTGCTGGAATCCTCTGGGTTAAAGAGCGTGAAGGCATTTTTCTCGTTATGGCTGTACATGAAAACTAATTACAGAGAACCCTGTTTCTGTTTGCTGCTGCCTGAAGTGTCTTCTAGACTTGCATTTTGGTGACTGCTGTTTCTGAATTTATAGTGATAAAAATATACTACCCCCGCTGTTTGTGGGGAGAGCAGAGACAAATAGCACAGATTGTGACATACTCTCTGACTCAATTTATTTTTAAATTGTGAAATGTATTGAAAATATAAAAAAAAACATTAGTGAAGATGCAGTATAAAGAATAATAAAACACATGCTCATGCATCCAGCACTCAGTTTACGAAATGAAAGAAGAATAGTTATTTCAAGGTGTCTGTCCTGTGTCCTTGCCCACTGGCATTATCCTCCCTCCCAGCACAGATAATCCCTACCTTGACTTGTGTTACTCCTTCTGTTGCTTTTTTATTTTAGCTTCTGCTGAACAGTATGTTGTTTGATTTTGAGAACAGCATCCAACATAAATCTAGCTTTGTAAGGAAGGGGAGAGATTGCTGTATTCAATAGAAAGCCCCAAAGGGAAGGGAAAATAAACTCAGTCTATGAGAGACTCTTGACTTCAGTTTCCATGAGTTTATGTGTGGGATAAATGCTGTGTGAAACTCTGGGTGAATCTGGGGAAGATGGGGTTCCTCACAATCAGGACATCTGACTGGCACATAGAGTGAGCTGTATATCAAGTGTCAGCAAGAATGTGGTCACAGGCACAGGTCATTTCTCATTCCCTCCTCTTGGAGCTCACAGACAACCCTTTCCAGCTCTCAGGAATAGGCTAAAGCAGAATGCTGCCATGAAGTAAAATTAGGGCCCTTGCTGGTCCAAACAGCACAAAAGAGCAGGAAATCACATCAGCCTATAGCCCCCCAAAAAAGCCAAACAGAAAAATCTGGATCCAGTTTACTTGGTCATTGGTTTTTACTTCAAAGACAGCGGACATATAACTTGTGCTAAACAGTCCTCAGGGTGCCTATCTTTTGAGTGACAATGCTTCAATTCGAATTGTCTCCCCTACTTTTGGCTCAGGGGTCCATTCTTTACTTTTATGCATAGCTCCCCTCAACCTCTATCCCATGTTAAAGTTAATTTTATTGTGTGTTAATTCTTTTTTAAATTTTACTGGAATACATCCTCCAGTAACTTTCTGAGAAAGTATAATGGGAAATATATTTTTTGAGTCTTTACTTACTTCAAAATATTTGGTTCTGTATTATTTCATGAGGGGTTAGGAGAATTCTGAAGTAGAAACCTGGGGACTGAGGTTTAGTGATAGAGCATGTCCTTATCCTGTGTGAGTCCTGTGCTCATCCCTAGCATCAAAAATTAAGTAAAAAACAAATTTCTAATGAAAGTTCGCATATTGCCCTCTGTTATTTTCTGTTTTGATTGTTGTTAGTTATAGGGGGATGTAAAGGCATTTAGATTCCTTATGGGCTACATATGACCTGACTTCTTTTTTTTGTGTGAACATGTGAAGTCTTTTGACACCAAGGCTCTTAAATGCTACACTAAAGGGCCATGGTATGGCTTTGATTTCATCCATCCACTGTTTGGAGCTTTCTATGATCTACTGTATGTTCTTTCATTCTCACACCTCAATTCCTGAAGGATTAGAAAAATTTCTCAAATTATTTTAATTTTTTTCCCGCTTTTCTCTTGTCATTCTGAAACTCATATCCAGAAGCTGAAGTCTCCATAGCAATTATATTTTGCAATCTAGGCTGGTCTTAACCCCCTGACTCTCTTGGTTCTACTTCCCATATTCTAGGGCTATAAGCATGTGCTACCATACTCAGCCTTTTCTCCTGTTTTTAAGCTCTTTATATTTACGCTAGCATTCTCATAGGGGGTAGCTGTAAATATTTCTGTTGTTTTTTATTTCTCTATATTTTTCATTTCCAAAATAGTTAGGTTTTTAAATGTTGTTCTTTTTGTTATGTCATGGATACCATAGATTATCTCTTTGAGACTATGATTGATGTGTGTTTGTTTGTTTTGTTCTAGCTATTCCATTTAAGTTGTTCTTTTGTGCACTTGTTTTGATCTGTCTTCCTTGGCAGAGGCTTTTCTCACATATCTGATAATCCTGGGTTGCTTGGAAACCAGATAGCTGCTGAAGCTCTTAATAGGTGGGTGGAACTTTGAAAATTTGATCTGGCTTGGGCACTTATTGGGAAACTTGAAGGTTAGTATCTTTAGGTCATTCTCTTACCTTAGGTCACTTACATGCCCCAGAGAAGCTGAGAAAAGTTGGGTCTGCTGTCCAGTCTGGGAGACTCTTGGGGCAAGAGGCCTTGGAGAATGTCTCTACATTCAGGATTTCTCACGCATTTGATCACTTCATGCCCATTGTTCTAGTAGCACGTTCATGCCTCTGCCCTCCAGGCGTGGATGCGGTCTTGTGGGGGGAGGCAGTCCCTCCATGGAATACAATGGGGAAGTAGGTGTAACTGGCTTGCTTTCCAGCCCCTATGCTTTTGTCAGGTCTTCAGCCCAGTTTCAGAGGCTCATTGTCCAGTTCCCTCCCCTCTGCTTTGAGGTCGTCTTTCCGCGGTGCCTGCTGAGCTGCTTATTGTTTACCTTTCAGCTTCTAAAGCATTGTTGCTGTTACCACCCGCTTTCACCTCCTGAGTTTATCTTGTGGAAAAAGAAAAAAAGACAAATAATTCCTTTTGGTGATCTCGGTGTGGTTTCAAGGGAATGAAATTATAAGTATATGTTCTGTCCATCTTGGTAGTTGGGGTTTTGTTTTCCTTTTTGTATTATATGAATCTAGTTCAGTTTTGAAGATTCAGAGTCAAAGGCTTCTGGGCCTTTATGGAATGTCTTTAGGCCAGATACTGTGCAGCTCTTTGTGCGTGTAGAAAGGCCTGTTGAATGAATGCCATCCTTATTTTACAAAAGACAAAATTCAAAATGGAATTTCCAATAAAGCACTGCCCTAAGGGTGGATCTAAATGTAATTCAATGGACTGGAGAGGTGTCTCAGCTTTAAGAGCACTGGCTGTTCTTCCAGAAGACTCAGGTTCAATTCCCAGTCACCAACATGGCATTTCACCATCACCTGTTGCTTCCATCCCAGAGGATCTGATGCCCTATTTTGGCTGCTGTATGTCCCAGGTACCCACTTAGCACACAAGCATACATGCAGGCAAAACACTTATACACACAGAATAAAATAATAATGAAAGTTTTTTTTTTTTTAAAGAATATAGAGACAGGCAGATCTCTTGAGTTTGAAGCCAGCCTGGTCTACAAAGCAAGTTCCAGGACAGTCAGTCTACACAGAGAAACCCTGTCTCGAAAAACCAAAAAGAAAAGAAAAGAAAAAAAGAGAGAAAAGAAAAGAAAAGAAAGAAGTAAGGAAGTAAAAAATTTAATCTAAGATGTGGTTCAAAACCCTGTGGAAGCTTTGGACTAGTCCGTTTCCTTTGCTAGGGGCTGAATTATAATCATGCCTGTGAAGCCTATCAATATGAGCATGAGTTAACTGACTAGGTCTTGAAGGAGAAAAACATTCCAATATGTTTTGAGTTGACCAAGCTTGCTTCCCCTTTCTGGAAGCAAATGGGGTCCCCAGAAAGCATGAGAACTATCTGCTTTCGCCAGCTGCAGGAACACTCTTCCTGCTAGCTTACTGTGAGGCTGAAGGTCATTCATGGTCGCTGTTCCGCTATCAGTGCAGAGAACAAAATACACATGATGTTCTGGCCCACCCAGTGGAATATATATCCTATAAGTGAGATTGTGCTGTCATGAAGACCTTGTTTTCTATATGAGTACAAGACTAGGTATCTCCTTATCCATTCAGTGTCGTGGGCATCAGCATCTCAATTCCCTGGTGAGGCTTTTGCTTTCTTTGTGCAGCAGTAGGAAGCCATTGATCCATAAAATGAATACCACTGTTAATGTGATCTTCAGAGTCTTGGCAGAGCTAATTACTTGCTATTAGGTATTTTATGCAGACCCTTTGTCAAACTGACCAAATTATGTATCAAAAATACTTCAGCACTGAAGAGCTTTAAGTAGGAGCAGATAAGTTTTATGTTAGAGTGTTAAAACTATTGACAAATACATTTTCTGAGTACCAAGGATTTAATTCTTAGTTTTCAACAGCAGAGAACTTTCTATGCATGGCTGCTTAGTTATTAACAGTAAGATTCTGTCTATATTCTTTCCTATACCTATAGATAGTCTTTTGCTTAGAATTATATAGTGTAAAATATGGTATAAAATAGTTATACATAGCTGAAAATATAAACTATTATCACCCTACTGCTGCCTGTGAACCCTGGACCTGAGCTGGACTTCCATTTCAAAACCAAGTCTTAAGACAAATTATTTTTAGTGCCTATAGAGAAAACCCTTTTCAGTTAAAAGGATTAAACAAGTGTTGGACCAGTTTGATCTGTTCTGAGATACACATTTGGGTCAAGTTCTAGCAAAAACATTATAAGGACACGTGGTAAACTGCCTTGCTCTCTTTAACTAGATCTTTTATCTTGGAGAGACAGTGATGGAGTATGTATGTCTTGAGTATTTCATTTGATAGCTATGACTTGAACTTGTATTTTAGTTTGTTGTTATTGTTATAGGGATGATCTCTACCATTACCCAAAAGAAAAAAAATAAGTCTTTCAAACTAGAAAAATTTGCTATCTCGAAAGCAAATTCTGAATTCCAGAGTACTTTAGAAGACTCATGCCTGTTAACCTGGGGATTTTGAGAATTTGATTACTTCAAATCTCTCACGAGAGAGTGCACATTGGACTTGGGAGTTAGACTTAGGTTTTGAGTTGGCCTCCATCTTATATTCTAAAAAAAGTTCTTTGACCTCTATAGACTTATTCTACATCATGAAATGAGCGTAACTGGCAGTTTGAATGGTTAATGTGAATTTAAAAGAAAAAAGACATCCCTGATGGGTATAGTCGAATACCTATAGTGGAATTGGGGGCTCTAACCATAGTCATGGCATTGATCACCAGTACATTGTGCCTGTTAACCTATATTGTAAAAACACTGTATGTTATGAACTTACCAGACCGTCTCTGTGGTAGGCACTATGTTAATATTCCCACTCTACAGAGGAGAAAGCTGAAACACCGAAAGTGTAGGTCACACTGCCTGTGAGTGGGAGAGCTGGTCTTTCCACTCAGGTAGTCTGCCTCCAGAGCCTGTCTTTACTACTACGCAGGAAGTGGTTAACAACAATGTGCTTGTTTGTGTTCATCAGTAGGACAGTGTTCCTGTCCTGTTCATTTGCATATTCTTGGTAGTAATAGGTCCTCCACAAGTGTATAATGGATAAGTGGGTGAAGGCATTTCCAGAACCTACTGAGGCCACTCTGGGTTCCCCAAACCTGATCTGCTGTGTTCAACTTCCACACACCTCCACAAACATCCTCTCACCTCTGAGTGCGGTGTCAAACATTGTGTTGATATTTTTACTAAGCATTTCAACCTGGCCATAACCACCTTGTGGTGGCTGTGAAAGATTTGCTGGATAGAGACCTTTAAAAGCTATTTCCTAAAAGCATAGGTGAGCCAATTTCGTCTAGAAAGTACCAGATAGTAAACATTTTTGGCTTTGCAAGACATAAAGTCTCTGGTACTACTCCACTAGAGTTGCAAAACAGCCGCAGACAGCCTTTGCGGCTTTGTGCCAAGAAAACTTTATTGACAAAGAGCCTGGCTGGCTGCCATCTGCCTGAGAGCTGTCTTTTGCTGACCCTGCCTTACAGTGCTGGCTTTCTCATTTTGTACTGCTGAAGAATCACCTTTTAAAAATAGAGTTTCCTGGACTTGTCCCTGTTCAAAGATAATATTCATTTAAAAAAAAGCAAAGTCATTACTTTCATACAGATAAAATTGAACTTGAGTTAAAGATTTCATTTTATTCCTGTGAGGAAATCTGGCTGATGCTACAAACAGTTCAAAGGGGGAGAAGTCAGAATGCACAAATTTATGTTGAGTAAAAGAACTGAATTGCAAATGAAGGCAAAACTGATTTTTTTCCTTGCAGGGGGAAAATGGCACTTTTTGTATCTGTTGGTGGACTATAACTTATAAAGATGCAAGGAGGGCTTAGAACTTGGAAACATGAGTGTATTCCTTGTAGTGTCCAGGTTTTTCTTTAAAGTGAGCAGTTTAGAGAGCCCAGTTTTTAACGCATTGAGAAAGCAAGACTTGCCACACTTGGAGCAGCATTGTGTATGTCTCCCTTGCTTACAGGGTCTTCTCCATCTTTTGTGCCCTGAAAACTTCTCCTCTGACTTAGGGAGATCAGCTCTTTGTTGTGAAGCTCACCCTTCCATTTTACCAAATGGATGACAAATGGTTTGCTCTTTTCTTTCTTCTTTTTTTTGTGGAGGTTAATGGAGACAGAGGAAGATTGGGTATTAGAGGAAATCTCATTGTTTTATTTTCCCATTTGCTCGCGTCAAAGATAAGGACCAAAGAGATATAACTTGTATTGATCATAAAAATATTTTACATAGACAAAGAAAAAGACATTTGCACTGGAGAGAAACCAAACCTGGAAGTTCTTGGTGCAGTTATAAGAAGGAGAAGAAATGGAGATGGGGAGAAACAGATGACCTCTGAGCAGGACTGTCATGTTGCACAGGGATAGGAACAATCAGGAATTGGGGAAAAGGCCAGAAGAGAGAGGCTTCAGTAAATATGTCATCAAGGAACCAAAACTCCTTGGCTTCTCAGCCCCATATACTTTTGTGTTCCTGGAGAACTTGGATTGTAACAGCTGTCCCGTTATGTTGAATACTGTTCCTCCCTGGATAGAACAGACAATCTGACTTGTGCATTTCTAAACAGAGGATGTTCAGAAAGCTCCTTCCTACCCATACTTCCCTTTACACACATTGCTTAGTGTGAAAATACAACAGAATAGACAGGTGGATAACTAGCTGTTTATGATATAATATTTGTAAATTCTTGGTTAAATTAGGGTAGAGGGAGCAAAATTTGCACCTCTGATGTTATTTCATGTGGGAATGCTGGCAGAATGGTAGGGAAAGTTCAGTTCCCCCCACAAATCTTTTGCTAAAGTACTTTGCCTTCTCCAAGTCTACCCACTGTCATGGAGCTGCCTTGAGACTGGTGCCATTTCATACTAGGCCAAGAACCTTTGTGTGAATCTCCTCGCTTGATGAGCTTACAAGCTTTTAAGGCAGACATTTATTTCCCCATCCTGTTCTGAAAGAGGTCATGCTATGTCCAAGAGATCCAACAAACCATCGATACAGATGACAGGTGTGTAGGCTTGGGAGTAGAGTGTCTCTGTGGAGAGACAGAAGAGGGAAGGTATGCCAGGGTGGCAGACTGTGGGCCAAAGCAAAGACTGATAGTTGGTGTGAGCAAGGGGGCTTTTCTCTCTGGAAGTGAAACTGACTGGAGTTCATTGTGCTACTGTGTACCCATGACTTGCTAAGGATTCCGTCCCAAGTGGGTCTTTTCCCAGACATGTGATCTTAGGACCTGCTAGTTTTCCTGGAAATATCAATTCATTATTCATTTTGAGATGTTAGGCCAGAGGTGCAATTTTTGGCTAGGGTCAAGATCCTAAAGAATAAGGCTGCCCCTTAGCCACTGCTGGCCACTGCCATATCTCAAGCCTCTTGCTTAGCGAGAGGCAGAGAAAGCAGCAGTTGTAGCAGCTGTTTGCACCTCTTGGGCCACCAGGAATGAACACTGGAATCTGGCCTGCTGGGATTTGGTATGCAACCCTGCTGCTGGGTCCAACCAGCTCTGAGTACTTGGTGTTTCCTAAAAGAGCACAGCAAATGTGCTATATTCTTTTTCCGCACGCAGTGTGCTGTCATCTTGTTTAGATGCCAAAGTCTGTCCCCAGCATAGGGTGGTTATGAGTATTACTTAGGTAAGGCACAGGCTTGTCCTTCAGTCCCTCTCTGAGCACTACAGGAAAGGCCTTCTTCTTGTCTCTGAAACAGTCATTTGCTACAGGTTTTTAGAGTTGTGGTCACAGAACTTGTAAGGGAGCTTGGAGCTGCATGAACCTGTTTTCGGGTGGCACCTGTTGCCATTTTCGATTCATAACACTATGGTCCTAATTTAGACTGAGAATCTGAATGGCTCTGTGGCTACCATAGCATTGACATTCTTAGTTTCGTGTCCATGTGTTGCCTGCGCAGAGCATGATGAAACCAAATTGAATCTCTCTTTCACTATGTTTTTTAAATTTTATTTTTTGTTTTGTTTTTAATTGACAGCTAATTGTGTGTGTGTGTGTGTGTGTGTGTGTGTGTGTGTGTGTGTGTGTGTGTGTTAGAGTGTGATGCTTTGCTACATATGCATATTGTGGAATCATCAAACCAGGTCAGTTGGCATATCTGTCACCTGGAGTATTTGTTGTTTATGACAAGGGCAGATAAAATCCTCTTGACTCTTTTGAGATATGTGATGCATTTTGTTAGCAATAGTCACTGCTGTGTGCAATAGGGCACTGGAACTTATTCCTTTTATCTAATGGAACGTTGTCCCATTAACCAATTATGTCTCTCCCTGTGCTGTCTATTTTCAGCCTCTAGGAACCTCCATTTTATTCTCAACTGATATAAATATGACTTTTTGATTCTACATCTGAGTAAAAATATAATGTATCTCTGTCTTTTTGTACATACCTTATGTCTTTTAGGTGTATCCATGTTGCCACAAGTAACAGCATTATAACAGGTTTTATAGCTGAATGATACTACTCCATTTTTGTGTGTGTGTGTTTGCATGTGATAGTTTTTTTAACCCATATTTCCATTGATAGACACTTAGCTCTATGTCTTAGCTATTATGAATAATGTTGCAATTAATGTGGGGTTTAAGCTGCAAATCTTTATCTAATATACAAGTGAATTTTTAGGACTGATGGGGCTTTCTAATATTGCACAAATTATCTTTTATTTTGTAGGTAGATATAATAATAAGCAAAAAGTTTTAAAACCTTATATTGGGAATTGGGCATGATGGTGCACACCAGTAAGCCAGCAACTGGGAGTCTGAAGCAGTAGGATTGCCATTGAGTTTGAGGCCAGTCTGGGCACTTAGTAAGTCACTGTCCCCAGCCTGAGCTACATTGTGAACCTGTCTAAATATAAGACCAACAAGAACAACAACAGACCCATGTGTTGGGAGATGAATTTAAAAAAATCACTAAAGCATTTAAGCTATCCCAACCACTGATATGTGATATAGCTACTCAGATCTCTCTCTTCTCTCCACCCCTCGCCTGACCATCTGTCTGTCTGTCTGTCTGTCTGTCTCTCTCTCTCTCTCTCTCTCTCTCTCTCTCTCTCTCTCTCTCTCTCTCTCTCTCTCTGTGTGTGCTCATGCTTACTTATACTTGTGTCCTGGAGCAAACACCCATGACATTAGGAAACCCATCATCAGGCAGAGCCTAGTCTAGGGCAGCTGGGATTGGCTGGATTTTGGTACCCCATTTGGTAAAGAATAATGAATGTGGGAACATGTGTGGCTAGTCTCTGTCCCTTGGCATTCAGAAATTGCTGACTCATAGGGGCGGGGTCATGTGTTTTTTACTGCTCTATTTCCAACACAATACTTGCCACACAAAAAAGCTCAATAAATATGTGCTTGGAGCCTGTCAGAATTAGGGATGCTTTCCCATCTGAATAGATTGGATCATATGGATCCTCTTGACAGGCATGATATAAGCAACATTATACTACTTCACTTTTTTTAAAGGTAAGACCTGCCCATGATACAGAATTTTGTTTTTTATTGTTATTTTTACTGTTATGGACAGTGTTGTTTTTTGTGTGAGTTCTTTTAAATATTTGTTTGGCACGGTAGTTAAAATAAATCTGTCTCAGCTTTTGAATAAGATGTTATCTATTTTGTAGGTATATAAAAACAGTGATAGACCATAGCTAGTCATGGTTCTTTTTAATAAAATATTTAAAATTAACAATGTAACAAAAGTGCTGCTAGGCAAAAGAAAAAGAGCATTGTAATGTCTATATCTGCAAGGAAAAGAAGAGAGGACCAGAGAATTCTCATCTGAACATAAGCTGGTGTGGAGTTTAACCTAAGGGAATAGTGAGAACTCAGGGCACTGGATGGAAGGCAGATCCTCTTCAATATCTATCTCATTGTGTCTTTTACATGTTACATTGCACTTATTTCTGATATTTCAGAAATAAATGAATTAAGAGCAACCCTGCTATGACTTCTAGATAAAAAGACAGAGTAGTTTCTGTGTCGCTTTGCCTTTCAGAAACATACCAGGCAAACTGCTGGTAGCTGTGCTGAGCCACCTCACCTGGCTCTACTGATGTGATCAGTAAGGCTGGACCTAGAAACAGATGTAGACATAGGATTTTAACTCAGTATATGCTGAAGAGATAAGAAACTTCTTCCTTTACAACCCACCATCTGCCTTCCTATAGCTAACAGTCTCCAAGATAAAACTAACTTATTAAGCCAAGAAGAATCCATTTCATGTAGTACATACATTAATTACAGAGCCCTGAAGTGAGTCAAAAAATGTTCTGGTTTCTAGATCTTCGCCATGCACATTATTGGCATGGAATTTAGTTCTTTATGACAATGTGAAACTGTTGATGATTTGTTATAGAATATAACATTCTTTGGTTTGTCTAGGCTTGAAAAGCTCAGAATTTCTTGGCTCTAAGTATGTTTCCATGCCTTTGATAAGGAGTCTGACTGACTGGCATGTGCTATCTTGATCATGATTGGGCACTGTTAAGAGTGGACTGATTATAAGGTTAGCCATTCCCCCTCAACTGAGAGTAAATTAAGACCATGAAAGAAAAAAAACAGTGCTAGATCTTATGTCCATCATTAATTTTAGTTCTCCTAACTTGCTCAGTTCAAACTTAGTTCTCCCCCCCCACCCACTAATATAATCTGAAAGAGCATATGCAAATATTCCTTGTAGCTAGCCATGGCAGCAGGTGTAATTACAGCATCCAGGAGACTGAGGCAGGAGCACCATAAGCTTGAGGCCAGTCTGGGAATCATGCTGAAACTCTATCTCTTAGATAAAACAGAACAACAGATTTTAGTTGTGTGCTTATTTCTGTGTTTGAGATTTTCTTAATTATTAAGGCTAATAAGCAGAGTTTTCATCATTTGTATAACAACTCAGGACCAAAGATCTAAGGTCAGAAGATCCAAATGCTAGTCCATCTTCTCAACAGTCTGTGGTTGGTCTTAACTCTGTTGAGTTGTAGGTGATGAAGAGTTTTTCATCTTCACGGTTGAAGCCAACCTTTCTCCACCATGGGGACGTTGTGGAGATCCAAGGAAAGCTCTGTGAGGCAGCCCTTTGTCTACACTGACGTGTGGGCATTGTCAGTTTTATTTACTCTGATTCATGAGCTCCACCAGCAGAGCAGGCCCTTTGGTTTCAGACATGGGTTTGATGGCAATAATGAGATAGGCTGCTGATGCTAATGTTATTATCGTGTGGTAAGATCAAAGGTTCCAGGCCTCCAAATAAGCCAGAAGAGGATGCAGTTTCATCCCTGAAGCTCGTATGTGTCACCCTACATTCTGGACCTTTCTATTCTTGACCTTCCAGAGTATTCTGCCCACTTAGTTTTCTTCTTACATCATTTGTTGTTCTTTCTCAACCTCCTTTCCTAGCTCTTCCCCTTTGCCCTAATTTCTCACAGTAGGGCAGGTCCCAGACCTCAGCTCCTTGATGACCTCATCCAGCCTTATGATTTTAAATATCATCTCCATCTTCAAAACTGACTTTCTCTTGCTATCGAGGCTTGCAGCCCACGCCTTCCCTGCTTTGATATCTGAAGCTCAGTGTGTTCCCAAGCTCAAATGGTCTTTTCCCCTCAAAACCAAACCAAATGTGTCTCTACCTATAGCAGCACCCTTCCTCACACCTCCACTTCTTTCTCTCCAAAATTATATTCTGCATCCTTCTTCTTCTCACACTCTCATTCGGTGCCAAGGGCAAGAAAAGCATCAGAACTGAAACACAATACACGTTTTTGCCTATTCCTCAGATTTTAAGGAGGAGGAAACGGACCCGAGGTCAGATAGCCAGATTATGTAGATTCTTCTTCTCTCGGAAAAGAACTCTGCGATGATTTGGAGGATGATTTTATGTTTCCAGAGCCATCCAGAATGATCCTTTATAAAGATGGGATATCCCAGGCTGATTCCAAGCAAGAGAGATAACCAGTGATATATAGCTATAATTTTCTTTTCAGCATTTTTCTTTCTACCTGCTAAACTATAACCTCCAGCCCACAAAATTCTATTATTAAAGCACTGAATCATAGAGTTTAATCAAGCCAACCTATTGGAAAAATGCTGCCAGATTGGCTCTGAGGCCTTTGAGTCATGAGGAGAGGTGCTGTGGAACAGCAGATTACTGTATTGCATTTAGGTCATCAAGTTATTCTCTGCTTTTTGGCCAATAAATATTCAAGTCTCCTTGTAGGTTCTTTTAGTGCTTAGTAATCTTATAGGGCACATAGAAATGGGATTCAGTTATTGATGTTTACTAAGCACAGAAGTATTATTTATAAATAATTCCTAGAGCCTAAAGGATTAAGAAACAAATATTAAGGCAGGATCAACCAAATCTGGTCCTAAGTACCATATTTGGCTTTTCTGCATGTTGCTCACTTGAATTAAAAGGCAAACATATCAGATTGAATGTACTTATCTCTGAGGTTGTGATTATCTACATTGGCTGCCTGTTTGCATCCCTGGAGGCGCTTAAGGAGTGCTGATACCTAGGGCTCACAACCAAAGTCTCTGCTTTTATTGTCTTTCAATGTCCCCCAGTTTTAAAAGTTCCTGGGGTTATGCTAATATGGAATCAATGGTAGAGAATCTTAGAAGTATGGGACTGAAAACGAGACACAAAGGAGACAGTAGTTGGTGGTCAGTGCCAGTGATCTAGTCTATTGGAGATGGGATTCGTGTGAATTTGTCACTGCAAAGACGTTCTTACTCGATGCTGTTTCCCCAGTGCTTTGTGTGATGCCAGTGAGTGGCCGGTCATGAGTAAATGATTGACTAACTGATTAGTAAATATAGTGGCACTGAAGAAATGAGAGCTGGAACAAAGTGAGGAGGGCAATGGACAAAGGGTGTGATTTGTAATTGACTATTCTAGAAGTAAATTATTCCCAGGCGCTAACAAATCGTATGTTGTGGACATGGGGCTAGCTGCCAGGTATGGAGTGGAGGCAAAGATCATTGCCATTGGAAGCACTTTGGAGTGAGGTGCCAAAAAAAAAGTTACCTGGATGATAGGGCATGGAATGGAGAGCACAATTAACCAGCTGTCAGTGCTTATAAAGTCCTAAAGGGATTGGTAGTTGAAGCTAATAGAAAAGGATAGACTGTGATAGATGGTATAGGCAGATGGTCTGAGCATCAGGGGAGAAGGCTGGCTGTTAGCGAGTGGAAGGACAGTGGTCTAGAAGTTGTCCCAGGGCACCAGAAAGAAGCCAACTGTGTCTGATGGCAATGAATATGCGGAGGGTAAGAGAAATGTCATAGAAGATGCTGAGGAGAACTAACTGTGTTCCATAAAGTGCTAAGAAGTAAGGGACACTTTCAGAAGACAGGAGCTTATTCGTCAACAAAGGAACGGATTTCTACTAGAAAAGGCTTTGGATGGGGGTTTCGGTATGTACCAGTATTCCTTGCCAGATTACTGCTGCATAACAAGAAACCATAAAACCCCAGGGGCATACAACAGTAAGTGTTTATTGCATATTTATTGTGTCAAGTTTTGGAGTTCAATGGGAGTCACTTAAGTGGCTGTGGTGATGTTTTGGCTGGGCTTAATCACATGCCTGGGAGTTAACTAGCTGTCAGATGATCTCTACTGGCTTGGGCTGGAGGCACTTGAATGTACTCTGTGTGTATCTCATCCACCCCTTGGGACTTGTGAACTTGTCTGGACATGGCCTTATCAGAGTGAAGATGAGGGCAAGGTTAAGAACGAGTTCAACTACTCAGTTCCTTTCAACTCTCTGCGTGGGTTACATTTGCTGCCATCCTGTTGTCTAAAATTGTGGCTAGGCTCTGAGTAAATAATATGGCTGTACAGCAAAGGGTAGGAACAATCGGCAAGGTTGAGAATTGAGGCCATTTTTGCCATCTGCCACATGTTGGGAAAGTGGACAAGGAGAGAAGCTGAAGACTATAACTGAGAAAGTTCCCACCTATGGATGAGCAGCAACTTGTATGTGAAGCAGGCATGCTATTTTGCTGGCAGGAGCATAGTTCCATAGTCGTCTTAGCAGAACATCGGATCTACTTACCCTCTTTGCCTTTGTTCTGTGGTAAATAAGGATTTTGACATTTTTCCCCAAATTGTTGGGTTACACCGAGATAATAATTTTGCGTATTATGAACTTAATACCGGGAGTAGAACATACCTCTCCCTCTTATCCCATATAGATCAACTGATAATTGGCTGACACCCAGGTATGTAAGTATGGCCAAGATAAGCACAGCCACTTTAAAGAATGTGGCCAAATTACTATCTTATTTTCTCTCTAGTGGTATCAAAATCCTACTAATACTGCAGTAACTCAAACCACAAATGTCTTGAAAAAAATTCTTATTTTTAGGCCATCAAATTGAGTAGATTTTGTCCTTGGGATGAATTACATTAGTGATTCTATATTAGTTTGTTCTGTTTTACTGTAACAAAAATACTTGATGCTGAGGGTTTTTTTTTTTTCAGAATAGAGGTTTAATTGCATCATAGTTTTAGAGGGTAAAAGGCCTGAGCTGCTTGTTCTCTGGTGAGGAGGCACTTACGGCTCTGACACAGCATGAGTGATAGGAGCATGACACAGGAGCATGTGTAGGTGAGAGTAGGGAACATGGGGAATAATTCATATAATAAGAATCAAAACACTGGGGATGGGCCAGGTTAACTCTTTCATAACAACTCACTCTCATTGGGCTAACCTGGCCCTGTAAGAACTACATTAATACCTTCTGAACTTGATAGCCCTAGAACCAAATCACCTTCTTGTAGGACCCCACATATTCTTTTTTATTTTAACTTTTATTTTGTATGCATTGGTGTTTTACCTGCATATATGTCTATGTGAAGGTGTCAGATCCCCCGGAACTGGAATTACAAATGGTTGTGAGCTGTCATGTGGGTGCTGGGAATTGAACCCAGGTCCTCTGGAAGAGCAGCCAGTGTTCCTAACCACTGAGCATCTCTCCACCTTGAGACCATATCTTGAACATCTGTTACTTTTCAAAATCATTACATTGGTTTGTAATTACATGAACTTTTGAGGGACACACTCAAACTCGTATCCACATAGATGTTACAGAGTAATACTGATTCTAAACCTATAGTAACATCTATTTCCTCTAGAGGGCAGTGCTCTCTATACAGCCTCTGGGGGTCCATGGGCCTCTACTCAATTTCTTCAGAGAAACTCCTTTGAACTTGAATATGGATAATAAATATATCTAACTCCCAGAATGCTTTGCTAGGCTGGCTTTCTAACTTCCTATGGCTCAAGAACTATTTCCTTGCTGTCCAGACAAAATTTTCAGATGCAGGAATCCTGAGAGTTGTCCCAGAACAGGGTTCCATTGACATTCATATTAAGTGCTCTTCCCGTACCTCATTGCCCACCATGGTGTATGGGGGCTGTGTTTGTAACTGGACACTGAGCCAGATGTTCAGGTGACTGGAGTCATCACAGTTACATCTCTGAACAAGGACAAGCTTGTAACTATGAAGCACTGTGCCAAATACGGCTTTTTCTTTTTTAACCTGGGATACACTTATGGTGGCCATTCTGGCAGTTTGGTGTTATAGTCTGTCCTCTTTTGCTCAACAGGGAAAGAGACCTTTGCTGTGTGCTGTGTGGTCTGGTGCATGATGTCCACTCGTGCAGGCTTGCCAATGAATGTCATGCATTTTGCTTAACTGGCATAGTAAAAATTGCACATGCTCACTTGTACTGTTGCCTTGTTCGTCTGTGAGTCATTTCAGGTCAGGATTGGAGTTGGATGTGAAAGCTACTTGTTTTCTATTCAGCTGGCAGCCTCTGATTTCTTGGCCATTTGTTGGTGGATTTTGAAAACTGGGCTACTTCAAATATTCATATTTATCAAGTTATTGACTTGATTTTCCTTCATGATTACATTTGTTTTCTGAGGTTTTATGATATCATCTTAAAGAGGAGCTCCATAAACTAGCTAGTATGTGTTTAGATTTGCTTTATGAAACTGACATATGGGGTGTACAGAAAAACTGGTATCTATAAAGTGAAATTGCTGCCAATTATTTTAGAAATAAATACGCAACTTAATATTGGCCTCAAGTTGATAATGTGAATTCATACTTTGAGGATTTATATTTTGACTACCATCCAACCCATTTACAGATACACTAGAACACAAACATAGAAATCTGGCAAACAGTTCAGAAACTCAAAGGATATTCAGCCTATTCGCTACTTGTATGTTTAAGAAAAGGTATCTGCCATTGAGCACTGTGGCCTAGAACAGGATTTAAGAGAATTAGGGCAGGGAGTACAGTCCTCTCAGCCCTCCAGAGGCACTAAAGTGTGTTCACAGCTTTCATGGTCTACAGTCCCCAGGAGGAGTGGTCAGTCCTAGGCTTCTCTCTTGCTCTGCCACCATGCTCTGCTAGGATTGATGGCTCTAGTGTAGCCTGATTTGGGCTGGGGCATTTTCTTCACAAATTATTTAATGCACTCTATTTCTTCCAGTCCTTTATTTTTATACCACCTATCTAGTTGTTTTCATATCATAATTTGGAGTTATATTGACAGATACCAAGAGTGTTTCCCTTACTTGTAAGGAAAATGGAGAAACTCTGACATCAGGATAGTGCAATGTGGAGGGGGGGGGGCTTTGCATTTTGACAGCTACTTAGAGTGGTCAGTAAGTTTTAGACCTTAAATAGTATTTGAGCTTGTACTAAGTAACAGATATATTGTATGGTCAAGAATCACAGTATAAATTTCAGATGTATCTCTTTCATATTTCTGTTTTCTTTTTAAAGAAATCTGCAGAAGTTTTATTCAATAGGAATGTAATATATGTCTCATGTTGAGTGTTCTAGTACTCACATTCAAAATAAAAAGTAGATAAGGTGGATTAGGTGTTTTTCACTCTTTTTTTTTATTTGCTGTAATCCATGGTCTATTTTTACACTTACAGCACATCTCAGTTTTCACCAGCCACATTTGACGTGCCCAGTAGCCCCTGTAGCGAATGGTAGTGTCATGGTAGTACCATGTTATGAAATTGAGAAGGTATGTGTGTCAGGAGCATTGGCACACAGCTGTAATCCTGTCTCTCAGGAGGCAGGGACAGAAGAATTTCTGTTTTCAAGGCCATCTAGGGCCACAGAGTGAGATCCTGTCTTAAAGAGATTCTGTGATACAATGTGGAGAGCCTTTTGCCACATTATTATACTAATGTATAATAGTATACTGATCAAAGTACATGCTACTTATGTATCATGTATGCTATGTTGAAGCCCACTCTTCCTATAGTGACTAAATAAATAAAATAGAGATCTAGATGGCTGACTGGCAAACAAAGGATTCAAGTGGAAACATGTGTGCTTCAAGGTTGATAGGATAAAAATTTTAGAGCAATTTATTCAAAAGTAGTTCATATTTTTAAAAATTATATCTCTAGTTAATGGAAAATTTTAGCGAATTGATCTTTTGCTAATATATACTTGTATAATACTATTATTAGTATTATGGTATTGTTTTCTCACATTCTTTGTCATTAGTAGCAGCATCTTGGTTAAATTTGGGAGAGTTCACCTGAAGTACTTCAACTGCACCCTCAAGTATCTCACCACTCACCCTTCAGCACCATCTTGAATAGCATTTGAGAAAAATGAGAACTAGTGTGATCCCTAACAAGGCTTTTTTAATTAATATTTTATTAACATGCAAAACAATGGGTTTGATTATGGCACAGTCATCCACATGCATCTTTATCCTTTGCTCTTAGCACTCCCCCATTGCCCTCTCTGCACCTTCCTGCTCGTCCCTTTCTCCTCTCCGCTTTCATATCATTTTTTTTAAAATCTAAATTGCACATGAGACATTAGCAATTGATCTGAAATGTCTCCTAATGGAAAAGCTAGGCTGAAATTTTAGGGACAGCTGTAATGTGGGACAGCACTCATGTAGATAGATACAGAGACATGATAAAAGTTTCACTACATCAGGGAGAGGAGAAGAGGGCCAAAATGTCCAGGCACATTAGAGCTGGTTCAATGTATTACCACTTTGACTTGCAGCCCTCCAGCGACCTGAGGGATGGCTCCCACCACACATGTAAATAGGAGCATATGGGACTTCCAGACATTTGTGCCGTCTTCTGACATCTATTCTACTCCAGACTTGTTTCATCTGAGGTCTGTTCAGTTTGGTATTTGCTGTTCTTCAATGGTAGAGTGGCCTTCAGAGCCTTGGGTGTCAACTCTGGAGATTAGTTCCTTCTTGCCTCAGTACCACTGGTTCCTTTGCATGCGCTCTAGAACGGGCAGTTGGATATTTATGACTAGAATGTTCAGCTTCTAACAATCTGATACTCTGGAAGATTTAGGACTCTTGTCATTATCCTTGAAAAGGGACATTTTCAATATTCAGAATGTTATTAGGGGAAAGGGGACAAATAATGATAATGCTAATTTATGAGTTTAGTTTATTTTTATGTTAAGATATATTCCAAAACATTTTAGGACATGATTGTATCCTTCATGTAGACTATAGAGTGCTGTCATACACTGCTCACTATGATTTGTAGTTTTGATTTATTGCCAAATATGTAACTGTTGAGAGTAGATGATGTCTCTTTTCTAGTTATCTTTATATTAATGCTTTTTGAAAATCAACAAGCCATAGGCTTACAGTAATAGGGACCACAGAGGCTTCTCCTAACAGTGACTAATCTGACAGATTTACATTTTAAAATTGAAATTGAAATATCCCATAGTATGACTGAATTTATCTCCATCTAGATTCATTGTTGGGCCTATTTGGTCTGGAGGTGACTAGTTTTGGAAATCGCAGCATCCTTGCTATGATGTCATTTTAAAAATACATACAAATGTGGACCTAATATACATAGTATAGCACTTTTGTATAGTCTGCTACTGTTAATGCTTTATTTACTGTATACCTTCAGGTGATTTAGGGAGCTAGCATGCCGTTTTCCTCTTCTTCCTATTTTTCTTCCACCTTTAGCAATTTCTTTTTTTGTTTCTCTGTTTATTGGTTTGGGGATGTTGTTTTGTCTATTTTTTTCTTTTGTTTTTTGTTCTGGAGACCAGGATGCTCATGTAGCCCAGGTATTCTTCAAACTCCCTACCTTTCCAAGTGCCGAGTGGGATTATAGGTGTGCACCACCGTTCCCACCTAGGGCTTTCCAGATGATCTCCTTCTGTGTGTCAAATGCCTAGAGAAGACTCCTGCGACAGAGCAACAGAACGCCATAGCAATGGCCATCTGTAATGACAAGTGAGTCCAGATGATGTTTTCTGTCCGTCTGCCCAGTGGGAGAGCAGGACTGACAGACAGCAAACCCTAGCCTTCTTGCTTGGGCTGCCCACTCACACATTCTTCAGGAGAACAGACGATTTTCCTCTTATATTAGACAGCAAAAGATCAATTCGCTAAAATTTTCCATTAACTAGAGATATAATTTTTAAAAATATGAACTACTTTTGAATAAATTGTTCTAAAATTTTTATCCTATCAACCTTGAAGTACACGTTTCCACTTGAATCCTTTGTTTGCCAGTCAGCCATCTAGATCTCTATTTTATTTATTTAGTCACTATAGGAAGAGTGGGCTTCAACATAGCATACATGATACATAAGTAGCATGTACTTTGATCAGATGTCCCTCCCCATTTGCCTCTCTTGACCCCCAATACCCTTTTATCCTTCCTAAATAGTCCCCCTTGTACTTTTAACACACACACACACACACACACACACACACACACACACACACACACAAACATACATTTTAAATCTTGAAAACACATATGAATGAAACATTGATACTTGTCTTTCAGAGTCTGCCTAATGGCCCTTAACATGGTGATCAACAGTTCTACTCAATTCAAAATGACACAATTTCAGCCGGGCAGTGGTGGTGAGCACCTTTAATCCCAGCACTCAGGAGACAGAGGCAGGAGGATCTCTGGGTTCAAGGCCAGCCTGGTCTATAGAGTGAGTTCCAAGACAGCCAGGGCTACACAGAGAATCCTTGTCTTGAACCCTCACCCTCAAAAGACACAATTTCAATTTTCTATGTGGCTGAGTAAAGTTTCTTGTGTATGTATCATGGTATCTTTATCTTTTTTTCTTTCAGTACATCTTGGGATATTAAGTTCATAGAACACCTTAAAGCATTTGAGATTGGTGTGATTGTGGTTTTGAATTACTGCATTCCTTTGGGAATTTTGCATTGCCCCCATTTACATAAAGAGTATTTTAGTAAGCATAGTTTTACTGTCTTATTTTTATGTTTTTGTTTTTCCACCAGAATTTAAGGTTTAGAATAAAGTCATTGTTATTATCTAGTTTGAGGGATGTGGATTGACAAAAGAAGTAATTGCTTCTTGACTGTTTTTCTTTCTCAGTGTGACATTGTCCTATGAAACCATTTTTCAGTATGTATAAATTTTCTGAAGGTTTTCTCTGCTGTTTTGCAAATTGAATATATCATTTGTAATTATTTTTATATTAATAGCTCTTATGCCCTGCCTCATGGTAAAGTATGAAGACGACACATTACTTAGAGAATATGCTCTGGGGGATTGGGTCTAAATTTAGACCATCTTTAATTGGTGTAAAACGCTCACCTTCTAATTGTGCTAATGCTAGTGAAGTTTCAAGAGCACTGAATTCCAAAGCTGTCCCAGACAGTTAAGCAGAATTTTGTACCTGTGGCAATGACTGCACTAATTAGTAAAATGCCCTGGACTGGGCTGTAGGCTTCTTGGCCAGTGTATTTTTTGTTCAGTTTGCCTAAAATTCACCTTCTCTTCTTAGCTGCTCCCAAAATCCATGTCTAATTGACTTTTTCAAAAACTACAAAAGAGAAATTTTATTACCAAGTGATGCTGTGCTGTGGTTTTAGCTGAGGGGTAGTGGGACAGAAGAATTGTGTTAAAAAGAAGAAACAGAATTCATTGCAACTGCTAAGTCTATTGAGCTGTTCTACCTTTCAGGGTTCACTCTTACATGCCTGCTGGCAGCCAGAAAGGAAGACTTGAAGAGGTTAGCCTTGTGACATTTAATTTATTTGGGGAAAAGTTAAAGTTTATTTCCATTCAAGATCCATTGCCATCGTGTTCATTGACTGTCATTTGCTCCCGTTACATCAGGGAAGGAACTCTACCAAGTGTTATCCAGATATTATACACCTATCTACAAAATAGCGGTTGGCAGGGAGGGGACCATACAAGGCTTAGATATTCACTGTTTGCTTTCACCTCTTAGAAAATATGTGTGGTATATGTTCTAGAACTCAAGAATATGACCAAGACTAATAACTGAAAAAGAGGAAAGAAGCTCTGTCGGAGAGTAAACTTAAGGAGAACATGTAGCCATAGGGTGAGAGCCAAGGCTACCTGGTGTTGATTTAACTTCTGCACAGTGGCTGTGCCTTAATCTACTGCTATCTCAGCTGGCAATTACAACTCTGTAGTTACTGGCCTGCTTCTCTGGCAGGGGCCAAGCTGCTCAGGCCACAGCCTGGTAGAAATTGTTTCCACAGGCACAGGCTCTGCCACTGCCGCTAAAGGTAGCTTTAACTAAATCTCTATCCTTCTGTTTATAAAAAAAGACTTGAGATTCAAAGGCTGGGGTAAAAACTTGCTAGCTCAGAGAGGTTGAGTAGCAACTAGCTAATGCTGGTGTCTCTGAAAGAGAGTATCCTTCCACTCCACCAAACAAACAAACAAACAAACAAACAAAAGGCACCACTCCAAATCCCTCCCCCACTGCCTCTGGTGCTTCTCTCTATCTCTTCCAGGTGCCCTCTGGTATTCTATGATTACTTTCTGTCAACTAGTTGTTAACTCAGCCTCCTGACCCAAGGTTAATTTATTTAATTACCACAAATGCAAACTCGGGGTTCACAATGTGATCGAATATTCCCCAACACCCTAGTCCAGTCAGTAACTATGGAAGTATCTTTTACCATTTCCTAGTATCCAACCTCCAGAGATGGAGGGCACACCATCTGCTTTGTAATTTTGAGGCCCAGTGTCACAGATTTATTTACCTGGATCTCTTCTTAAATATGTCTTGAAATGGCGATCTTTTCCATCTTGGTTTTGCATAGAAGAACAAAGCACAATGTGTATAATCACACTTATATCATAAACCTTTGAGAATATTTAAAGAAATTGAAGTTAAGTTATGTTAAAGTAGTCATCAGGGAAAATATTTACATTTGTTTTTAGGGCCTTACTTTTCATCCACCATGTAGTAATTGAGTCCAAACTTTGATAAGGTCTTAGAAACTTAAGCAATGCCTGAATTTGGCTTTAAGAAAACTTGGCTAATAAAAGTTATAAGCACAAATAACAATTAAGAAAGACCACAAAACAAACATTCTTACAGAGGTTTTATTATATATAATTCTTGATGACATCTGCAGTTCTTGCAGCAAACAAAGTACTTGTTACTTCCAAACATCCTGTTAACTGTTGTGTTTGCAGTGTTGACTGAAGTTGTGACAGCTACTTCCTCAGGGAAGTCTACCATGCTAACTAAATCATGAACGTTTTCTTCAGTGGTAGACAGTCACAAAGCAGCACTTGCTTTGACCTTCAGTTGTTACAGAATTGAAATTTTTGATACTTTGTTTATATCTACAAGAACTTCTATGAAACTAATGATTTTTTAAATTGTATTTGTATGTTAAATTTCCAAGAGTTTCCTCAAATTGAATGAAGTAGACCATAAAGGGACTATTTTAATAATTGTAGATCATGTTGATTTTTAAAAAGATTTATCTTTATTTTATGTGTATGGGTATTTTTCCTGCCTATATGCCTGTTCACCATGTGCATGCAGTACCTGCAGAGGTCAAAAGAGGGTATTGGATCTTCTGGGAATGGAGTTAGAGATGGTTGTTAGCAGCCATGTGTGTGCTGTGAACTGAACTCCGGTGTCTGCAAGAAAAACAAGTGCTTTTCACTGCTGAGCCATCTCTCAAAGCCTTAATGTTTCTTTACGTTTATTCTCTGGCCACATATTCTATGTTCCTCAATATGCACTCATCTGCTAATTCGGTTTTCTTATTGTATTATTTTAGTAAATATTTTATTACAGTTAACATATTAATGGTGCTGATTAATGGATTTCACTGTGATATTCCCATACATGTATGGTTTGTGCGTTGATCATGCCCATCTTTCCCTTCTTGCATGTAACTTCCCCTTTGCACAGCTCACTCCAGCGTCCAGTGGTTCCTCTCCAGACCTCCTTCCCAGCCTCTCATAAACATGAGCAGCTACAGTTCAGAGGTACAAGAACAAGTGCTTGAACCTCAACCAACTTGTCCTCCTAAACTGCTGCTTAAGTGCAGAGACTGATAAGAAGCCACACTCAAGTGGGAACCAGGAAGTAAGCTCTCTGCAAAGCATAAAGCGAGGCCATTTCTCTAGGGCAAAAGCCGCAGGGAAGCAGGATGAGGCACTCCAGGGAGAGGCCAAAGGTCTGGTTCCCAATCCATGCTGAACTTCCAGGCAGTGGCCTTGAGTGCTCCTGCTTCAGATTCTCCTTCCTGCCCATGTCCTTTCACAGCTGTGGATTGGAGGGAACATTTCTGTGACTTATGACTTCCCTTAGCAGAAATAGATTACCTCTTCAACTGAAATTCTGAAGACTGTACACAAGAATGGCCAATCCCTCCATCCTGAGATTAGTTTTAAATAAAATAAAGTCTAAAGGAAACACACACCATGATTGAGTTTGCATTTTCCACATTAGCTTGGGAGCAAGGGGTTCTAGAAGAGGCCAAGAAACCTTCAAAAGAAGAAAATGTTATGAAATGTCTCTTCTGTTAAATGTTGGTAAGACTTAGGTGAACAGAGGTGGTGTCAAAAAAGGATCTTCGGTAATAGTTTCATTTCCTGAGGAAGATTATGTAGACATTGGGTGACATTTCTTAAGAAATAGATACTATTTCCCATCTCTGTTGGTGAGTACTAATATTTTGTTTTAGGGAAGATGGAAATAAAGTTCACTCTAATAATCTAAAGTGATAATGACAACACTATCTCTTGTATGTTTACCACATGCCTCAAAGGACCTGGACATTGACCTTGGAGTGAGAACCTCAGTTGTCAGTATATCTTGCTGGAGATCACAGTCATGGTAGTAATGTTGCCATTTAATAGATGAGAACACTAAGGCAGAGAAAAAGTCACTTGGCCTAGTTTCCACACTAGCAAGCTGTGAGGTGAGACTTACTGCAGCTCTGTCTGCACAGCTGTTAGTAGAGCTGTGTAGGTTCCTTTGGTTGAGGTGGGCTGTGGGTCAGCATGGATACTGCACTTGGAACTTCAGAGATGCAGTGCAGGCCTCCATTCATGAAGACCACACTGTAAAGTTCGTTGCAAGCATCTCATTTCTACCAAAGAATTTAATGATTCATGTTTAGACAGTACTTTTGAAATTCCATAATGGCAGCACTAATAAATTTATTTATGCTCACTAATTAGAACTGACTGACCTTTCTTTCTTCCTTCCTTCCTTCCCTCCTTCCTTCCTTCCTTCCTTCCTTCCTTCCTTCCTTCCTTCCTTCCTTCCTTCCTTTTTCTTTCTTTCTTTCTAGAAATTTAAGTGGGTCACAAACTCAGAGTCAGTGAGTAGACATGGGTTTGTCCCCTACAACTTCTCCAATAAAGCTATAGTCCTATTGAAAAAAAAATGCAGGGCAGCTAGCCAAGAAACGACAAATCCTGTGACTGTGAGAAATAACTCCTTCCTAATCCCGGCTCATTGTTTCATCCTGACTTTCTGGAAGGTGCTTCCTTACCCTGTCACACTGGAAGTTCCTGCGTCTGGCTAGGATTTCAGCTTACTGCTGCATTTTGGTATCTTGAAAACTGGCCTTTGGGTGTTCGGATGGGACAATCTCCTTCCTGTAAAATTCCAGAAGTGTTATTTCAATTTCTTGTGACATGTGTGTTCTTATGAATGCAGTTACTCAAAGTCACTTTAATCTTGTGACCCCTGGCGATGTTTGCTTACTTTAAGACTCCCTCCAGGGTTTGTGTCTGGTTTATGTGCTCAAAGCTGGTCTATTCTAAGCGATGTATAAGCCGATGTCCTTGGTCTAAGACTTAGAAATGCCCTGCCAGTTGTTGCTATAGTTCAATACCAGATTCCCATGGAGGGGGTCTGGTCCACAGGGTTTCTCTTCCTTCATGTGTTCCTTAGTTATTGGTGAAGATGCTGAAGTCAGTTTTTCCTTCCCACTGCCTTTTGAAACACAGCCATCTTTCCTCACAGGACAGAAGGCCCCTGCTGACAGGAAATCTTGCTGTGTGCACATGCACACAGCAGTTTGCCAGCATGGGTGGCCGCCAACAGTTTTCTCCTAGTTGCAATGACTTTATTTTCTTTGGACAGCAGTGCTGTGCAACCCAGGTGGCCAGCAACACAGTAGGCTCCCAATGATAGAAGCTTCTTTATGGCCAAGTGCCTGAAATAGACTCGGGGTTCCCACAGACATGGGTGATGCTTGAGTGATGAAAAATGTTTTCACAATGCAGTGATTTTTGGTTTTGTTTGTTTGTTTTATTTTTTGCTTATTCTGAGGCAAAAGGTGTGTCAGTGTTACAATATGCTGCAGGTCTCTCAAGAGGGAATGGGTTGCCCCAGATCAAAGAAGGTTGTCTAGCTCTGAAAGCGGACTTGGAGCCACTAGAGAGGCCCTAATACCTATGATGGATCTATTGAATGGTGCTGGTAAGAATTTGCCATTCCTACCGTAGAAGGCATTGCTTGGCCAAATCTGTGAAGGGGAAAGAAGGAGCAACCCTAAACTCTCTCTTCTTTCTTCCCAACTTGGCAATTTGGGAAAATGTTGCAGCTTTTAATCTTCCTGTCATTGTTTTTTTTTTCCTTTGAAGTAGCCTCTCCTTAAGTAGCTCAGGATAGCCTAGAGCTCCTTATGTAGCTCTAACTAGCTTGGATTTGGGGATCTACCTCCTTCAGCCTCCCTAGTGCTTCAGTATCAGGTGTGTGACTACACCTGGCTCTTCTTGTTTCTCTTAAGTGAACTTGTATTGACTTGCCTTCTTTGCCTCTAGAATTACAGGTAGGCCCCCTGTGGTCCAATCCAGGTGCTAACTATAAGACGGTTTATCAGGCTCTGGGATACTAAGATGGATTTAGTAAACTATAACCAGCCATTGAAGACTGAAATACATAAAGTAGAAAATGCATACATGTTCATTGTGAAGCTAAGTATAGGTTTAAGAAGCCCTTTAGTACATGTGTGTATATTAAGGGATTCAGTATGTCTTTATTTCTTTTTTGCTGTTTTTTTTTTCAAGTCAGGTTCTCATACTCTGCCCCAGGCTGGCCTGGAGTTGGCTAGTATCCCAGACTCATCTGAAAACTCAGTGATCCTCCTGCTTTAGTCTCGTGAATGCTTGCATTACAGACACATGCCAACATACCCAGCTAAGCCTTATTTCTTATGTGGTTCATAGTCAAGTCTGACAGCCTGACTTCAAGGGCCCTGTCTTCTTCCTTTGTCTCAAACTGTCCCCTTCACCCAGCAGTTCGTTTCTGCAGGTGGTCCGGATCTTGATCTTCAAAGTGTCAATTATGTGGACTAGCATTGCTAAATCATCACAGACAGATGAAATTATAGCCACTTTGCATGTTACAAGGCAATGAGTATACACATTGACTTAAGGGATTTTTGAGTTAAGACAAATTGGTTTTACATTAATTCTTGGTTACTGAGATAACTCAGTGGAGTCCCTGTAAATATTTTTTCTCATTTTTAGCTTCTTTCTAGAATACAAGACTTTAAAGCCAAGGCCTTGCTGGAAAATGGCTTGGCGCCTTTTGTTTTCATGGTTTAGTGGATAGAAGCTCCCTAGGGCACGTGGAGAAATAGCTTCAGCTGTCTATAAACAACATCTGCCAGGAACTAATGGCATGGGTTGGAGAATTATTGTAGCTAGCTTGTGTGTGTGTGTGTGTGTGTGTGTGTGTGTGTGTGTGTGTGTGTTGTGTACATGTATATAATCATGCAGGGGGCACACTTGCCTGGTGCATACATGTGGAGGCCAGAGGGTGGTATTGAAATGTCTTCCCTAATACCTTCTCCACCTTCTTTTTCTGAAATAAGATCTCTCACTGAATGTGGAGCTCATGGCTTTGGCTCCACTGTGTGGTCATTGTGCCCATGGGATCTGCCTATCTCCATCCTCCAGAACTAAGGTTATCTGGTCATGGTTCAGGTGCTTATGAGATATAGGTTATTTTATTAGGCACATTAAGTGAGGAAGGTTTTGCCTAAGGTCACATGTGAGGGATTCATGGGAGATGGGCTTTGTAGCTCCCAGTACTTGGTCTTTCTCTGAGAGAGTTTGTTTGTAAATTTATTTTGGGGGCTAGTGTAGAGCCTCCCAGTGGAAGACCTCAGATGTGTCTGTGGTATGACTGATGCTAACTGAGTAGAGTACCCCAAGTATTTCTTCCCTCTGCCATTCCAAAGAAAGGCTTTAGACTTCTGCAAGTGAAAGTTGGTCCTTTCTGAGGTTTGTTGGTAGTTGAGGAACAAAGAAAATTGTGTGACATGAGTCATGCCAGTTCCCTTGCCAGTTTACTTGCTGAACCCGAATTCTGTCTTATTTGTACCTTCAAAGTGATGGTTCTAGAGTTAGCTGAAGGAATGAGTCCAAAAGCCCGCCCCCGCCGCCGCCGCCGCCGCCGCCGCCGCCGCTGCCGCCACCACCACCCAAAGCAGCAGCTCCATGCAGAAGCAGGGCTCCGGTCATTGTGTTGTCCATGCTCTACTAGAAAGGAAGAGACCATCTGCCCTGCCATCCGCCATTCCTTGTGTTCCCCTCTTCCTTCACCTTTTGGTCCTTTCTTTCCATTTCTTTCAGAGACTTCTTCAAGCCCCTATGAACAGCAAGTTTTGAATTTTGGTAAACTTCAGGAAGCCCTCCCATGTTGTTCCCCACTAAGCAAGTAACTCTTCACTTTACAGATTGAAGGTTGAGTCAGCAATGTTAGCCAGGATCACAGCAAGGAAGTGACCAAGGTCAGGTGAAAGGGAACACAGTAGATAGGAGCCAAAAACAAAGAAATGCCTTTCTCCCTGACCTCTTCCCCTAGGCAGTTCTCATCATCTCATCTCCACAGTGTGAGCGGTCTCCACTCTTCAGCCTCATACTGCCACTGCCAGCTTAGTGTCCATTCCAAACTGTGAGCTAGTGGCCGCTCAGGTGGGAAAAGTCCCCTCTTTTCATTTCCATTGAAAAAAATGGATTTCTTCTTTCTCAACTCCTCTCCATCTCCCCACCCACTCAAATCCAGGCCCTTTCTTCTCTCTCTCTCTCTCTCTCTCTCTTTTTCCCTCCCTCCCCTTCCCTCCCTCCCTCCTTCCCTCCCCCCTCTCTGGCAAACAAACCAGAATTAAAAAAAGAAGAAGAAGAAACACATACTATGAAAACACAAAATCGGAAAACAGAATATACAAACAAAAGACCATTTTTATCCTAGGTAGTTGTCATGCCTTCCTGGGAGCCATTAGCAGTTTCTTTTGTCTGTCTATGAGGTATGTTGGGTGTGGGTGTATTTTGAGAGCAGATCTGCCGTTTATCTATAACGCTCTTGGTTCTGACTTGCGGGTTCAAAGGTACACATGTTGAGTTTGCAAGTGCCATTATGGAAGGAAGATAGCTATTGCTAGGCATGTCAAGACTAAGTGTGGCATTCATGGTGACTGTAAGTACCTGGGAAACTCAGAAAACATGTTCAATGAGGGAAAGTGGGGAATGTTACCATGGCACGGTGAACACCATCCCATCTTCCAATGGGTATTCATAAAATAATTGGCTTCTCACTGTGATCGGTGAGAATAGTCCTGTGATGGGGACTGATGGGGAGTTATTTCTACCTGATACTTCTTAATGTCTAGGCCAACAAAGAGAGAGGCTCTGTTTGGATATTGTTGTGCTATCAGATTTCAGTGCAGGACATTTAAATCCTGGGGAAAATGTGACCCTGGTTAAACTTTAAAAGATTAATAGAATAGTTATTATTTCAGATTACGGAGACTATATAAGCAAATATATGGTCAAATAATTGTAAAGAGTTTGTCCATACAACAAAAGAGGTCAAGAAGGGTTGTGTGTTTCTGCAATCTTTGATTGCTAAGACTTAGAAAATATTTAATACTGCAACATGAAATTTGACCCGTAATAAACTAAAACTTCCTCTGTTCTGCTAAGGGAAGCAAAATTACTGCCTAGGAAGCTAGATATGAAAGGAAAGGGGTTGTTTACAAGGGGACAAAGCCAAAATTAAGATATTTAACGCAAATTGGGGATTTATACCCATTTTCCTATGGTGGTAAGAAATGAGAGATGATGGGAATGAAGAACCCCGGGTCTTGTGTATATTGTACAACTGGCTACCACTGAGTAACCCTAAGAATGCTATCTTGGCTGTGAAAGACCAATAGGTGTGCGGTTCATGGGAGCCTAGCAATAGGTGCCTGTGCTTCTCTGGCTCTGATGTGGTGAGTGTTGCTCTCGGAATGGGACAGTTAGTTCCACTGGATGTGAAAAGTTAGCAGAACCCAACTCCCACCCCTCAAGCCACACACTTTCCAGACTCCGCTGACCTCTGTAAACTATGCTTCAGAGAGAGGGTTTAATTCCAAAGAGTGACCTATAGGCTAAAATTATTTTCAGCTGTCTGTTTGGAGGAACATTTTGCTGACAAGAACTGATGCTTCTGACCTTGTGTTTAAGAAATACCAGCACTATTGTTCTGATGCTATTTCCTGATATTAATTCTTATCTCAACCTTGTATGACCCACCAGATAGTGATTGAGAATAGAAGGCACACTGCTATGAAAATAAATATTAAAGCAACATACTCTAGTTTTTCAACTATTTCATATATCCTTTTGATTTCTATTTTTTGCATTTCCTTGATAAAATGAATCTCAGATTATTTTCACATAATATTATAAATATTATCACTACAAATAGTCCTGATAACTCTGTTCAGGCAACCCAGAGACTTTATAATACAAAGCACCTAAAATCTTAAAGGCAACATTTTGATAGCATCTATACAGATTCATGAAAGGCTTGGGCTCTAGCTTTGGCAATGTCTCTAACTCACTGTGTGTTCTTGGGCAAGTACTTTGTTTCTCTGAACCCCAATCTTCTCATGTGTGAAATTTTTAAGGATTAAGCTAGATGTTGATGTTGACAAAAATGGTGGCTGACATCAGTCAAAAGCTGCCGATGCACGAAGTATTGAGTATATGAGATGCATCAATCCCTTTAATACTCCCACCGACACTATCAGGTAGATGCTGGAGCCTAAGGTTAGCCTGCAGCTGAAGATGACGACAAACTCCATTCCCTTTCTTAGAGCTCATTTTTAAAACAGCTACCTATCACTGATTAAAAATAAACAGTGGCAGGCTTTCTCTGGAGGCAGTGAGCTAGAAATGCCTGTGCAGAAAATGGGGCCCTCAGTATCCTCTAGCTGCAAAACAGGATGGATTATTTTCCATGAAATCTAAAACAGACCTCTGGATGCATAACTCTCTGGATATCTAATAACTAAAGACTTTTCTCAAGAAACAATAAAATAGAAAGGGATTCTAGGTAGTACAGGTTCTCAGTAGTAGGCATAGCTATGAAAATATTCAGAAGTGTTCAATAATGTCAGCAGGATAACAGGAAAATGACAATAGGAAAACTCAGCTTCCATTTAAAATTTCCTGCTTCCCAAGCCTAGGTGCCTGCTGAGTTGGGCAGCAGTTCTATCTAGCTAAACTGCACAGCAATCATGAGAAATATAAAGTCAAGCTAGTTTGCCCATCTGAAATTTGAACTAATAGAGATGTGGGGCAGCGTTTCTAGGACGGTTTTTGGCATCTGCCTAACTTATATTTAAGTTGGTAGAATTCTTGCCAATCCCTGCTAATGAGTTACTGACCTGGAAAATTCCTGACTTCCGTTGGCCAAACAGACTTCAGATTCTGTTTTTCATTAGTAACAGTTGCTGTGCTTTCTAACAAAGCCTGTAAAAACAATGAAATGTTGGGGAAAGGCACCTCACAATGAATACAGAGGCAATGGCACTGACCTGCTGCTGCAATCCCGTTAGTTTTACGTATTTGCCTAAGGAAGAAAAAGCTGCATGGCTGTGTGGCAGGTGGGATGTGGCAATGCCTTTGGTTAACATATCGTGTGGAAGTTTGCCTCATGCACGTAAGATGTATAGCCCTGATGGTTAGTGTTGCACTTTCCTGGATATCAGTGTAATCAAATAGAACGATGGAGAGGGATGAATAGCTGTGAAAACAGGAGATGTTCGAAAGCACAGGGGAAAGGTGGATATTCCTTGTGTCATTTCTTGGAAAAACTTCTCAAGTTCTAATTGATCTTCATGGCGGACTGGAGCCATGATGTGTTTGCCAAAAGGAGAAGCTTGGAACTTAGAAGCTATAGTTGTTTCTAGGTTCAAAGGCATACTGTATGAATTAGATGCTATAAATATATGCATTTCCACGGGGTGAATTGATTCTGAATCTCCAATTTTACATTAAGGTGATGGGATTTGGAGGTCTGCTTCAACTTTTCAAATTCAGCCCCCAAGAGAGAGAACAAGAGCTGGGGTAGCTATACTGCGGTTTCCACTGACTTCTGGGATTTTTGTGTCTTCCTGATGCCAGATACTGGTGGCCACAGGAGAGCAGGTTGTTTTCTTAGTTCCTTATCCCTCACTGAGCTCGGTGTTCAAATTCCCTAGTGTTCTACTTAGGAAGAACAGTGCTCACAAGCCTTTTTGAGCTGGTGACTCAACCTGAAAGCCATCTGTGCTGCCATGAGAACAGGGCTGCACTGTAGGAGAAGGCCCCCATCATAGTCCAGAGGGCACCACCCTGCTTATAGACATCCTCGTTATGACACTCAGTAGGAAAGGTGGCCATTGAAAAACTCTTCCTTTCTATTGTGCTTCAGTACATTTCTAAAAGTTGCTTTTGCCAATTGCACTGCTCCAGTTAACCTCTGCAAATGATTCCCCTCCTTGGATTAAAGGGGACGAGCCTATGCAGTGAATATATAACCATATAATAACATTGCCCTGACTTTTACTGAAATTCTTTTTGTTCTGTGATATTGTTTTGTGCCAGAGAACTGTCTTCTTGACACTTGTACTGGGAAGGTACCAAATATTGCAAATACATTGCAAAACAAGCATTTATTGAGTATGTATTGTATGGAAGAAGCCATGCTGCATGCTCCTGGAAGTATAAAATGTTCAGTCCCTAACTTCAACTGAACATGTTCTATTAGGAGGACCATATTGACATTTTTGAAGCTGTAACAAGTCGAAACTACTGTTTACAAAGAGACATAGTAGTGGTTTAATCTAATAGAATCTGTTTTAACCCAATGAATATCAACTTTTAATACTGTAGTTTGATTACTGGATAGCCTGTAGTACTGAATGTTAGGCCCAATGGAATGCAATAGTTTGTAGACTTGATCCATGTATATTTAGGTAATGATGATGTTAATAAACTCATTGCTCCAGGGACCTAACCACTTAGAGAAAGGCAGATCAGTGGAAATCAGATATACAAAATGCAGTGAGTTAAAGCAAGTAAGCAAACTGAATTTATAAATATTTCCAGCAGAGTATAGTCCAAAGGACTTGGCCTAAGAGGCAGAGTATTAACTTTTTATTCTTCATCCCCTAGAGACTTGGAGTAACATTTAATTTTCTCGGAGCTTGCTTCCTTGTCTTATAACCAGGCATGTCAATAATTTGGGCTTCATGCAGGGTTGTTGTGAGAAGTGAAATTTCCTGAGTGAAAATACTGTACAAATTGTAGAGCATCTTGCAAATGCTCTGGGATAGTTTAAATTGTCAAGAATCCAAGCCATTTGCTTTCTCCAGCAGTCAGTGATCATGTATTAACATTTTTGCACTCACTTTCTCTTCTTGTATTGTGAGGGCCTTCCTTACAGCCCCACTTGAGCAGACTTTTTGCTTCGTCATTATTTCATGAACATAATAGCTATTTACACAGCATTTGCTTTATATTAACTAGTACCAATAATTTATGGATGTTTCAAGGTATTCAGAACAAGGCGTGGGGATTGGAAGGGAAACTACACCTATTATATCAGAAACTGGAACTTAGGAAACTTTGGATTTCCACTGAGGTTCTAAGGACCAAGACCCTAAGTAACTACTGTATTTGCTTGGTAGTTTGGCCTTTTGACTTCCCAAATGAATACAGTAGCAAATTGTGCATAATGTGGCATCTTTCTATATACTATGTTCTTTTAGTGTGTGTGTGTGTGTGTGTGTGTGTGTGTGTGTGTGTGTGTGGTTATTTTGCTGACATGTAGGTCTATGAACCATGCTGAGTGCCAGGTGCCAATGGAGACCAGAAAAGGGTGTCAGATCCCCTGGAACTGGAGTTACAGGTTGTTGTGCATCACCTGACATGAGTGCGAGGATCAGAACCCAGATCCTCTGCAAGAATGTCTTCAGCCCCTATACTATAAATTCCTACCCCTTCTATCAGCCAAGCCCTTGTTCTTATGTGCTCCAGTAGTGCCAGCAACTGTGGGCTAAACTTGCAAGTTAGAAATGGGTAGTATCTAACCAGCTGGGAGAGGGTTGCTGTGAGTTAGAGGATGTCCTTAGAATCCCACCAATGACATCGGCTCATTTAAGAGAGACGTTCTGTAAATAGTACATAGAGTATGGTGAGTTTGGCAACAGACCAGTTCTTTTAATGTGTCTTGATTTATTTGTGATCATTTGACATGGAGCCTCATATAGATAGTCAAGGGTCGGAGCCATGCTTTGGAAGAGGCTGAGTGAAGGGAGTGTGAAGGGAGTTTTTAGGAGTTGCCTGTGCTGCATCTTCCCTCACCCAGTCTGGTTAACAAGCCAGGGTTTCCACTCCTGCAGACTGATCCTCACTACCTGACTGGGGGCGCCCTAGAGTCTTTTCTGATCAAAGACTTCTTCCAATAATTGGTCTGACACTGGAATTTTCTAGTTATACATAGACTACAGACTATTTCAGGTCAACACTTACCTATATTGCTTCTTAGTCTTTGTACTCTATTCCAGGAGGGAATCTCATGTAGCAGGCATTTGTGAGATGCCTTGATCACAGCATGTTCTGGGCCACTGTTTTCCCAGCGCTTACAGATACCATGGTGTCTTGGGAAAAGGTTCTTCCTGTGGTACCAAAAAGGTCACCTGACTTGAGATCCCTCAGTGACTGTCTTCCCTGGATTTGAAATTACTGTCCAAGGTCCCTCATTGGTCTCTGTTGGACATTTGGATTGGGAGGTAATCTAATAAGAAGCTTTTGATACTGTATATAGAAAGATGATCTGTACATATAGGGAAGAAGATGTCAAATATATAAAAAACAGGGAGCATGTGAAAGGTGCTTGCTGTAGAGGCTTTAAGACCCAAGTTCAAATCCCCAGATTCCATCTAAGAATGAAAGGATAATTCCACAGTTGTCCTCTGATACACATCCGTACACATTACACACACACACACACACACACACACACACACACACACACACACACACAAATAAATAAATAAATGAAATATAAAATGTGCACAGCTTAGACCCTTGCAGGAAGAGATTACTTTTACTTCCCCAGCAGATAGGCGCTTGTGGCCCCTAGGAATCCCTCCCTGTGGTCAAGTTAGCTTATATGGCTTCTGCTTCGTATGGCTTCCTGAATGAGCAATGAAAGACAAGCTGTATTCGGAGGATGATGAGTTAGTGAAAACAACAGCCATTGATCTCAGAGTCTGCTGGCCCAGTACAGTCCTGTGGCATAGTTACCATGTGAACCACAGCTCTAGGGGCTCTTGGCTTTGAATATGAAAGTAGGGCAAGGCCCAGTGGCTTTCTTGTGCTCAGGGAAGCATGCACTTGGTCAGTAAATTGTGTACAATAAGATGCTTCTTTATACAGAGTGCTCAGTGCGGCAGTCTCTTTAGCTAACACCACCAGAAAAAAAAAAAGACTCCTGATTTTTTGCAGATCAGCTAAGCTTTCTATAATAAATTACTCATAGCATCTTGTTGGGGAAAGGATGCTTACATCAGTGGCCTCTAGGTTGAGGACCTGTTCACTAAGTTGTATATTTCTGAACTACTGAATTGCCCAGAGCACAGTAGACATTGTATTTTTTAAGCAAAACATGAAACTAGTAGCAATAGCTTTAATACTCATGCCACACTCGACTATCATGTCTCTCTAAAACACCCCCGCCCCGACACACACACACACAGACACCACCTGTCAGGCCATATGATCCACTTATATTCCATCCCGTTTCTTTTTAGCAACCTAGGAGAGAAAGTGGAAATTCATTTTTCTGGGTAAAAGCTACTTGCAATAACAGCCCACTTGCTAATGGTGTTTCAGTATCAAAAGCAGACACCGGATGTCACAAAATATATATATATGTGTGCATGTATTTATGTTTAAAAATATAGTTCCTGTGTTCTTGAGGAGAAGGTAACTGAGAATGCAAACAATATTTTCATAAAGTTTCAGAATGCGAGGCGAAATACCATTCATGAGAGATAGATAGAAAACCCTAAGTGTTTTCAGAGGAGTTTATTGTCTTTGTGTGTCAGAAAAAAAATTCCAAGTGGAACAGAGTTTACTTGTGTTTTAAACAGAGTGCATTCTGTAGGAGTTAGCTTGGCAGCTGTGTTACTGACCATTAAAAACTACAGCTGGATTTGCTTCATAGCCATCTAAAGAACTATATAATTGTTTTGAAGGAATGGACCTCTAATAAAATAGACCATTATTCATAGGAGCCCTCTAATTCAAGTGTATATGTTGGGTTTTAAAAATAGAATCCTTGTATGTATGTTAAAATTATGCAAGTTGCCTCTATGGCTTTTGAAAACTTACCTTTAACTCGCTTGGCTGATTCTTAAATTCACACATGATTTCCTACTATAGCTGAGAAATGGGAAAGAGTGTGTTTGCCCAGGGAAAAGAGAGGTTTTAAGATAACAGGGCAAATGTTCCTTCAAGTACAGAATACAGCTCATTTTAGTTGCAAGCTCATTACACTGAGCAGGTATTTCTATCGCTCTTCGTGTGACAGAATTATGTGGTCTATCGTTTCCTTTGGGATTTCAAAGGAAATGAAGCTCAGGGCCTGAGAAAATCTTCCAGTGGGTCTTCCATTGCTACAGTTCCTGCTCGTTCATGTATGAAAACTGAGGGAGCGAGATAATTGGGGGAAATCATATGGCTCCCTGGATGACGAGAGGCTGACAATAGCTTCTGAGAATCAGTGCTTTTCGGCGTGGACATCTTACCTCTGTAGGCTCCGTGGAGATACCAGAAAGCCGTTTACTTTCTGTCATAACACTTTCAAGGCAACCCACACCATTTTGGGCAATGTCTATTATTTTAAAAACTTCATATTGAGCTGAAAATCTGTTTCACTATAGCTTTCCCTAATACTAGCTTACATATAGACTTTTGAATACTGGCAGAGAAACACAGCCACCATATATAACACTATTCCCCAAAGAAAAGCAGTTGCAGTTCCAAAGAAGTCATGTATAAATAGTATTCTGGAACACAACCCTGCTGATCCATTGGAGCATGCCCAATGGAGAAGAATGCCCAAGGAAAGGAGAAGGGACCAGATAAGTGGTCATCAAGTCAGATTGTAGAGGTACGTCTCCCTACTCTGCCTTACTTTCCTGGTATTGACAATTAAAAACTGCCTAAGAAAATTATCTATGAGAAATGGTTCAGAGGGCTGCCTTCCTCATAACACACTTTTGGGAAGACCTAAAACAAAAAGTATGGGGGGAAAAACCAGGGCTTTCACTTATGGCTCTTATTTAGTTGTCAGAGTGTGGGTGACTGGGAAATGCTGAATGAAGAGGAACTTAGCCCTCCACTCTGCCTGGGTTTCACTACTGGCTACAGCAGGCAGAGTTTCAGAAGGGCTTGGAAAACTGCCTCCAGTTGGGCAATGAATTTGACTGTAGGGTGTACCCTATATTAGCTCCATGACTTTGAGCAAGTTGTTGACCCTGATGCCTCAGGTTTGCATCTGTGAGACAGTGATTGACGTACATGTGACGAAGCTTAACAGGAGCACAGTTTGCTCACTAAATGCCATGTATCACACACATACTCCGTGAACTGTATTTTTAGATTGTGTACCCTTAGTTGGGAAACAAATCAGATTGCACTCTAGGGCATAGGGAGAATAGATTTGATGCGACTCAACCCATTACTTTGGATGAGAGCTTCCTTGAAAGTCAGATGGTTCTGCTTATTCAGGCTTTTCTTTCTATTTTTTCAGCTATGATTCCTTCTTTTTCTTCTCAGGGCTCAAACCAGAGTACTTTAGTTTAACATGTTTTTTCCCCCAGAATATGTTTGATGGAAAACAGTACTCATGACAGTTTGGTTTTTGTTTACATGTCAAACTGGACTGAATCTTCAGATTGATTATTCCATAGGTTTGTGCCTGCTCCTTGTAATGTTTAACATCTCTAGTTTATCCCCACATATACAAGAAGGTATTTTCTCTTTAACCGGGCTTTTAAAAAATCAAACTATATATAGCTTGAAGTGGAATATATTTCCATTTCTGGAGATGTGTGTACTAACAGATTAGTGCCCATGCCGGCAGATCTTATTTTTTAGTGGTGGCAGTCAAATTCTCAAGGTTGTTTTCATGATAAATCAGTACCAAGATGGACCACACTGGCTTGTGAGTGCTTAATATAGAACTATAGTAGAGAGACGGGGAGAAAGAAAGTCCTTGAGACAGGCTAAAGAATACATTAAGGATTGAGGATCAGGAGTTTTTGTGTTCCTGTTTTCCTATTAATGGTAAATAATGTAGGGCAAAATTTTCTGACTTATCCAGCAGATTGGCCAAAATTTTGGGTTTATCAAGCAGACTGGGCCAGATGAAACACATAATGCCCAGCACTGGTTCCTGGTGATGCAAATCTCCACTGTTATAAACACTGTCCATTCTCTAGGCTCCTGCCCATTAATTGCTGCCACTGTAGAGGGTGAAAGATATTAGAGTTTCAAATTACTTTTTCCATTAGTGGGAATCAACCCTTCCCATGCTTTGTCATTTAGTCCCCCTTGTGGCCCAACGCAGACATTTAAAAAGCATTGTGCTGGACTGGAAACAAAAGAACAGGTTTGATATTTTTTATTTTTGTTGTTTTGTTTTTATGTTAAAAATAGCTACATGGGTCATATAAGAGTCAGGCCTCATATTTGGCCCCCTCAATATGGCGCTAGTGTAAATATAATTCATGGCCTCAGACCCTACCTATCATCTTGTATTCCAGCATTTAGCAAATACATACTAAGCATCTACTATAAACAGACATCTGTCTTGGGCCAGGGGAATAAACCAGCAAATAAAATCAAATCCTGCCCCTGTGGAGTTTGGATTCATTTTTGGAGATAAATCAGTGTTCAAGGTAAGTCCAGTGGTATAAAATAAAACAGGAGCCCTTCTGGAGGGAAGGCTTTAGTTTTAAATATGGCTGTTAGGGAAGAGCCCATAGAACAAAAACATGAAGAAACTAGAGATCTCCAAAGTCTTCTGGAAGGGACAGCAAATGTGGAGAGAATGAGTAGGGAGCTTGAAGGGTAGCTAAGATTAGATCTGTGAGGCTGGATCAGGGAAAGCAAGGGGAGGGTCCCAAGAGGCCACACAGAATAACCAGTGAAGGCTGCATGTCAAGCAGCAACTTCCCAGTCAGAGAAGAGCGTTGGCTCTTCTTCTAGGAGATGAGACACCATGGAAGAGTCTTTAATGATGCAGGAGTGGTATTGTTGAATGTAGTGTTCATTGGAATCACCCTTGCTGCTTTGCTGAGAATGGAGTATGGGGACAATGGTAGAATCAGAGGGCGATAGAGTCTACTACCAGAGACTAGTGGTAGAGATACAAAGTGGAGTGCTCCATCACTTTTTTCTCAAACAATCTATTTGTTTTAATTAATTCATTTGCCAAAAACATATTACCTTAGAATCCATTGTTTTCATAATACTTATTATTAAAGGTCAGTATTAAATTGTGAACTTTCCTTGTACAGTCACACATCACTTAACTGGGATCTATCCTGAGAAATGCATTGCTGAGAAGTTTTATACTATCAGAGCATGTGTATGCAAACTCTGAAAGTCCACATGCCATAGCAATGTAATCTTGCAGGTGATGTAAGTAGTTCTTTGTTAGTGAAATGTTGTCATCCAGTGCAGGACTATACATCTTACTTGGTGGTATTATCACATATGTATGCACTATGGACTTGTGGGAAACCTAATTAAATCACTGGGGTTTGGGGTTTGGTTTTTGTTATGTTTTGTCTCCATTAAATTATCTCAGGAGAGAATTAAGGGAAAGCTCTGCCTTTTTTAAAAAATCAGAATCTTTCTTGGAATCCTGCACATGTACTTCCTTTGTCTGGTGTTGCCGCTTTTAGTAGCTGATCCTCTTCTGAAAGCATGTCTCCCCAGCCCAGTTTCACTCAAAAGGAGACAGGAAGTTCCCATCCCACATACCTCCATCACACTCTCAATATACATTCACAGAGAGTATGGGAACTAAATAACTGCTGTTTGAGTTCTCCTTCCTATTTCCATATGTACATATACTATATATATATTCAGTTAAAGTTTTATTTTGTGACTCAGCAATGATAATCCTGTCAAAAGACTATGCAAAACACAATCTCCCTTTTGGAAATAATGAAACCCATAACAGAAATGTGTTTAATGACATAATCATAACATGCATGGTACTGTCACATATTATTGATATCATATTTATGGGTTCATCATTGTTAGGATGAGCTTATTCAGGTTTGTTCCCATCTGATACCTCCCAAGGATGCAGCCCATGAAGGGAGCATTGCTAAGATTCATCCTGTATTTATCAAATTCTCATTATGGGCCCCAGAGGGGCGTTGCACTATAGGCAGAGTGATTTTCAAATGGGAAATTTGGACTCCTAATCAAACAAGCAGTGGTTTTGCTGCATGGCTTTTAGGACCGAATGAATGGCATGTTGTCTTGGAAAATCAGACACAGGATGTGGCTGAGACGTTGAGTGCTGTAAAGAGGCAAAGACTTTATTCTCCTTCACATGACCATTAAAACCTTGATGTGTACACAGTAGTAAAGAATGGGATAAACATGTGGTTACAGACATTTTCAACACACAATACCATTGTAGTTCTCGGTTATACACTTATTTGATGTGATCTTTTGAAGAAGTCTCTTTTTCTCACTAATGTGGGACTTGAGCCATCGTCATCTCACAGGGCCAGTCCCATGAGGAATGGGAGCCAGGGAAGTGGTTTCTCCCACAAGGCTTCCTTCAGTAGTGGTTGGCTCCCTGCCAACATCACTAAGCCTTTTAGTACTGCTGGCACTCATGTGGCCTCTTTGTGTGTTAAGCTCCACCAACAGATTCTAAAAACAAGTGATCAACTTAGGAGTTTCATGGGGGAGGTGTACCATAGAGGGAATTCCCCCAACATTAAGCTTCTGCCACTTTAACCACTACAGCTGGTCCTGGATTCTAAGTACATAAATCTCCTTGTAAGTGGCTTTGTTAGTTACAATGCCTACTTCATCTGTATGATTTCTATTTATGTATCTGGGTCATCATGAAGCCAGAGGTGTGAGCTTATTCTGGATAGTCTTATGCTCTGGTATGCTCATTTTTATACTTCCGAGTGTTTCTGGACAGTTGAGGAAGAACAATACACTCTCATTAGTGCAGGTCAAAAGGCTGAGACCTCTTTTTAACTTTTTCAAGTACTCAACAGTGCTTATTAATAAAAAAGAATCGTGCCACACAGCTCACAATGCCTCCCTGGTGTTTCCAGTTCACCCCTCCAGTTTAAATACAGAGCTGGCTCAATCCAGGTCCTTGGCAAATACAGTTAGCAACCCAGAAACAGTTTGCTTGATCTTGGCCTTCCTTCCTTCCTTCCTTCCTTCCTTCCTTCCTTCCTTCCTTCCTTCCTTCCTTCCTTCCTTCCTTCCTTCCCTCCTTCCTTTCTTCCTTCCCTCCTTCCTTTCTTCCTTCCCTCCTTCCTTCTTTCCTTCCCTCCTTCCTTTTTTCCTTCCCTCCCTCCCTTCCTTCCTTCCTTCTTTCCTTCCTTCCTTCCTTCCTTCCTTCCTTCCTTCCTTCCTTCCTTCCTTCCTTCCTTCCCCCTTTTACTGGAAATGGATTTTTTTCTCACATAATATATACTGATTACAGTTTTTCCTCCATTTATTCCTCCCAATTCCTCCTCACCATTCCTCCAATACAGATCTACCCCCTTTCTGTCTCTCATTAGCAAACAATGAGGCTTCTAAGGGATGATAATAATAAAATGAAATAAAAATTAACACATTGGTATAGGACAAAACAAACAAACAGAAGAAAAGGGGCTCAAGAGAATGCGCAAGAGACAGAGACCCACTTGTTTGCACACTCAGGAATCCCATAAAAAAAAAACCACTAAACTGAGCCAGCCAGTGGTGGTACATGTCTTTAATCCCAGCACTTGGGAGGCAGAGGTAGGCGGATCTCTGTGAGTTCGAGGCCAGCCTAGTGAGTTTCAGGACAACTTGGGCTACACAGAGAAACTCTGAAAAACAAAACAAACAAACAAAAAAACAAAAGAAAGAAAAGAAAAGAAAAAAGGAAGAATATTTGTGGGGCTGGAGAGATGGCTCAGTGGTTAAGAGCACAGCTGCTCTTCCAGAGGTCCTAAGTTCAACTCTCAGCAACCACATGGTGGCTCACAACCATCTATAGTGGGATCTGATGCCCTCTTCTGGCATAAAGGTGTACATGTAGATAGAGCACTCATGTACATAAAATAAATAAATAAGTCTTTTAAAAAAACACTAAACTGTAAGCCATAATTAGTATGCAATGTACCTATAGAGTAAAAGAGAGAGAGAAGAAAAAATATATAAATAAAATTAAATTAAAATAATAAGATAAAACTAAAATTAAAAAAAAGTACCCACATGACATTATGAGACAAAGAACCTCCAAAGATGCCCTTAAGTTCATTTTCTGTTGGCCATCTACTGCTGGACATGCAGCCTACCCTTAAGTGTTTTGTTTCCCCAGTGAAACTCCCTTGGAGGAAACTAACTTTACTTGCAAGTAGGTATCAATAAGAAATTACTTAAGGGTTAGGGGTGAGGGCACATGTTTATTTCTTTCAGCTCTAGCATCCCATCTGATACACATCCATGCAAGTCCTGTGCATGCTGCCTTGGTCTCTGTGAGTTCATATGTGTTTGGAGGATTGGAGAAGGTCTACATGATCCACTGGAGATGGGGGTGAGAGGGGAAGGAAAGACCACAGCAGGTGATCTGTTGCAGAGCTGGGATGAGCCTGGGAGCACTGGATTTAGAGGAAAGAAGTGAGAGGTGAAGATCTGCAGTTAGTCTAACTGCCTCCCTGGCAGGGATGACATGAGGGCTCCCAGGGAATGCCTGCTGGAGTTCAGTGCTAAGATAAAGCAGTGATTTGGTGGGGGGGGGAGTTTAGAGGGGAAATCTTTGTGATCCACTGGAGGTGAGGTCAGGGAGGCTGGAGATACGATGGGAGATAGGATTTGGAGAAGCTGAGGAAAAGGTGGCGGTCTATAAATAGCCTACCTGCTTCCATAACTGGACTGGCCAGTGGTTCTCATGGGATGCCTGCTGGAGTTGGGGACTGGAATAAAGCATTGGGTGGCAGGAAAGGAAGTTTTGAGGGGAAGATCTGTGTGACCCACTAGAAGTGGGGGGGGAGGGTAGGGAGGGGAAGCTGTAGCAGCTGTTCTGCTAAGGAGCTAGGGATGAGACTAGGGGATTGGATTTGGAAGAGCTGAAGGAGGTGAAGATTTAGAGTCAGCCTGTCTGCTTCCTTGACTGGAGTGCAACCTTGGACCTTATGATGACCTTTGGGCACTTCAAAGAAGAGGGTGGAAAAAACCAAACTGTAGCACTATAAGGAACCATGTAGATGTCACTGGGTCCAGTTTTGTGACTTTATAGGTGACCAAACTAAGGCACATATGTGCATCCTGACTGATACAAGCTGATGGCTACAACTTAAAAAGATAATTGGAAAAAGAAGCACAGCTTGCTAGACTTACAACATGCCCGAAGCCATTTCCTGTGAAATGATCACCTGCTTCTCTAAGCACATGAAAAGTCTATGCTGGACGCACAGCCAGAGCTCAATTTCTAACTCTTTGTAGTGTCTTTCAAAGCTCTTTCATATCTTCAAAAGGATCTGTAACCTGTTAAGAAATATTCTCTATAGAACTTGGCTATATGGTCACTGATAAAATCAAAATAGTACTTAGAATTTGTGACAAATTATTCTATAGCTCTGGAAATTTGAAGTCCATTGAATTGGTTTTGGATGAAGTGATATTTTAGTGTTAAGTATTGTCTTAGTGGGCTATGATGGTATGAATGAGAAAGGCCTCCATAGGCTCATATATATACTTGGTCCCTGTTTGGTAGAACTGCTTGGGAAGGATTAGGAGGTGTGGCCCCATTGGTAGAGGTGTCACTGGGGATGGGCTTTGGGATTTCAAAGGCTTGTTCTCTCTCCTCTCTCCCCCTCCTCTCTCTCTACCTCCTACAATGGATAAGGATGTAAAATCTTAGCTACTGCTCCAGCACCATGCCTGCATGCCTGCATGCCTGCCTGTTGCTATGGTTCCCATCATGATGGTCATGGACTCTAACCCTTTAGAATTGCAAGCTCCCAATAAAACTCTTTCTTCAATAAGTTGCCTTGGTCACAGTGCCTCTTCACAGCAATAAAAAAAGTAGCTAAGACACAGGCTTTTCTGAATGTGTAAGAGTACCACAGCTGTTATTGAACATCCCTGGAGTCAGGGAACCATGCTGGTGTTTGGTTTCCCACACACCTTTAAAATGGGAGGGATCCCTCTCTTCCATAGCTTCTTCTCATATTAAGATCCACCTTTATAGGCATGGCTACTTGCTTCTGTGTTCTCTCACCATTTTCCATCTTCCAGCATTGTCTTCCAATGTTCTACTGCTCATCTTCCTCAAATCTTCCTCCTTAGCAGCGATTAAGGTGGTCTCATTTCTCTCATTTCTCAGCATCCCTGTTCCTTTGTAATGAAAATGTGTCAGCATCCACATGTGTGCTCTTACATGAACATGCATGCAAGCACACACACATATACACACACATGCCTGTGCATGCACAAGGTAGCAGAAGAATTAATTGAACTGGCCAAAATAACTTACTTAGAAAGAAGTAGTTTCTAGTAGTGTCTTATTGCTGTTGATATAACAGCTATCTTCATATAAAAAGGAAAGCAGTGATTATAAGCCTATAGATTTGGGGATATAAGTATAAAAATGTAATTCACTGGGTTTTCTCTTCTCTCTGATCTAAGAGCTTGATGGCTCATAGAAAGTTGCATCCAGAAATGAACTGACTGGCTTGTCCTGTGGCTAATGGTTTGTCGAGCACAAAGAGAACCTTGTAAACTTTCTTTTGTTTATTTTTCCCCAAAAATCACACATATAAATTTATTGCAGAGTTAGTAAGCACCTTAAGTTTGAGACTCAAGTTTCTCAAATTGGAATATTAGCACTAGGTCACTGGAATGCCAGATTTGTCTACCTCCTGGGCTCACTGGAGCGGGAACTGAGACCCAGAAAGCTTTGATGATCTGCCCAAACTCATACAACTACATACAGAACTGCAATCCTTTGTCTCCTGACCCCTAGTCAGGAACTCTAGCATACACCTGCCTTTTAAATACATGGAGTCCCTTTTTGTTGCCTCTCCTCGATTGGGTTGCCAAGCCTGCTAGACACCCCTATACAGTCTACTTCGTAGTCCACTTCAGTGTACCTGGCACACAGATACATACCTAGTAAGAAAAAGCAGAGCTGTAAATATAACAGACATGCTTCCTTCTCACAGTTCAAAGAAAAACATCCTAAGATAATAGAGGCTTCTGGTTTCTCTGCCAACCTGACTCCTTTCAATACTCTCCAGAGCCATGTCCCCAGTGTCCAAAATGCTGTAGAAAACACAAACACATTCACCTAAGAATTAAGTACAAGAACACTTTCTTGCCTACTTTTCCTCTTAAAATCTGACACCTGGGGGAACTGCATTTTAACTATTGATAATTGTCATAGACTTTCTGCACCATGCAGTTTTCGGAGTTACAGAGCCGTGGGAGTGGAAGAAGGCTAGTCTACAGTACCTTTGTGTAGTCACCAAGAACAAATCAACCCTGACATTGTGGGATGGTTGAGCCATGGCTTTCACCTAACATGTGATCTAGCTGAGATTTCCACCTGCCATCTCTTTGATGTTTCTTTTTATTAGTGCTTAGATACAGTGCCTTCTATGCCACACAGCTTCTTAGGATGCATCTCCTAGATGTAGCTTATACGCCTATAACTTAATTCTCTTTTGCCCTTTAAAGTGTTCCTTAACTGTTGATATGCTAAATATGAACGCATGTCATCATTGGAGGGATTGGGCATGTTCATTCAGAAGGTGAAGCTCCCAAGCTAGATGTCGGGAGGCAGAGTGAAGAAGACATGGGGACTTGACCCTTTCACACCCACACTGATCAGATCTATGCTCTATGCACTAACAGAGTGGGAAGGTGTCACATGGCTCTGGACTCCTTAGAAAGATTAAGGTAGTGCAGGATTGGCAAGGAGCCTATCCAATATTACCTGGAATGACCTGACAGGAACAAGGAGAATCATTTATGTCTGCGGGCTACTCCCCAAATAGCCAGTTTGTGATTAAAATGAAGCCTAGCAAGTCTCTTCCAGGAGCCTTTGGGAACACTGTGGCATATGGCCAAACCTCCCCCATGACTTTCTTTCACTATAATTTTAAAGTAACATATGCTATTTTTTAAGTCTGATCTAATGTTCTGGGTTTTTTTCCTCCTGTACTAGAGATTGAACTTGGATTTTCATTCATGCTGGACTGTGTGACTGAGCTAACATCCCCAGTACTGATAGACGTTTTCTAATGCTACTAATATAGTTTTATTTAGCCTTGTTCCAGAGCCTGTATTAGTAGCATCTAGTGGTATTCTGTTCCTCACAAATTTGAGCTGTTCCCAGACTATACTGACACTTTCCCTTCAGATGCTCTCTCTCTCTGTCTCTCTGTCTGTCTCTGTCTTTCTCTGTCTCTGTCTGACTCTGTCTCTCTCTCTCTGTTTGTGTGTGTGTGTGTGTGTGTGTGTGTGTGTGTGTGTGTGTGTGTGTGTGTGTGTGTTGCCTGTAGCTACCACTGCAGCCCTCCAACACACACTTCAGCTGTCATATGTACCATACCCAGGCCTTGCCCTTGCTGTTCAACAGCTTAGGATTCAATGACTGTGGAATTCTTTGTGGCTAATTTGAGAGTGGAAGGTTGGTGGGCAGGGATCGTATTTTACCAACGTGGTCTGCTTTTACCCCTGGGAACGTAAGAGTTGATTCTAGTGGGTAATGATCGTTTTAGGTTTGTTTCTATTTGGCAGGGTATGGCTAAGGAAACTGTTTGGGGGAAGGTGCTTTTTCAAAATGACCACCAGGTGTCAGCAGAGGATGTGAAATTCTTGGCAACATCTGCATTCTTGGTTTTCATTCACAGAAGCCATTCCCATTGGCAGTCAGCTTCTACTGGGCCTCTCACTCCTCAAAATGAGTGTCAAATGTTTTCTCCTCAAGTCTGCATCATATCTTTCCTCATTTCTCATATAACATGTAATTCTGTCACGTACACTGATAGATCTACAAAGTAGGCTATTGGGGCAAGACAGGTGTTAGTACCATAACAAATCTCATATGCATTTTATCAAAGTCCAAGCAAAGCCTAATTATACAGCATACAGTGTTAACACTACTTTATGCCTTTTCATCTTTCAAAAAGTAATTTAGTGTGTGTGTGTGTGTGTGTGTGTGTGTGTGTGTGTGTGTGTGCGTGTGTGTGTGCGCGCGCGCGCGCGCGCGCTGATTTTCTCAAGTTTCTCATCTGGCCTCTTCATTGGGTAGATGGACAGAAATCTGAGCTCTTTAATATGGAACATTGAGCTGTAGGGAAAACACTTCAGCCTCAGTTGGAAAAGGAGTGGTGACTTGAAAACTGTCACTTTTGAACATGTCACCAAGCTATTAGTGAATCGAAGGAAATAGCAACTATGGGATGGTGGGGACACAAAGCAACTCATGGCTTCACCAGCCACAATTGCTGGAGCCTGGGACCTGCAGGGAATGGAAAGTAAGGCCTAACACACAGCCCTGAGCCAACTACCTTAAGTAAGGGCCTGATAAATGCACAGGGCTAGAGTTTAAGACATGTGAAGCTTTTGGTTGGAATGTTGATGATATTTGACAAATAGCATTATAAACAATACCAAGAGACAGATATTAGACTCTTCTGTTGCTTTATAATGAATAAAGCATTGTGAGGTGGCTCATTAATAGGGATTCAAAACTATCTAGACTGTTTTCTTTATAAAGATTTTGATGTTAATGGACAAGGAGAATAACATTGTTAAAATGTTGTACAGGATGGCCTTAAGACCTGCTCTACCCTCACACACCATTAAAGAAAGGAGCCCGCATTCTTTCTTGGATCATGCCTAGCTCAGTGTCAGACAGATACACACTGGAGGAACTGTCTTATTATGTTCTTTAAGCAGCTTTTTAAAATTGTCCTTTATTGACCTGATTTCTAATTAATATAAAAACTACATTCAGGATATGTAAGGGGCAGGTCTAATTGCATACCAATCAATGTGCCTTTACTCTGTGACAGTTTTGGCTAATGGTCTCTGACATTCTTTGCTGTTCAGGGAATCCTTCATTCAGCAAGTGCATCTTGCTCATAGAAGCTTGATTCTTGAAGTATGGTCACATTGCTCTATGTCTGTGGTGGTTTGAATGAGAATGGCCCATGAATTTGGATGTTATATTTGTATATATTTGTACTCCCTCTGTTGGTGAAACTGTTTGGGAAGGATTAGGAGGTGTGGTTTTGTTGGAGGAGGTGTGTCATTGGGGGAGATTGGGGTTTCAAAGTCCCATGCCATTCTTAGTTAGTTCTTTCTCTTTGCCTGTGCTTATGGGTCAGAATGTAAGCTCTCAGCTACTGCTACAGCACTGTGCCTCCCTGCCTGCCTCCATGCTCCCCACAATGATGATCATGTACGCCCTTTGGAACTGTAAGTCCTGAGTAAACTCTTCCATAAGTTGCCTTGGTCATGGTGTCTCTTCACAGCAACAGAAGAGTAACAAGGACAATGTCCATTCTCACCTCTTCTGGCAATAGCTTCATGCTATCTTCTCCTCCTTTTTCAGATCACTGGAGTGATCCTGTTGGCTGTTGGAGTCTGGGGAAAGCTCACTTTGGGCACCTATATCTCCCTTATTGCTGAGAACTCCACAAATGCTCCGTACGTGCTCATCGGAACTGGCACCACTATCGTTGTCTTTGGCCTCTTTGGATGCTTTGCTACATGCCGTGGTAGCCCATGGATGCTGAAACTGGTAAGGGTATCTCAGCATAATGTGCTTTCTCAATTATTTTTGTAAAACAATAAATCCACATGATGGTTAGGAAGCCCTTCTTGAAGCCACCAAAAAATAAAAGACTTTAATATTCATTGATTTTAGTTTTACACCAGACTCTTAACTGAGCCACTTTTCAATCCTCCCAGTGGGAAAAACAACCCCAGACACAACCTGCACAGCAAACATAGTCCCAGCTTCCCGAGGTAGATTGGTGAAGCACTGGCCATCGATTCCAGTGAACAATCAATATCTTCCTGGCAAGATGCCCTGTGCTAGTCTCAAACTCTAGCTTGGAAATCTCCTCAGGCATTCCATGTGCAGCTTTGGTGAGCAAGGGATCATCCTGAACACAGGCAGCCTTCCATATCCAAGATCCCATTGGAATAGGCCTCCCTACATCCTTGAGTCTTATCACACGAGGATGCCTGTGTATGCTTTTCGATCTACTCGCACTCTCTGACCCATTGTTGTGGGAGTTGACCTAGGCTAGAACCTGTCACTCAAAGGGCTGATGCACCGATTGCAATTGGCTTCCAAGACCACTGCAGAGGCCTGTATAGTGTAGACAGAGCAGTGATGTGTCCCCAGAGGAAAAGGCAATCTGCTGAAAGGCTCTTACTGTGCTTTTAACAATCATTAGAATGTTATGGTACTCCTTAGCTTTAGCCTTAATAACTGAAAAGTCATGAACAATAATAATTTGTCCTATATGGAGGCCCAAAGAGGATATCCTTTTCCCTACTTGCCTCCTGATAGTTATCTTCCCATAGAACTTTCGGGTAGATTGTATGAGACTCTCTACAGAGTAATGATACTTCTGACCATATTTTCTATGAAGTTTAGAGAGAAATTATGTACATAGGGCATCATAACCTCATGCTTAATATTTTAGTGGTTGTACTGTTTGTAGAGAATTTCATTAATATTTAGAAAAATGAATATTTTAACCTAGTGCTTCCTTATTTTAAAGTATGTATCACTAAGAAGAGTTATATATGATCCTATGTGTATTTGTATACTTGTAAGTCATATGTACACATGATAAGTTATGTGACATTGTGTAATCCATCCAGATCATCATTTAAGGTCATTACAAGCATTCAGAACTGTTATATTTCATTTTGAGAGGAGAATAGGCAGGTTATAAGACATATGACTTGTTGGTAAGGAATTAATTCCTCTTCCTTTTGTTTGTTTTTCAAAGTCAGAAAAGTCTTCATAACTCATAAATACTGTGTAACATCCTTGAACTCAGATGTTTGCCTGCATGTGTACACACAGAGAGAAAAAGAGACACAGAGAAAGAGTGTGTGTATATTTCAAATTAGGAAGTGCAGGCAGAATGAGATGAGAAACACTTGGGATTAGTAGTAGTAGTGTCTTTCTTAGAGGCTATAAATTCCACTCAGTACCCAGCCCAGAGGCAAGCATTCCCACAAGAACCTGCTGAGGCTACAATGTTCAGGGATAAGCAAAATAGTGAAGAGGCACATTCTGGTCTCTGACAATAGATAAGAGGGTACACTTGCAAATAAAGTGGATTTGTAGTCATTTACTATGAGATGTGGCCAAGAAAATGGAGAAGTTTGCCCAAATGCAAAGTGCAGCTGTGCATCCTGGCCATGTTCATCCATGCAAAAGGCTAATGTACATATTACTTTCTGAAAGCAGGACCAATACTAGCAAATGGAAATTCGAAGTAGGTAGAACTATGGCCAGGGGCAAAGAAGTCTTTCCAATAATTGGAAGTTATAAAATAGAATAGGTGGGGTTGGGGTGGCAGCTAAGTGGTATAGTACTCAAGGCCCTAAGTTCCATGCCCAGCACTTTAAAAAGAGTGTAAAAAAGAAACAAAAGTCATCTGCATAGATTTGCAGGTGCTAGCTTGCCATAAAGAATACGTTAGTTGAAAAGTCTCCCAAACAGGACAGAACCATGCCCTGTGACCTGCAGAGCAGATGCATTTTCTAGCTTAAATATTTTCATATTGAAAGTAGATAAGACTTTGGAGTGGATGACCCTTTCAGGTTTCTCCTGATTGGTCTGAGCTGATGGGCACAGTGTCAGTGTTGGTTGGGGTCTCCTCCGCATTCACACCCCAAAATGTTTGTGCATGTTAAAAAGACAGGCTACTACATTTTTAAACTTTCTCTAGGGATAATAAGGACTTGTCTAATTGCCCCTAGGAGAAAGATGCTTACCCTTAAAAGGCCCTCTTTTTAAGGTTTATTTTATCTGTCTGTCTCTCTCCCTCTTCCCCTCCCTCCCTCCCTCCCTCCCTCCCTCCCTCCCTCCCTCCCTCCCTCCCTCTCCTCTCCTCTTCTCTCTCTCTCTCTCTCTCTCTCTCTCTCTCTCTCTCTCTCTCTCTCTCTCTCTTTCTCTCTCTCTCTCTCTCTCTCTAGCTATCTTTGTCTCTGTCTGTGTGTGTGTTGGGGGGAGAATCTGTGACTGTGTGTAGGTATATCCATGTGAGTGCAGGTGTCCACAGAGGCCAGAGCCATTGGATGCCCTTGGAGCTGAACTACAGGCATTTGTAAGTCACCTGACATTGATGCTATGAACTGAACTTGGGTCCTCTAAAGAGCAGTATATGCTCTTAACTGATGAACCATTTCCCCAGCCCTTCCAAGCCCTCTTCTTAATGCTGCCTTGTGACTTTGTCCTTGTTTGCTTCATTTTTAGTATGCCATGTTCCTGTCCCTGGTGTTCCTGGCTGAGCTTGTAGCTGGCATTTCTGGATTTGTCTTTCGTCATGAGGTGAGTATGCTCATGGTGGGAAACTCAGTTAAAGAGTCTTTGTGAAGAGGAGTTTTGAAAATGAATAGAATATGTAAAGGGTGCATACAGGCTAGCCAGGAACTTCCTCACTTGGATTTTCTCTGCAGCCCTTTCATAAAATGATTTTCTTCTCTGCTTTAAAGCATTGACTTCCAATATGGATTAAATATTCCTTTGAGGGTAGCTATTTCCACAAAACACATATGTGTCTCTGTCAGATTCTGACACTAGAGGCAAGCTGAGATAATTGTCTTGCTTATAAATCCATTGTTATACCACATAAAGACCAGAAACACTGCAGTAGATAGGTGTGTGGTAATGGAAAACGTAACAGCACATAGGCTGAATGCCCTGAGGAGTAGTGTGGCTGTGGCGTGAGTGTCTAGCAGCATGTTTTCCTAGGCTCTGTTTTTGCATGCTGAGTTATATTCCCTGGGAGCTTGCCTTGTGTGTGTTCTGTTCTTTCCCCTATTGACCTGACTTTGCCCTTGACTGTAGGTAGTATCCCAAATGCCAAAGCTAAGTTCCAGAACCTGTTCCCTATGATGGTGCATCTAGAGGTAGACTGCCCATTCTTACTAGCAGCTGAAGAGAAATGAGGTGAAGTGGCGACCTCAGAAGCCCTGATAGACTGCCTAAGTGCATGTGTGAACACCAGAAGTCCTCTTCTCCCCTTTCATCATAGTCTCTAGGGATTGCAGTCTCACCTTGATCACAAACAAAGGTTGACTTTGACTAAGTGGTGAAAGTCATGGGGTGACAGTAGGTTGCATTGGTACCATTTACTTGGACTGATGTTGTAAAGAAGCCTGGATTGCCTACAAGGCAGCCGCCATCTTGTTTCTTGAGTGTATGTCCTCAGGGTGACACAAAGCCTGTTCTGTATACAACTCCCCACCCTGACAGACAACACAGGAGTGAAACGAGGTGACAGAGTCACTTAGTAGCCACTTTGGCCTGTAGCTAAATGTCCCATAGCTAGTGTCTCTTCATGTCTTAGAGCAATCCCATGGACATTGCTTCCGGGATTTAGTAAGGACTATGCATAATTGGGAGAGTTACCATATTTAGCTTTGAGCTTGCCACCGGATAATTATTGCTACTTGCTGTTCTCCTAATTCAGAGGCCTTCCTTGTACCAGTCAGGGGTTAGGGTTCCCATAAGTCACGTGACCTAGTCATATACCTAACACCACACCTTCCTCAGCTTTTCAGAGGGATGGGACTTAAAAATGATCCAAGGGTGAATGTGGTCACTGACAAGGAGAAAGGGTTTCGTGAGCTTTCTACTAACAAGAAAAGCTCTTGTCCTTTAGCCTGTTTTCTTTTGGACTCAGTGATTAGAGTTAAAGTGACTGATAGTTTTTGTCCCACTCCAGTATGGTAGAATAGAGGTCAGTTTGGGGCCAAAATAGCTTTCCCATCCTGCTGGTGGCCTGTCTGTTACAATTCTATCTGCATAAAGTCAAAGAAGGTTAGAGGAAGGAAGTTTTCTTTGAATCAATTCAAAGAAAAATAACTAGAAAAACCACGCCTGAAGTTTGGCCGGTCACCCTTACAGACCTTTCAGAACCCACCTCGCCACTTCAGCGAGTCAGCTCAGGCCTGGTTCCCTCTAAATTGGTGGTTGAAACCAACTTTTTTTTCTTTAAATTCCTCAGCTAGTTAAACCTTTGGTGGCTTTTCTGAGCTCCTTCATCTCAGAAAACAGGGCTTCCCCTCCCTAGATAGCACTTACTGAGAAAATTTCAGAAGTGGCGCTGGGGTAGGAACTGATAGGACTCTGAGTCAGTTTAGGCTCCGGTGAACTGAAACTGTGTTCCCATTGGTCTTCCGCAGATCAAGGACACCTTCCTGAGGACTTACACGGATGCCATGCAGAACTACAACGGCAATGATGAGAGGAGCCGGGCAGTGGACCACGTGCAGCGCAGCGTAAGTTTCAGGAAAAGAGATGAGCGTGCAGCCTGCACACAAAGTTCTGGGCTCAGACCTCTAGGCCTGGTGGGTTGGTCGGTTAGACAAGATGCATATAGTATTCATTCCTGTTCTCTAACTCTTGGTTCAGTTCTGTTCCAAAGAGTTGGTTCCGAACATGTGTCCAGGCTTTGCTTTTCTAGGAAGTTAGTCTCAAGTGTGTCTTGCACTAGTAAAAGTGCCGAACATGCCAAGAATACCCCATTTGTCCTTAAAAGCTGAACTGTTGGGAAGGAGTTAGGTGGTGGGGATGTGTCAGTCTCGCCAGCAGCTGAGTCCTGAAGGCCAGACAGAGAAGTCAGGTGAGCAGCATGCACTTGTTGGGGCCCTGTAGGAAGGGTAGAGAGTGGACCAAAAGGGAACTGAGGATCTGTCAGGCAGGCCCACAAAGGAGAAAATGATGTCATTATATTTAAACTTCAAAAACATTTAATTTAAAACAGTAAGATTTTAAATTTTATTTTGATGATATTTCAGACTTCTGGAAAGTTAAAACCATAAGGACCTATATACTCGGTTTTACCAATCAAAGAGGTCAGATAACCTTTTCTAAGAAGGGAGAACTAGAAAATGCTTTAGGCTATGGAGGGAAGGCCTTATACACTGTGTCACAACCAACTCTGCCAGCACAGCACTAAAGGAGCCGTGGGCAATAGGCAATACATAAAGAGGCATGGCCAGTTCTCCAAACACCTTTACAGAGACAAGCAGGTAGTGGGCTATAGTTTACCAATACCAGCTTTCTATCCCATATATAAACCATTCTCTCTAAGCTATTTACTTATTATCATACATCCAGTGCAGAACTTTGAGAAACCATTACCTGCCTATCAGTATTCTGGGTGTAATTAATGTATGCATCTGCATGTTTCGTATACTCTTACGCAACTGTGATGTTTAGCAAGGGCACAACTGTGATGTTTAGCAAGGGCAGAGATGTACTACCTCACCGTGGAGACGGTATGAAAGCCAATATAATGTAGACTCAGCTTCTTTGTCTGAGTTCCAATGGGCACCAAGAAAAGGATGATTGGTAGTAGAGCTGAGTTCATTTTTCCACACCAAAGATAGGTATGGTATATTGGAAGCCTGGCTGCTGTTTTGCTTATGAAAGTTTCAGGGCAGAAAGTGAGGAGGCCACTGTGTTTGCTCAAGCATTCTTGAATTCTTTTTCTTTTTTTGTGAATAGCTGAGCTGCTGCGGTGTGCAGAATTACACCAACTGGAGCAACAGCCCCTACTTCCTGGAACACGGCATCCCCCCCAGTTGCTGCATGAACGAAACTGACTGTAACCCCCTGGATCTGCACAATCTGACTGTGGCCGCCACCAAAGTGAACCAGAAGGTACCTCTTCCTCCCAGCCCTAGTGGGACAGGCAGGAGCTGTGTGCTCACGAGGACAGTGACTTTTGGGAAATGAAGACAAATAGGTTAGAAAGGGTGGTCTCAGAGGGAGTTGAGCTTCTTCCTTTGTGGTGCTTACTTGTCTAGGAGAAGCACTTGAGGCTGCTCACTTCTGAAAGAGGAAGCTGGGCCTCCAATCGGTCTCACGTGGCTCTTCCACAGCAAGCAGCTACCAGGCACAGCTCCGAAGGGTTAGCAAATGGTTTCTGTTAACCTTGATGCCCGTGTCAGACAGAGAGAGTTTGCTTTCTTCTTTCTGGGTGCCTTTCTTCTACTTAATATACCGTCGAAACATGAAATTATTCACAGCTGGGTGCCAGTCTTCGGCAGGAAGAAGGGAGTAGAGTTGACAGACAGCGTCTGCTTCTGCTGGGAGGGTGGCCTTTATTTTAGGGAGTTCACTGTTGTAGGAAAAGAAATGAACAGCTCCAATTCAACTCACTGTCAACATCCTGATTCCCAAAGAAGCAGAGAGAAAAAAAAGGATGATGGAAAGAGATGTGCAAGCCCGTTCATAGCGCAAAAGGGAGAAATGAACTTCCAGTAGTCAGAGAGAAGAGAAGTCAATCCTGGATTACACTTTACAGAGAATACAATGAATACCTGGTACAACTGGGTGTGAACGATATCAGCATTCTTAAACATTTAAAGAAGTGCCCTATATAAACTATGATTTGAGAAACAAAGGGGAAGAATGTACTGTTGGGTTTGCCTATAGTTAATCAGCCATGGGGCAAATTTTCTTCCCTTACCAAGGAAACATTCTATTCTTCTAATATCTTCTCAGTTCTGTGTTATCTGGGCCACCTACTGAATAATTCATCAAGAGATGCTAGCCATTCTCTCAAGATTAGAATATTATGAGGTCATTTCTGTATTTTACCCATTTTATATTGGAATCTGTAACAGGAGTGCTGCAAGGCATTGTTGCTGCCCTGGGAGCTCATTTTGTCATTCTGAAATTTTTACTTTGCTGTTGGTATGATTCAGGAAGATTGGGTACTGACTGTCTCAGCTTCAACAACACCGACTCCTGTTGGAATATTCTTATGAACTCAAACTGTGAGGCTTCCTTTGCCTCTCATAAGAATGTGTCTGGCTTTTGCATGGGTAATCTCCACTGGGTAGCCAGCCATATTTATCATTTTGCTGCCTTTTTATGAAGTGTGCCTGCACACTCAGCATATGAGAGACTCTTTGATTTATAGATGGTAAGAAGTCATCTATGAGAGTGAATGCTTTGGTTCATGTGGCTTGTAAAAAGAACACCCACCAAATTTTTAACCAAATTTTGGTTAAAAAAATATTTTTTTTCACATAAACATTCTTCTTTGTGAAAATTAAGGACCTAGAAATCTGAATCAGAGGCTAGAGTCGGTTTAAATTCTGAATCAGGCACTTTCTGGTTGTGGGATCTTGGTGAAGTTATTTAACCTTTCTCAGGTTTGTTTTTCCCATCTGTAAACAGTAGATTGTAATAGTTCTTTTTTTGTTGTTTTTGTTTTTGTTTTTCAAGATAGGGTTTATCTGTGTGGTTTTGGTGCCTGTCCTGGAGATTATAACAGTTCTTGCTCCTTAGAGTTAATATGAGGAATGAATGACTAAATTATCTAGAGCATATAGTGCCAAGCACAGACTAAGGACACTCTAGCTGTAATGCAAATGTGACCTGAGCAATGTTGAAATTACTTTTCCTTTCTCACAATGGTCCTTCTAGGGAATATCTTCTGTTAGCATCTGAAAGGAAGGCTAGGGGCTGGAGAGATGGCTCAGAGGTTAAGAGAGCTTGTTGCTCTTGCACAGGACAGGAATTCGGTTCCCAACATGGAAGTTGACTGGCCCACAACTGCCTATAACTCCAGCTCCAGGAAATCTTACGCCCTCTTCTGGCCTCTACAGGCATGTGCACATGTGAATACACACATACAGACACACACACACACAGACACACACACATATTAAAAAATAAAATACATCTTGAAAAAGTAAAAGAAGAAGAAAAAGGAAAAAATAAACAGGATAAAAAAAGAAAGAAAAAGTAAAAGAAAACTTGGGGCCAGGTGGTGGTGACGCACGCATTTAATCCCAGCACTCGGGAGGCAGAGGCAGGCGGATCTCTGTGAGTTCGAGGCCAGCCTGGCCTACCAAGTGAGTTCCAGGACAGGCACAAAGCTACACAGAGAAACACTGTCTCAGAAAAAAAAATAAAGAAAAGAAAAGAAAACTTGGGGGCTATAGTGTGTTTGTAATTTGTAAAAGAAAAGGTAGGTAGCATTTTTGCCATTTTGATGACAGCCTATACTTTGACCTCACTCCCTATCCCTACTACAATCCTAGTTTGTAGTTCCCCAAGTACCTCAAAGACTTGGGAGAATTATGTAACTACTCTGTCACTGCCTTCATACCTCTCTAACCTGGATCCTAGAGAGAAAAGGTGAATACAGAAGACATTTGTCTGCTGAATTTCATTAGACTTTCTCATTTAATGCTTACATGAACCTCTGGTACAAATTATTTCTCCTTTCAGCATCTTACAGATATCCACATAAAGGGGAGATGAGAAGGGAATGGAGACAGTAATAATAGGTGCTCATAAACATCAGCATCCTCCCGTTAGGAGGACTTAATTACTGCCACGTTCTAGATCTATGGGATCCTGCAGTTTAGAATAAGCAGATCATCCCCCTAGATCATTTGGTATTTTGAATCCTCCCTGCTGATAACACCAAAGAATGAACTTCGACTTTTACTTGGTAACCTGGGGAACCTCTATGATACAGATTGTGGGTAGGGAGCAGGTAGGAGGAGGTGTGAACCGTTACACAGGGTATTGCTTGTTTGGTTTAGGGCATGGGATTTATTTTTTCTTTTGCTAGCGAGATGAGGAAATGTCTGCAGGTTCAGTTAGCTAATTGCACTGGCTGAGCCCCTACCACAGGAATTTCTTGCCAATTTGTAAGAACAGGAGGATGAAGGACTGACTCTGCCTAGCAGCTGTAGAGATACCTCCAGAACCTTTCTGGAACTTGCCTTCTCCAAATAGTTAAAGTCTGCCACTGGCAGATGCTTTTTCATTGGCGACTGTTGATTTAGACACACCACGAGGGTGAGGAAATTAACGGTTCTGTTTCTTGGTGTTTCCTAGGAGACTTAAGCAGGCCTCTCGATTTATCTCATGCTTGACAACCAGGCTTTCATATTAGGAAATTGAGAGAGATGGTTGTGGGAAGATAAGCTTGTGCTTTAGTGCAGGACTTAAGGTTGAATGCAAACATGACCTGTGGTTGTAGTATCAAAGCAATTCTTGCATCCACAGAGCTGTGCTACTTGGAAAGTAGGCTTCAGGGCTGAAAGATGAACCATAGAGAAAAGAAAATCAGGGGTGGAACCAAGCATCCTCATCTTGTCATTTTGGTTTACTATATTACTGATAGGCTGTATTGATCTGGTGTCTTGTTTGTAGTAAAACTAGGTAACTTTTGTTTTTGTTTTTTACAGAAGAGTAGTTTCTTTTCAAGTTTTAATGGGCATATGAGACATCTGGACAGCTTGTTAAAATGCATTCAAATTCACTAAAAATTTATTGAAAAGGAATATCCCAAGCACATAGCAGATGCTGGTTCCACAGGTCTGGGGTAGGACCACCAGTTTGGCGTTTCTCACAAGTCCCTGGTGTAACAGGGAGAACTATTTTTGCCACAGTTGAACTCCTGCCGTGCAGTTACTCGTGTTTGTGGTTTCTCCTACTGGTTGACATGAGCAAATCAAAAATAAAGTTACTCTTGAAATGTCCGAAAATAGAGCTGGGATGTGACTCAGTGATACAGTGCTTACCTAGTGTGTGCGAAGCCCTGTGTTACAGCCCTCTCACTGGAGAAACAAAAACAACCCACCCACCCCCCCAAAAAAGAGTAGAAACCATACTTGTAGAAACACAGGTTTAATTTAAGTGCAAAATTGAAGCCATGATGGAGAGAGCAGGAGAATCTCCGCTAACTAGTTTACAGAATAAAAGATGGCCCTGTTGCTTCTCTTTGTGTGGGATTATCAGGTTGTGTAATCTAATACTGATGGTATGGAGCTCATGTCCCCACTTGGACATCACTGTGTGGAGAATGGCTGTGATGCTGACCAGCTTGGAGAAACACCACTGGGGAGAGCATTAGAATAGCTGCTTATCTTCCTGCCTGTAGAAGCCTTCCCAACCCAGGGGTTTCTCCCTCTCGCTACCTTTTGGAAAGTAATGTGATGTATCATAGCACTAGGAAAAGTGAAATCAACAAGCTTCTAACTGGAAAGAATCAAATTGGATAGCTCTCCATGAGCCAGCATGTACTTCCCTTCATATTTATATCAGATAGTAAGGAGTATGTTTTGTAAATTGCATTGAAACCATGTTATAGCACTGTTCTAAGTAAATGTACCCTCTCTGTAAAGATGCTGTGAATATGATAGATCATTTAGAACAGAAAGCATTGGTAGAATTTATACTTGCTATGAGCTTTGTTAAATGAAATTGGAATTTAAAAATAAAATACAGTGGGGGGATTGTTATTCAGATGTTATTATGATTTAGTATGACCTTCCAGAAAAACAAGAACCACTTTGATTCTGTTCATTAAATGTCTTTATTGTCACACAATTTGTGTATTCAAGTCAGAATCCTTTATTGGAAAAGACCACCGTGTATTCTTTGCTGAATAAGTCAACTTGGAAATAGGTTGATTTGGTTAGTTCCATATAAATGTACATTTAAACACACACATGCCTGTACATGTATACACATGCACACTTCTAGTCCTGCTGTTTGATCTAAAAGTGAGGAATTTAGTAGTAATAGTCAGCTTTTGCCTTTCTTTGTATTATGAAGGATGCGAAACAAGTGGGTGTTTCCTACCTCGACTAGGCTGATAAAATATAATCTACATCAACAACATTTTAATTTTAACATAAAAATGCTTCCACTTGCTCTATTTAATCATGATATTTGAAGATTGGCAATGAAAAGGAAACTGACTTGGTCTTGTGGATAAGGTTAATGACATTCTGAAAGGTAAAGTGACTTATTCAAGGTTGCATAGTAAATGTTGACAAAGCTCATTCTAGAATGAAGATTTTTGTTATTAAGAAAAAAATTTTAAGGGATTCCTTAGGAGTAACTCAAACTCTGTAAAATTTCCAGCTATTTGAACACTTTCATCAGACCAAGTAATTTCTCTTTATCTAAGAGTTCATCATTCCCTGATGAAATGCTAATGGTGGTGTTTGTTTTTTGTTTTGAGACAAGATCTCACTGTCTAGCCCTAGCTGGCCTAGAACTTGGTACATAAACCAAGCTGGTATCAAACTCACAAAATCCACCTACCTCTGCCTCCCAAATACTGAGATTAAAGACATGCGCCACAATGACCAGCCTAATGGCTATTCATGAAATTTTCAGTTCAAAGTTTTCAAATAACTTTTTATCTTTACATGTTTCCATTTATGTCTCTAAAGAGTTTACGTCATAGAACTTTTATATTTCTTGATAGATTTAATCCTACTAATGACAAGTTCATAGGTGAAATTATGTCTAGAATTTGCCAGGAAATGTGTGTTGGGGAGGTCTCAGTGAAACATTTGACTATATATATATATATAAATTATAATATTAAGGGAAGTGTCCTATGTGGGTTCATTTTACTACCATCTATATTTTTGGTATGTTTGAATTCTTCGGTTGGTTGGTTGGTTGGTTGATTGACTACTCATATTCTCTTTGCAGGGCTGTTATGATCTGGTGACCAGTTTCATGGAGACTAACATGGGGATCATCGCTGGAGTGGCGTTTGGAATCGCATTCTCCCAGGTATTCAGATGATGATGGCTTTCCAGCCTCCCAGTCTTGTTTACCTCCCTGGCCTCCAGATTCTCAGCCTGTCTTCCTGTGTTCAGGGGAAGGCTGATAGATGGGGTCAGAGATCCTTGCTCATTAGGTCTCAGGTCATCTGTTTATTGATTTTTCTTTTTCAACTTAAATGAAGTTTTGCTGTCAAGAGAATATTGGTTACAGTTCAACTAATGACTACCTCCAGTAAAACAACTTGCTTCTTCACAGGTCAAATGGAGGGTAAGAGAATGGCTTTATTGGACTGTAAACAACTCCAAACATCAACTGGCTGGTCTAGATTTGAGGGAGGCTCTTTCCCCAGTTGACCTGTCCCTTTTTTGTTCTTTCTTAGTTTCTATGGATTATGCATGGCATTTCTCCCTTTAAAGAAAGCTCATTTAGCAATCTCCATCTTGTGAACATTATTTTAATGTTTGGATTCGACTCTTCTGTTTCTTAAGAGGAAACTTAATTATTTGTGTATTAAACTGTCCATCTTCTTATCTCCATTCACCTTTTACATACCAGTGGGAGATATAATCATGCCAGTTAAGTAAGTTATACATACTAAAGGATAGAATACATTTAAGCTAAATCTGTAATGTAGCCTTCCTCTAGCCAGTAAGGTCCTGTTTTACTGGCTTCTGATCTCTTGAACAAATGGTATATCCTTGGTATGATATTGCTGTGGGTACAAGGACTGACATGTATACTTAGCAGCTCAAAAAGCTCGGATTTTTTTCACACTAGCAGATCATTTTCACAGGAAAGCCAGTTGATGGCTCGGTAGTAGCTGTAAAGTTCCATGTCTATAGAGGCCATTGTACAGTCTAACTTTCTCCCTCTGCATCTGGTGTTCTGCTTAGCAATGCAAATTCAGTTTGGCTTTATTCAAGCTTGTTCCCGAGATGTTTTTATTGAAATATGAAGTTCAAAGAAAAATAGCTAAATTCTAACTTTATAGTTTAGTAAATTATTACTGTGGCCCTTAAACCAGAGAATAGATCCTTAACTTGTTAGTATGTCTCTGCCAAGTAGAGCTGAGCATTAGAGAAAGTGAAATGCTTTTCTTCCTAAGCGGTTATCAAAACCTGTGTGACACGTCATCTCCCAAGAGCATGTGAAGTAAGTCACCGTGTTGTCTTTTGTTGCGATTTTAAAATCCTCCTGAAACACACGTCATTGTTTTCACACTCATTGAACGAATTAAGCCCCCAACATGCCAACACACAGACAAACCAGAGTTGGATCACAAACACTGCAATTAACTCAGTCTCCGGAGACTTTTCAAAGGCAGTTACTGCCCTGAACTTTCTCCCAATTGCTGTACCATTTTAGTAATAACACTTAGTAACATTCTGTAATGGCCTAGGGACAATTTCAAGGATCCCAAACCTTGTGACTCATGCAAACGTTAGGATACACTTGACAGCCTTGAGCATATAGTTACCTCAACACAGGTTGTTAACACCAGAAATATAGAAATGCGGTTGGCAGATGAGTACACACATATACACACACACACACACACACAGAGAGAGAGAGAGAGAGAGAGAGAGAGAGAGAGAGAGAGAGAGAGAGAGAGAGACTTGAAGTCTTCCTTTATGGCTTCCCTAAATAAATAAAGTGACCCGATGCCAATACACTACATAAAGAGAAGAATACCTCATTGAGCCTGGGATCTTGTTGATGAAGCTTCTCATCTAAGAATATGCCTGTGTAGTCATGGCTATGAGAGTGAAAGGATAAAAAGATCCTGTTTTCATCAGTGAGATGCATCAAGTGTTGTCCACACTTCTCTCAAGCATCCCTGTAAAGGAATTTATGCTTAGACAAATAGCTAGCTAACCTGATGATCATTAGTCTAACTGTACTGTCTTAAAGAAATATGTGGCTTGGGAATGGTTGAAGATGCTTTGTGGCACACTAGAACAATGAAAGGGGAGCTTTGACTCTGAGCAGCATGGAAACAGAAACACTGTAGCAAGTTTGGTTCTCACCAGAGAGCCACACAGATGTTGAGATAAGAAGAAAATCACAAATCCCAACTGCAGTTATTTATACATGTCTCCATCAACCTCCAAATTCCTGGAAGATAAGGAGTGGTTTCCAGATACCAGGTACCCAGGACCTCCCTGGGGCAATGGTAGCTAACCACTTACAAGATGCCTGTTCAGGAAGAATCTCCCCCACAGAGCCTAGTCAAATATCCCAGTGGACAAGCTTTATCAAATTTACTCAGATACTGTAGAGCCAAACCTCACAAATACTGGTTGATATGAATGAAAGTGTTATGCCTTGGCTCTCCTCTGCTCAATAGAGGCCAGAGTGTGTGGGAAAGCTCAGCACCACCTCCTCCCCGCTTTTCTCTCTTCTTTTTCCTGCCTCTCTGTGTCCCTCTCTCCCTCTCACTTTTCTTCATCTACTTTCTGTCTTCTCCTTGCCCCCTTTGCACACGCTTTTATGAGAACTGGCCCATTGCATACCTCTTGTGTCGGATTGTAAAGGTGGTGGAAAGGTTCAAGTAAAACTGCGCTGAGTCCAGTTTTGGGATCGACTTGTAAGCACCCTGTCCCTTGTTAGCTAGCTTGACTTAGAGCTCTTGTTTGGGTGGCAGAATTTGAGCTAGCACTCCCCAGAGCTCCTATTACCATTATCCTGTCAAGGAAAAGCACATTTGCCTGAGCTTGATGGGCACATCCAGCCTTCCCTATAAGTTTACAGTAAGAAGTTGAGTGTGCTTGGATGGGATGTTTCTTTCCTCTTCTTGCGGTTTATCCCGGACTCTCCTGGGACTCTCTGTGTAACCCAGGTTAAACTCAATTTGAAGCATACCTCTTGCATGGGCCTGATCTTCCTAATGCTTAGGTTATAAGCAGAAGCCACCATACCTATGTGTCTTTCCCTATGATTTTGATAGCTACCATCTTCAGGAAGGGAGCTTGGGCAGGAAGAAAGGACGGGGATAAGTGGGGAATAAATAGGTGGGAGATGGAGGGAGAGGTGATATATGTATACCCTTTCTTCTCTATATTTCCATCTCTCCTCTCTCTCTCCCTTCTTCTGTCTTTCCATTCTTTTATTGGGAAGATTAAGTCCCTTAATTCAAAGGCAAAATGTATTTACCAAAAAATAAAGGACTCATTCCTACCAATTCATCTCCTGACCTCTCCTCTCCTTCCAGGACCTTCCTTGGTGCCTACAATCTAATGGGATGATTTATTCTGTGCCAATAATTCTTTAGGAATCCCTTAAAAGGACGTGTTCCCTTTTCTATATACAAGGCAGAAAGAGGTGGGACTAATCTCAGATACAGGAGTGGGTGCAACATTAATCTTTATGAAGACTACCTGTGTAGTTTGGGGGAGATAGCTCAACATATTAAACCCATTTTCTTATCTGGAAAGCTGAAGTTAAAATATTACAAAGAGTTGTGGTAAAGAATCAATATTTTACAATATCTGAATGTGTTATATACTTATTTAGTTTTTTCAATACTTATTTAGTTTTTTATTGGAGTATAATTTTTCACACTGTGAAATATATTCTGAAATTTGCTGATCTTGGAAAATATCAGTCTTTTAGAAAGAGACACACTGAAGGTTTCAAAGTCCTTGCCCTCCTAGAGGAATGTAACCAGAGGCAGAATGTTCTGTCCCGACCGCCTGGTCCCAAACAGAATTGAAAGCTCGCCTTTCCCATTTCACCCTTCCCCATCCACCTCTTACAAGTGCTAACTTGGTTATCTCACTAACAAATGGACCCAGTCAGGAATAATGTCTCTATTCTTGTCTCAGGGAAAAAAAAAACACTGTTCCATCAGCCAAGTATAACTAGAGTATCATACTGTGTGGAGAAATCAGCCAAATATATGTAGCCTTCCAAAGAATTCAAAGCTTATGTCTTTGAATTAAAATTTAGCCTTTCCTTTATATCACACCAATTCCATGTTGTTTTATTATTTTTTGCATTAATCTCACAGATTAATCACACATGATCGAGTTTTAATACTAGTTGGTATCGAAAGTTGTTCTGAAATGGCCAGAGTGAGCTACTTCTGGACCTTGTAGCCAGTTTTAGAACTTCCCCCTGGCCCCACACTTAGACTGCCTCAAGCTTAGATACCACAGTTCAAACCAGTTTGTTCTTCACTCCTGACCTTTCCACCTAAGGAAACCTCCGTTTACTGAAAGTTCTATTTCAGGATCCATGGGTACTATGACAGCTCTTTGTGTTGACAGGTAGATATATACAGTATCAAAACTAAATACATCTAGAGTTGAAAGAAGGGTATAGCTTTGTAATGTGAAATTCTTTTTCATTTGTTTTCCTTGGCAACAGTTGATTGGCATGCTGTTGGCTTGCTGTCTGTCCCGGTTCATCACTGCCAATCAGTATGAGATGGTGTAAAGAGAAGGTAAGTGGCAGTGGGGAGCATATTGATCTGGGTGTTTTTCCCTTTGGTGCCCATACTACCCTTCAAGTGGGCTGGAAGAGGGCCCAGCCACTGAACTACCTGGGGTTAGCCATACATGGAAATCTCATATCCATACGCTAGGGAAGAGGTGGGGCGGATGCCACTGCGAAAACGTGGGAATGCTTACTCTTCACGTTGCACCTTTTTGTGTAGGCTGCTTGTGATGGCGAATCACTCACATGTCTTCTTTTTCTCTTTCTCTCAGTCTTTCAAGAACTATGGAGTAAGAGGCCTGTTTTTAAAAGGAACTGCCGCAATCTCTGAAAGACTTCCAAAGAACGTTAGAGCACAGTACATAATATCCCTGCCCTGCTCCCACCACCCACTCCCCACAACCCCACCCCCTGTGTGCAACTGACACTCCTACCCAGTCTCTGCTCTGCCTTTCAGCCCACATCAGTGTAGTGTCCATCTTGTGAAGCCCTGTTATGCCACACAGTGTAGCCAGGCCCCCTGCAGCTAGTCATAGTGAACCCCACCCTAAGGCTCTGTGAGTGCCAGCTCTCTCACATGTACTTGGTCCAACTGTAGGTGACTGGTTATCACATCATCACTGGCCCTGACCTTGTGGCCCTGCATGTAGTAGGGGAGGCTTCAGTCAGCCCCTCACTGTGGTCCATGAATGCCACGCAACTTCCCGTAAATAAGCAGATGTTAGTTCTCTTTTCTTTTGGCTTAATCTGATTTGGTTTGGTTTTCTCTTTACTGGGATTATTCCCTACCTTCTTTAGGCTGCCTAGGACATGTGGAGAGACACAGTGGGAGTTATTTATAAGGGAAAAACACAGCATGTGGCATGCATGGTGGAAACTGTTGTTAAGCATTAGGTGGCCTCCTTGCTCACAATTGTTCCACACATGGGTGTGTAGAGACAGCTTAGTGTAGGATTTCCTCTCAGATGAAACCTGTATAATCCTGTTACAAGGCTATGTTGTTACTCCCCCTTGAAGGCACAGATACTACTTTTTATTTGCCCTAACTAATTTCTATTATTTTACTTTCTCTTTATTTTTTTCCTTGCACTGACATTATAGACTTTGAGGACCTCATCAGATCAATTTAAAAGTGAGTGTAGAGGGGAAATGAAAGTCAAGATATTTTTTAAAGATCTTAAAAATAATGCCTCTGTCTAGCATGCCAACAAGAATGCATTGATATTGTGAACATTTGTGATAATATGTATTAATAAATAGAGCAATTAAAATGGCTGTGTTCTCTTCTTTGATTGTGATTATCATCTTTGAATACATATTCCCATTCCCTCCTACTCTTCGCAGCATTGGGGGAAAGCCCCATCTTATACATGGACAGCTACCAAACCAAAGTGCTGGAGGGTTGGGTTTTTTATCATGGATATTTCAGAAACTTAAATGGACTGTCATGAACAAGAGAGACTGTTGGCCACAGAGTAAGGGCCTTCGTAGTACTTCATGCCTCTGCAATTCTTGAAAGAAATACAAAGAGTTCAGCAGAGTTTTTTAAGTCTCAATTCCATTTGAAAATGAAATGAGTATCTTTATTTCTTTCATCATTTCTATAAACATATTCTCCCCTTTTTACTTTCTCCTCTAGATCAGATTGAGTATACATGATCTAAGGAACAATTCAATGTCCCAGTGCCCTAATTTGTATTAAAGTATGGGATGCTCACATTTGATTTAAGTGCCATTTACAGTATGACACATTAATTGCAATCATTGTTTTTTTCGGCAGATCCTACTGGCATGTGCCACCACAACCAGCACCAATCATTGTGGGTTTTTTTTTTTTGATGAGTTATCAAAAAGAGAAGTACCAGTAAAAGCATAAATTAATTAGTTAGCAAAGCAGTAGATCTGAAAAATCTCTTTATTCCCTGCAGAGCAGCCTGGAATTAGGGCAATGGTGGCTTTCCAGCTAAGTGCATTGATGAGTCTGAACTCTGCACACCATCAACCCTACAGGTTATACAAAGGACATCACCCAAACATTCACATGTTCCCTTTGGAAGGTGTCTTCGAAACATATGCCTCTCAAACCTTTTTCACTATTTTATTTTTAAGTTTGCAATGTATATTAAAATGAGGCTTTTCTGTAAAATCTTAACCATATCTGAGCCCATGGTTCACCCTCTTGAAAACTATAGTTTTTTTTCTTTTTTAGTGTATTTTGGTAAGAAATCTTTCTAAATTAAATTCAGATCTCTGCATTACATACTTTTAATATGAAACATTTGGACTGAGATTGATTTTACTTTATAATTTAAAGTGTTCACATTTCAACTTTGAATAACCCATATACAATGCACATTACTCCTTTAAGTAAGATTTAAAAGATACAAATTTAAATATCTTCCTTGAGTCATTAGAAATATAATGGCAGACAAGTTGCTAAATATACAGCTCAAACTTATACATAATGGAAGCCAGTATACAAAATATTCTCAGCACTCCCAAAGTTTCTTCTTTTCTGTTAGCAATCGCAACCCACATCCCCACCTAGGAGCAGCCACTGCTCTGTCCTCTATCACCAAAGGTTGGTTTTGCCTGTTCTTAAACATACAGATAGAATTGTGTATGTGGACTGTTTCATGTACATTCTCTCATCTTCATTGCCATATAGGATTCTGCTCCATAAATATGCTACCATTTGTTTTATTGTGGCTATGCATTTGCATTGTTTTCAGGTTTGGGATAGTATGAATAGAGCTGGAATAAACACTGTGGGACATCCTTCTTTATGGCTATGAACATGTGTGTAGAATTACTTGAAAATAATGTATGTTCCAAGTTAGGAGGTATTGCTTAACATTTTTTTTCTAAAATAGATGTAATAATTTATAATCCCACCAGCAGTACAAAGAACTCTCTAGTTCCATATTCTCCCTAGCACATACTATTCTCAATGTTTTATTTTAGACATCCAGTGGATATATAGTGGAATCTTATTTTAATTTGTCTTCTCCTTGTGACTATCAATACTGAATACCTATTTCCCTCCCATTAGCCATTTTGATATCCCCTTGGGAGGTGTTCAAGTATTTTTGGTTGTCTATAATTCAGCTATCTTGATTGATTTGTAGTAGTTCTTTATATATTCTAGATACAGGTCCTCTCTTGGATGCATGTGTGGCAAATCTCTTCTGTAGCAGGTCTTTGGACTGCCATCTCTGAAATAAAGACACAGGAACTTATTATCAAGTACAAAATCTTGGCCTTAGCTTAGGTTTGCTCTCAACTAGCTCTTAAAACTTAAATTAACCCATTTTTATTAATCAATATTCTCCATATGGCCCGTTACCTCTCCTCAATACTGTACATCCCACTTTCTCCATGTCTGGCTGGCAAATCCTGTTTCTCTTCTTCCCAGAGTTCCTAACTCTGCCCGGAAGTCCTGCCCATTTTCTCCTGCCTCGCTATTGACCATTCAGCTCTTTATTAAGCCAATCAGAAGGTGCCTTGACAGAGACACATCTTCACAGTGTACAAAAAGATTATCCCACAACGCTCTTCTCATGTGGGACTTCCTGTCAGAGAACAGTCAGTTCTTGATTATAATTTGAAAGAATAAACAGTGATACAGATAGTCTAAAATAGCTAAAGGCCTTTCTTCTTAGCAAGAACAATACATTACGCCACTGTACTGATTGATTTTAGATGAAGCTTTACCTTTTATTTGTTCTGTGCTTATTATTATGAAAATAGTTTTTTCCCCTTGATACACAAAGATCTGAATCTGGCAGGAAGAAGTATTTCCTATTTGTTGAGGTCTGCTTTGTACCCTAGTGGGTACAAATGTTTGTTTCATATGTTCCTAACAGTACATATACTCTGATTATTGGGTTCAAAGTTAGGACAAGCCTGCAACTACATTTAAATAATAAATTTTATACATCTTAAAAGATTTAGTCCATGTTCCTATGAAGGGTTCATCTTTTTAATATATTTCTGTGAATGTATATTAAAATTCCCCACTAAGACTGTGGATTTTAGCCAGGCTAAAATAGTGGTACACACTTTTAATTCCATCACTGGAGAAACAGAGGCAGACAGATCTCTGTGGGTTCAAGGCCAGCCTGGTCTACAGAGTGAATTTCAGGACAGCCAGAGCTGTTACACAGAGAAACCTTGTCTCAAAACAAACAAACAAACAAAAAGATTGTGCATTTTGTCACATTTTGCTTTATTTTTAAGCCATACAGTTAGGGATGTGCAAGTTTCATGTCTCCTTGGTGAACTTACTTCCTTTTACCACTAATAATGATTTCTCTCTAATGTTCACTTTGTTTGAAATGACAGTTGTTCTAAACACTTTCTTTGACTTGTATTTACCAAAAGAAGTGTTCCCTATCCCTCTATGTTTAGTTTGTTTCTATGTAGTTCAGATATGCTTCTCAAGTGCCATATGACTACATATTTAGGTCAGTCTGAGGCAGCCTTAATTGACAGCTGCGTCTGGTTATATATTATTGTTACTGACACATTTGACTTTATTTCTACCATGTTACTTTTTTCTAACATTGTGTATCTTTTCCTTTGTCTTCTCTTGAATTGTGATGTCATCCTATTTCTTTTTTTGAAAAAAATATGCATTATATATTTATAGTATAAGATAATTTATACTTCAGTGATTAACATTCATTTCTTAAAATGCATATTTGAAATTTAAAGTTAATTAGAATCCCCATCTTCCTCCAAAATGACACCAAGACTGTGGAGTATTTGGTTCCAATCAACTGTCACGGGCATGGTCTTGTTGCCTGACACTTTATTTCTACAATGATGCAAAATTAATCCTATTAGTGGCTTCATAATTTAAATTTCCCTAAATGAGTATTAGTCTCATATTCCTTGTTGTTTCTTGCATCCAAAATCCTTTGGAGTTAAGAGGTGTGTGTGTATGTGTGTGTGTGTGTGTGTGTGTGTGTGTGTGTGTGTGTGAGAGAGAGAGAGAGAGAGAGAGAGAGAGAGAGAGAGAGAGAGAGAGAGAGAGAGAGAGAGAGAAATTATCTTAAGAGTGCTTGCTACTCTTGCAAAGGACCAGAGTTTTGGTTCCCAGCACCCAGGTCAGGTAGCTAATAAGGAACCTTAATTCCAGTTCCAGGAATTCAACACCCTCTCCGGGACTCTGAAACCACCTCACAAACACTTAATAAACACACACACACATACATATATATATATATATATATATATAGAGAGAGAGAGAGAGAGAGAGAGAGAGAGAGAGAGAGAGAGGAAATATTTTATTTTAAATGAAGAGAATGGAATGGAGCATTGTCTTAGTGGCTAAGTGCATATAACTGCTCTTTAGGAGGACCAGAGTTTGATTCCTAGGACCCACATCAATCATCTTACAACCACCAATAACCCCAGTTCTTGGGGATCCAATGCTCTCTACTTTCCTCCATAAGTGTACACACACACACACACACACACACACACACACACACACACACACAAATGGTGCTCACATGATTGGAAAATTATCCTCATTTGAAAATTTAGTTTAACATGAGTGACCCCATTCTGTATTGATTTCACCTTTTAGTACCTAGGACAAAGAAGGGCTCAGTCCCAAACAATGACCTGCTTTAGGTTTTATTTATAAATGCATATTGAATGGTCCAACATATTTTTATCCAGATTGTAAAGTTCTGCTTGTGTATATAGTTCTATCTTTCTTCAGGTTGTCATGTTACCAGGACATATAATTTACATTATTTTCAATGTATCATAGTCTGCTTTCTGGTTTCCCTAACTGTTCTCACGTAATTTCATTGACAGTTGATGGAGATCTTTGAATTGTGTTCTTGGGAACAAAGACCGTCTAACAGTACTTTTATATCCCTACAATGACATGCAGAACTGAGCACTTTTGGGTTTCTCAGATTCCTTTATGAATAATGAATGAGTGTGCTCCCAATCTTTAGCTATGTGCCAGAAGATTAACTTATCTTATGTGGATATATTTTCTTTGTTTAATTTCTTCCTTGAGTCTTACTTGTAGCTTTAATTCTGGAATTCTGAATTCTGTAGTATTCCATTTTTGTGTCATGGTCTCTTTACTAGTTAATGAACCATATCTGTATCTCATGGGTATGTCATAGTTTTTCAACATTGCCTTCACAATGAAGTCTTGAGTAATAGTGGTATGATCCAATCTGGACTTTCATGTAGACTTACGGTATATCCCTAGATTTGACTTTTTAGATTTTTGTTCCTTGAGTGAAGAAAGGTGGTAGGTTTTGCCCTCTAACAGAACCTGGTATGTGTAAAACTGGCTAATGGACAAGAAGAAAAGCATCAAAGTATTGACAAATGAACTATTGCTACCGGCTCTCTGCAGAAAATAGTACTATACACAGAAATTTTATTCTATATAGTTTCCAAGGAGTCATACCATTTAATTTAAAAAATGATTATTTGAAAACATCCTGAATTTAGACTGTGGGACATGTGAAAAAGAATAATTCATGCACCTTCAAGCAATGTTGATTAATTGTTGCGTGTAGTGCAGCTTGTGAATGCTAGTAGACTTTCTGCTAGAATAATTCAGAACTGTACAGTTGACGGTAAAAAAATCTAATACAATACCATCTATGATTACAACTGCATTAGATGTCCATTGCTTTATAACAGCACATCCCATCATTTATCAGATGAAAATAGCAACTACTTATTATTATAGGTTTGAGGGAATCGCCATCCCAGTATAGCTTAAGTAGAGGTTTCTGGCCCCAGAGTTCTTTGATAAGGTAATAGTGAAGCCATCAGTTGGGCCTGTGACCTACTGCGAAAGATCAACTTGAGGTGGGCAGATCAGCTTCTAAGCTCAGTCACTTGTTGACAGCCCTTGATCCCTTGCCGAGTGTGATTCTCCACAGGGTGGCCTTTTGACTAAACAGTTGCTTTGCCCCAGGATGAACAATCAAAGCAAGTGTATCTGAGACAGAAGCCACAATTTTCTATCCTAACAACACTTCTGTAATACCCATTTGTTAGAAGTCTTTGAATAAATGTAGCTCATGAAAAGGGAAGAGGTTGATACACTGTTGTAGTTATTAGGAGGTTAGGATCACTGGGCACCATCCTGAGAGCTAAGCTACCACAACTATACTTGGTTTTGCTTCCCCTTGGGACTTACTGAAAAACTCACGTAGATCCTAGATAATAGCAGCTAAACTAAGCAAGAAGCCTGTTTCATTCTAACTTTATACTCCATTTTCAAGGATCTTAATGTTTTCTATTTCTTTCATGATGAGCCAAAGCTTTTAAAATCATCTCAAATAATCTCTTCAGAAATTATAAGTCCTGGTAAACAAATAAAATGCTACAAGTTTCCAAAAATTATCAAAACTATTTTTCTGTTATCTTGGAATATTTTTTAATTTCTGGATATCTGTGTCCTCTTTTTTTAAAAAAATATAGTAATGATCTTAGTTACATACTCCCACACATGTCATGATAAGAATAGCCCCCCAAAAGAAATCATTAAAAGTAAATTATTTGGTATTTGATTTTACCCTTTCTTCTATGAGTTTTATTGCATTGGGACTAGATGATACATTCAAATAAATGTTGGAGTCACTTTCTCTGTAAGACCTTTGTGGACACTGGTAAACGATGTCAAAAGTATTCTTGTTGGAGTTGAAGGGATTTGTGAGTCTCATTGTACATGTTTGTGTGTATGGCCATAGGGCACATTAAGGCAGAAAACCATTTTCTTCTTAAACACCAAGTTCATGAGGAATCAAACTTTGGTCATCATCTCAATCCTCTCCTCCTGGGTAATTTTATCCATCCAGGTTGTTTCAATTACCATATAGATGGCAGTGTCTTCCATTTTCAGTTATCCAACTCATACTCTTCCTAGGAACTACAAATGTATATCGCTTAGCTGCCAACAGCTACAATGCAGAAAAGAACCCAGAAATGCAGAGTGCTGATAATGCTGTGACTAACAGGCTCAAATACAGGAGAGGTCCACATCAGTGTGATTTGAATTAAAAGACGGGAAAATTCCCTTAATGGAATAATTCTGCAGGCAAATGCTATATGCTAACCACCACTTTCAGTGTGGGACTATAGTGGTGACAAGACAGGCCAGGCCATTATCCATATGGAATTTATGTTTTAAGAGAAGATGGCAAGAGGCTGGAGAGATGGCTCAGTGGTTAAGAGCACTGGCTGCTCTATCAGAGGACCTGGGTTCAATTCCTAGCACCCACATGACAACTCACAACTGCCTGTAACTCCAGTTCCAGGGGATCTGACACCCTCACAGACATGCAGGCAAAACACCAATGCAGATAAAAACATTTTTAACTATTTTTTTAAAAGAAGATGGTAAATAATGTGTGGCCCAACAAAGTAGTGATAGACTTTAAAAATAAATGTAAATGGGCTGGAAGATGGCTTACAAATTAAGAGCACTAGCTGTTCTTCCGGACGTTCTGAGTTGAAGTCCCAGAAACATATGGTGGCTCACAACCCCCTATAGTGAAATCTAGTGCCCTTTTCTGGCATGCAAACAGACATTCGGGCAGAGCACTGTATACATAATAAATAAATAGATCTTTAAAAAATAATAAGTGTAAAGGAGTGACATCGATGACCCTACTTTAGCAGTTGAACTTTCAGTTTCATTCATGAACCTGAACAGTCAAGCTCTGTTTTCTCATTTGAGCTCATTTAAAAGTGGGCTGGAATCAGACGGTATATGCCTAAGGTTTGGGCTGAGACATTCTGGCTACAAGAGAATACAAGTATTAAAACTAGTCATTTACAGTAATATAAACAAGGCTAACAACTTCCCCAAATTTGGAGCCAGAACAATCTTCCAGAAAGACAATGAATCAGTAATTGGATGTCCTGTTACACAGAAGAATTGACTTCAGACAGAAAAGGATGAGTGAGTGTTCCTGTGAGAATATTAACAAAGGAGGTATATTGTGATCCTGCTTGATTAGCTTAGTGTGCTAGCCCTGGCCCTTCACTCTTGGACCAACCCCAGATGTGTTCTTTGTTATGAGGAGGATTTAAAGAAAGGATGCCAATGGCCTTAAGAAGAGGTGTGCTAGATTAGGATGCAAGCGAGAAGATTTGGAGCCACACAGATGGGGTCTTGAGCAGCAGTTTGTCCACCACCTGAGAGCCTGGTTAGAACGGCAGAATCTCAAGCCACACTCAGAATCAGCATTTACATTTTTTGGAAAGACTTTAGGGGATTCATATTCACACAAAGTTGAGAAGTACTTATTTAGGATTTAGGCTACTCTTTTCCAAACTTAGCTGTACTTCGCAATGACCTGAGAGTTGAGTAGTTGGCTAGGCATGGTTTCGTGTTTGTTTGTTTGTTTATTTAGCTCTCCAGAGAATTCTGATGTGCAGCCAAGTTTTAGAACACCGACTTAGATCACGGATTGAGTCCTAATGTGATTGGTGTCTAAAAATGTGGGCTGTGTGGTTACTCAAAGAAGCAAATTTATACTGAGTCTATGAGCTACAACCAATGAACGAAAATAACAGCCCCTCACCCAACCTCATCCTTTCACATGAAAGCTGGTAAGTAATGGAGAATGGCTATTCTGGTAACTGGGCGGGACAAGTGTCAAGGGCATTGAGAATTCCTTTCCAGCAGATGGAATCATTTATCAGCTGGATTAGACAGCAGCGATAGCTCATTTATATGCAGTGATTTTTTTCCCCTTCTTCGCTAGGGATTAACTCCACAGAAACACTCAGAAAAACTAGCCTGCCTGCTACTCACCCTATTCAGTTTAAATTTATTTTATGTAATTGTATGCAATAATTTATCTGTGAAATTCCTCCAGGGAAAGAAGCCACATGGATAGCTCAAGCTGCTGAAGACAGTAAATAGAAAGGTCTTATGCATTCATTAAGTCATAAAGCAAACTGCAGAGGATTGGTGGACAGGGGAAAGTAGTTACTAAACATTCATAAAGGGATACCTTTGAGTCTGAGCACCCTGCTTCCATCTCTGTCTGTCTCCCAGAAATGTGATTTGAACAATTAAATCTATATGAGTACTTCCAGGTTTCTAAATGAATATCAAATCATGGAAACACGCAAACCATACACTACTTTAAGAATTCTAATATATTAAATTCCCCATGGTCCTAAAGCTACATTAACTGAGACATTGTTAGAAGGAGGCGTATGTGATGTTTTATCTTGATGCTCAGAAGGCAGGCTGCAGTGAGCTTTTCATTATGATTCAAGCATGCACGCTTGTAATAACAAGTGAAAACGGGTATTCTGAGAGTAAATGGTCTTTATGTTACAGATATGGTAGCACTAACACCTCTGAGTACTGTGGTCTTCCAAACCGAATGTCCATGGTAGCTGAAAATGCCAAAAATGTGCTTACACTGCTACTCTTGGATTCGTAATTCAGATATGTGTTCCATTTTTATACAGATTTACCCACAGCAAGTCTACCACTGCACATGCCGGCCGTAAGTAAATGTAGCATAGCCGATCCACTGGAAATAGGCTATTACAAGTAACTTTGTTCCTATCTATTTTCTCCACGATCTTAGCATTCATTCCCACAACGTCTGTGGCTCTTGTTTAGAGGCAAGTGCTGAGACTTTTCATAAGCTGGAGACTGAAAGTCTAAACCCTGACTCGTCTCTCTCAAGTAACAGGTATTTTATGAGAATGTTTTCAAAGAAGATTTTTTTAAATGGGCCTGGAGAGGTGGCTCAGTGTTTAAGAATGTGTACTATTCTTTCTGAGGACCTGAATTTGGATCCCAACACCCAGTGTGGGTGGCTCACAAAAATCTGTAACTCCAGTTCCAGGGGATCCAATTCCCAATTCCCAATCCCCTTGCCTAACTTCCATGGATGAACTCTCTCTCTCTCTCTCTCTCTCTCTCTCTCTCTCTCTCTCTCTCTCTCTCTCTCTCTCTCTCACACACACACACACACACACACACACACACATGCGCGCGCATGAATGCACACACACTCCACAATTAAAAATAAAATAATCTTTTAAAAATAAAAATAATTTCAGTTTCCCCAGTAATATTTGTTTTATTTAATCCCTTCTGGACAATGTATATAGCATAGAAATCTCCTACGAAATCATGACCTGAATGGAAGATTTGTCACTTTTTGCCCTCCTGATTCTAGTGCCTTTCTATCTTTATGGTTGTGAGGAACCCATGCTTCCAAAGGATCAAAAGTGGTGATAGGAAGAAGCGGAGATGGCAACACCATTTTTTGTATCACTGAAAATAAAATTATACATGTTAATTATAAAAATTTGTATAAGCATTGCTTATTGATTTTTAGTATACTCCCTCCATGATACTGAATGAAAGAATTGGAGAGAAGACGCAAAGAAGAGACAGCTATGTTGTATAAAGCACTTGCCATGAGGACCAGAGTTTAGATCCCCAGCATCCATATAAAAAGGTGGATGGGCATGGAGGCCTGCCCTATCTCCCAGTGCCCTAGAGAGATAGAGGCAGAATTTCTGAGACAAGCTGGCTAGCCAAATCAGTGAGTTTCAGGTTCAGCACAAAAGCCTGCCTCAGCAAAGAGTGACTGAGGACAACACCTGACATGAATCTCTGCCCTTCTCATGGACATGCATGTGTACCCACACAAATGTGCACCCACACTCTTGTGAACACACACACATACATGCAAAAGAATCAGGAAGATTTGGGTGAGGAGAGATACATCAGAGGTAGGCAATCTGACCACTGAGGTAGATAGATGCAAAGTTAGGCTGTTTGTAGCCTTGTTCATATTTTAACATTAAAAATAAATTGCAAGACATTTTTGAACAATTTAATATACCAAATGTCCAAGGCTAGGTTGTGATCAATATAGGTAGAAAGAAAAATGAAGCCAAAGTTAGCATTGCCAATGGAAAAAGTCGGTTGTTTTTGGAATCAAAACAATTAGTCAGAAAGTAGGAATTTGAAAAGTCCCATCACATAGTCTATTATGTACCATATTCCAGGTCACCATTACCATTTCCTCATGAGCTTTGGTGAATTAAAGTTCTACTAGCAATCTCGAGGATGTAATTGTGCAAGTGAACCATTTTGTAGACTTCCAGATGCTGGGATGTTTCTCTGAGCCCACCATAGCCTGATTTCCAGCCCAGTTGAAATACAATGATGGAGTCTGAGCTGTCAGCCCAAGACTTAGCAATTGTTTCCACTCTAACATCAATCCTACCTACTGTACTTAAGTCCTGAGGAAAAGTATCCTTTCACCACAAAAGCCCAAATGTGGCTCCAAGCCCTTTCTCCTAAGCCCATTCACACCCACCTCTTACATTTAAGCCAGCACACTACTAGTACAGTGGGAAAAAGAGAAGGAGGCAATGGAAACACTTAAGATACATGTCTGTTACACAGAGAGTCCTGAAATCTAGGGGAAAGAACATTTAAAGTTCACAATAACTACATATAAAAATTAATCAAGATAAGCAAGAGAATGCTGTAAATTGTAAACAGATGAGCATCCTGACCACAGCAGAGTTGTTGATCAAAATTCAGTACTGTCTTCTGACCGACCAGTGCTTGATGAATTAATGTGGGACACACTCTGAAATGGAATCAGCAACTGTAGACCCAGCCTTGAGTGTTTTGTGTCTTCAGACAGGAAAACCATCATAACCAGGAGGCCAAAGTTCCTCAGGTCCCACGACTTACCATTCTCCCTACAGAGAAGAGATAATCATATTGATGACCATTTGCATTTGGCTTACTGTTTCTCTATATCTGGTTTATCTGAAGAAAATCAAGCATTTCCTTTTTCCCTGATGACAACAAATCAGTTTTGTTCACTGACATATTTTGAAGATCTCCTGTCATCCATCCCATTCATGTGAAAAAACAAAGAAACAAGGATTCATTTTAAAATCTCCAAGGCTGTTTAGGGGTTATGAGGAATTGGGGTATTTGTGGGGAACACTACACAGGCCCCAATATGACCTTGGAAGTTGTAAAATATTCAACATTTATTTTCACTAAAATTTTGTGGTAAGTATATTCATAGCAGCTTTATTTACAATAGGTCCACACTAGAATCAACTCAAATGTATATTAATAGAACAATGGATAATGAAACAATGCTATGTGAATCAAATTCTATACAACATAGACAGCAAACAAACCTTCACACAATGATATGAATGAGTATCAAAAGATAAAGTGAAAGAATGTACAAAAGAGGATGCTAGTCTACTAATATAAAATTCAAGAGCAGATAAAACTAAGCAATGTTCAGAAGTCACAAGTGTGGTTACAAAGAGCCAGAAAAAGAAATTAGAACTGCCATATGATCCAGCAGTCCCACTTCTGGGTATATATCTAGAGGAAATGAAATATGTATCTTAGACAGACATCTATATTTTCATGCGCATTGCAGCACTACCCCATAAAACCAAGATATGGAAAACACATATGTGTCCATCAATAGATGGATGGATAAGAAAATGTGTGTGTGTGTGTGTGTGTGTGTGTGTTTGTGTGTGTGTGTGTGTGTGTGTGTGTGTGTGTGTGTGTGTATGTTCTGGAATATTAAGTCTTTGTAAAGAGAGAAATCCTAGCATTTGATAACAGAGATGAACTTGGAAGGCATGCTAAGTGAAATAAGCCAGACATCACATGGCAACTCCTGATTGCATGATTTCACTTCACAGCTAGAGTTTTAAAAAGGCAAACTCTGTGGAAATAGAGCAGAGTGGTAGGAGGCAGGGGTTAGGGGTTTTCTGGTTAAAAGAACAAGCTCAGTTTCAGTAAGTTCTGGATGTTGAATGTACAGCATAGTGATTATAATTGATAATGCATACTTCAAATATGCTAAGAGAGTAGATCTTAATGTTCTCATCACATACACAAAAGTAGCTGAGGGGATGTATATTATAATTAGCTTGATTGTGGTAATCATTTCACAATGTGTGCATATATCAAAAGAGCATGCTGTATACCTCAAATATATAAATTTTATTGACAATTATGTATCATTAAGTGAGACATGCGGAGAAAAGATTTTAAAAATTCTATCTTGAGAACCTCTACTCAAATGAACTCCCCAGAAATATTCCTGATTCAATTTTCACTAATGTCTAGTTTTTAGAGCATTCTCTTTCAGTATTGGGAAATGTCTCATTCTTCTGCTCTTTGGCCAAAACATACCTAGGCCACAATCCAGTGTTTAAATTACTCACAAGCAAGAAGTGAGGTAACACCAAAAAGGAGGTTGAATTGAATCCCAGTCAGCAAGTAACCATGTGTCAGAAATGTCATTACTGCCACACTAACATGTTCATGCTTAGTGAGGGGAGCTGTGGTACCAGAATACAGCCAGGAAATGAGCTGAGAGAGATACGAGGCTCAGCTTAGGCCTAAGAATTTTCTGCGAGTCTTGCAGGACCTTTTAAGTGTTTTACACTTTTATTTCATCATCTACAAAATAAGAGTGGAAATATACGGTTCTAAACGCCCTGAACCAATGACGACTCAAGTTCTTTGAGGATTCTTTGTTCTTAAGACAGCCAGGAACCAAGCTAGAGCTCCCTGAGCTGAAAGTGGGCACAGCAGTGCAGATTGAACCTCCACTTTTACAAGCTTTTAAAAATCAACATTTATACAGATTTTCTGGCACTGCATATCCACAGACACACAATCACAGGCCTCCTTCCAGCAAAGCACCTTTCTAGAGTGAAAGATACTTTCTGAGGATTCTTTTTGCATGAATCCCTGGTGGGTAGGAAGCACACAATGCAAAAGTGTCAATTAAAATACTACATTACTTAGAAAGCACAAAACTTTGAATAACAGCAGCATAAATCAAATAGGACAATGTAATATTGAAAGAGTGGCACCTAACAGGGAAGGATTAGAAGGAAAATATTATTTCTGTTTTAATAGGACTATAGACAAGGAATTATCAATTTTAACAAAATGATTTACGCTCATATCTGAAACAACCATGCTAACTGGTCTGCCATTGTTCAAGTCTTTGGAATCAAGTGATGAGGAACAGGAATACATTAGGTAGCCTACTACTTTATAAGACATTTTAAAAATAGGAACAGAAATTCCAGAAGCAAGAATCAGAGGAGATGAACCCTGTGATATCCTCAGCTTACTTTCTTGAGAGTTTCGATGGCATCCTGCAAGAAGGAACTCTCTGAAGTCAAGTCCCTGAGTTGAACACAGTTGATGATTCTAGGAGACCAAAGTAGCTAGAGTTTTCCAGACAGAGTAGCTAGTTTTTTCATTTCTTTGCCAATGATTTATCTAAGAAAACTTCATGTGACCTATGATGCCTATACTAAACCTATACTTCACTTACATATATACCTAGAGAGACTACACATATACGTATTTGATGTACAATAAATGAACTTATCTAAAGTATGTAAATGGATAAATGATGATGTGTATATATTAACTTGAAGCCATCAGAATCATGAATAAACTTATCTATCATGTTTACTCCCAGGTATCCTCAAACAACAAACCACAGGCATTTTCTATATAGGAGATCTGATGAAATCTCAAAAGCTATAAACAAATGAATCGCCAATGACTAATCTGAAATTGAATCTTAAAAACGTCAATTACAATTAAATTCTTCCTCCACCCCACCAGAGCTGACACTGTTGACAGTGGTGCAGGTGAGCTGGCCCTGAGGGTGAGAGAACAGCAGAACTGACCCCGCCCCCACCCTCGTATGCCCCCTGCACCTTGCCTGGACAAGACAGTGGAGCTGGCCCTGGTGGTGTGAGTGGGGATGAGCCAGACCCGCCAGCCAGAGAACAAGAGAACTGACCCTGCTCCTTGCTGCAGGCTGCACTGGGTGAGCTAGCTGAGGCGGTGCTGGAGAGCTCACCCAGGTGGTGACAATGGGGGAAAGCTGGCAGGCTGACCAGCCCAGCTACTACCCAGGCCCAGAACCAGCGCTATGAATTGGCCCACCCCAACATCCACCTCATCTATAAACTGTTGGAGCATATGAAGGGGACTGACCTATAGATCCAAAACTGCAGGATCCCCACAGGATATACAAGAGGAACCCCCCCAGTGACAGCCCTTTTATTTTGTTTGCTTGGATTTGTTGTTGTTGTTGTTGTTTTCATTTGTTCTGCTTTGTTTTGTTTGGTTTGGTTGCTTTTGGTTTTTCTTTTTAAATTTTGTGGGGGGGGGAGATTGCAAAAACAGAGCAGATGTGAGGGGATGGGGAGATGAGTGGGATCAGAGTGCGTGATGTGAAATCTTCAAAGAATCAACAAAGGTAGGAAAAATATTTAAAAAACAAAATTAAAGTCTTAATGATAAAATTGACAAAGAATTACAAAACCTATAAGCTGAAAACTAAAAAATCATTACTGACAAATTATAGATCAATATATCTATATATAGAGAGATCTTCTATAATAGCTTAATTGTTCAGAAGACTCAAAAGAGATGTCTGTTTCTATAAATTAACAAATTCAATATAGTCTCAATAAAAGCTCTGGGAGGCTTATTATCTTTTGTTAAAATATATGTATGACATTAAAACTCATATGGAAATATAAAAGACTCACAATAGCCAAAATAATTCTACCAAAATTGGAGAGATTTGGAAGTCTAAATAATAGAGCAACACAGATGTCAAAAGGTTCAAAAGCAAAGGAGCAAATAACAGCTTTTTCATCCAACAGTGTGGAAGGTTTAAATGGCTACATGCACAAAGAACTTGTAGTCACACTTTCGTGAAAAAGTAATTATACATTTAATGTAAAACGTAAAACTATAATAGCCCTGTGGGAAGCCAAGGAAGTCTTGAGTGAATGGATAAGGAGTGGATGATGTCCTGAGTGAGTGTGTATTATTGACAAGGACCAATACACCTCAGATCCATGGGAATTGGCAAAACTTTTCTACCCATGAAGTGCAGTGGCATAGAAAAGCCTTCCCCTGGTCTAAATACAACTGTTTACAAATGATGGACTGTAGCAGGAATCTTAAAAGTTCTTATTAATAAAATCAAACCTGAGGCGAGTTATTGGGGTCCATGCTGGTAGATCAGAGAGACAGAACAAGCCACAGCTATCTCACCTCGCCGGATCCTCAGCTGGTCTTGTCTCCTCAGACTGGAGGCCTCTGAGTCCTTATCCGGAATGGGTCTCAGCTGAATTACTGCTCAAAAGCCTGAATGCTTAACCAGCCAAAATCTGAACCAGTCAAATGCTTAACCAGCCAAAAGCTTCTAGTTTCTGGTCCTCACGCCTTATATATCTTTCTGCTTTCTACCACCACTCCCTGGGATTAAAGGCTGGCTTTCTGGGATTAAAGGCGTGTGTCACCATGCTTGGCTATTTCCAATGTGGCCTTGAACTCACAGAGATCCAGAGGGATTTCTATCTCTGCAATGCTAGGATTAAAGGTGTGAGTGCCACCATTTTCTAGCCTTTGTATCTAGTGGCTGTCTGTTCTCTGACCCCAGATAAATTTATTAGAGTACACAATATTTTGGGGAAAACAATACCACCACAATGGACCATTGTGTACAAAACCACAGCTTCCTCCTTCTGGACGACTACAATCTAAGATGGCTTTCCTACTGAGATCTCCTACAAGACTAGCTAAGCCTTCTTCTCATGCTGTCCATGATAAATGCCCTGAGGTGCTGGGTTGTTGCATGGTTGATGCTGATCCATCAGAGTGAGCACAACCCTCCTGTTCCCTTCTGTACATGTGTCTGTCCTTTCGTCATTGTTTCATCGTCTTGGTCAAATTTCCAGGACCAAGCCATGCTAGATGTGGACCATATGTCACACAAATATTTCTCAGATAAGACACCAATAAAGAAATGAAAAGACAAGCTGCAGATTGTAATAAAGTCTTTGTGAACCATGTAAAATAAATGACCTTTGTCTTGAATATATTTTAAAATGTCTCAAAACCAAATAAGAATGCAATCCTAGTAACACTGGCAAAATAGTTGAATGGATATTTCCCTAAAGAGGGCACAGATACTACATAAGTGCATACAACTATGCTTGATAACATCACTCATTAAAAAAAATTGTATAAATCAATTCTTAATAGTGTAGCTAGTCTTTCTCTGTCCCACCAGCCAGCTCTCAAATTACAACACAGAGACTTGCTATTAATTATGAAAGCTTGGCTGACAGGTTAGGCTTGTTCTTAACTAGCTCTTATAACTTCAATTAATCCATATTTTTATTAATCGACATTCTACCATGTGGCTTTTACCTCTATCCCATTCTGTGTGTCTGACTCATTCCATGTCTGTCTGGCTTCTCTGCCAGCATTCTCTCTGCCCCAGAAATCTTAGCTAACTATTGGCCATTTAGCTTTTTATTAAACCAATAACAGTGACATATCTTCGCACTGTGTAAAGGAATATTTCACAACATAATAGTTAACTCTGTAAATCATAATTACTTTATGTATTTATGACAATAACAAAAATTAAAATGATTTATCATATAATTCTGATTACCATACCCACCCTACCATTTGGTATGCCTTTATAGGCAGAATTGTCTATCAGCAGGTAAATATGGGTGAACAAATTGTAGAATATTTATACATTGGACAATAAAATGTGATGAACAACTAATACAGAAAGGAACACAGGTTACTATTATAATGCTAAGTGAAAGAAGCCAGCCAAAGAAGAGTGTGAATTTTATGATTCCATTTATATAAAATTATAGAAAGTACAAATCCCCTCATAGTGACGAAAATCTGAGTGCAGTGCCAGGGATAAAGGGTGATGAAAGGGAATGAGGAGATTTGGGGGAAGATATGATAGACGTGTGCTGTGGGATGTCTTTCTATACACTGTGAGTATATGTGGCTGTGATTGGCTGATAAATAAATGGTGAGGCAGAATGAGGTTAGGTGGTACACTCTGACTAGAGAGGAGAAGAAAGGAGAGTGCGATCCACCACCAGGAGAAGCAAGATGTGAACGTACCAGTAAGCCACGAAGCCAGGACATGGCAATGCATAGAAATGGGCTGATTTATAGTTGGTAATTAATATAAGAGTGATTATTTTATAAGCAGCTGCGGGACCTCAGGGACAGGTGGGAGCAGAGAAACTTCCGGCTACAGATGTGTTCATGATCATGATTATGATGGCTTCAAGTGTGTATATACACATCATTTACCAATCTATACATGTTGGTAGGTTCATTTATTGTATGTCATATATATATATATATGTGTGTGTGTGTGTGTATATGTGTGTGTATTCTACTCAAGAGAAATGAAACCATCTCTTCTCTAAATTTAAAGGGTCACAACAGCATTTTTCATAATAGCCAAAAAAAGTTGAAATAACTTGAATGCCCATCCACTGAAAAGTAAATCAAATACGGCATGTCCATAGACTACTTTCCCAGCCATTCAAAGAAGTGAAATGCTGGCACATGGTGTAACATGGATAAAACCTTGAAGCATCGTGCTCAATTAAGGACACCAGACTCAGAAAGGTAAGTATTGTATGATTCTACTTGTGGTATAAATAAGACTTATAAACTCAGAAAGTAAAAGTGGTTGCCTGGAGTGGGTGGTGGTGGTGGTGACTCCTGGGGAGAAATGGAGAATGCATGTGGCAGCGTGTGGAATTTCTTCATGAGATGATAAAAGTGGTTCACAGTTAGTTGTTTCAATAGCTCTCCAACTCTGAGAATCTACTAAAATCATCAATTATAGTCTTTACATGGTTTATATTATAGTGCTATAAAGTAAAGCTGTTATAAAATAGTGTGTCAACTATTATTTTTAAAGGAAATAGTTTTGTCACTGAATTCTTCTGAGTCTTCCCTAAAAGTGATTGGTTTTTAGAAAGTAAATGAGCCAGGTGGTGGTGGCATACACCTTTAATCTCAGCCCTTTGGAGGCAGAAACAGGCGGATCTCTGAGAGTTCCAGACAAGCCTGATCTACCAAGCAAGTTCAAGGACAGCCAAGGCTATACAGAGAAATTGTGTCTCAAAACACCAAAAAGAAAAGTAAATAAAACTCTTGTGCATAATAAGAATTCTATCTCTATTGCACTGTCATATTTTCTTCAGTTTATTTCAATATTATGTGATGGGTGTAGACTTCTTCACATTCTGAGCACACCTGCTCATCATGTCTGTATGTAAATGCATCTAAAATTGTTTCTACAAACAGTTGTGTGCTTTTCCTGGCTGCGTGGTTTTCTTTGAGAACTTTTCGTTAGTATAAAAGGCACCCAGGAATTACTTTTTTAAAAAAATTAAAAACACGTTTTGACAAAATTTCACAACCTACAACACCCGAAAACTTTGACCAAGGTCAAGAACAGAATAATTATATGTTCCCAGAAACTCCCAGGTTTTCAGAACAAAATGCCTTATATCACTTTCACCACCTTCCCCATTATTGGTGTAAGGCTAACGGTGTTAAGTGTATTCACATAGTTGTGAAACAGAATGCTGCAACCTTTTCATCATGGGGACCTGAAACTCCATACCCATTAACCAACTCCCTCCCCTCCGCTCTCTGGAGTCCCTTGGAAGCATCGCTCCATTGTCTATAGGAACTTGATTAAAGATCTTACGTAAGTACAATCATGTAGCACAGTGCCTTGTGGACTTATTTCTCTTAGTGTAATTCCCTCCAGGAGGTGTATCTGTGTTGTCACAGACACAAGGTTTCCTTTTGTGTTAAATACGAATGATATTCCTGATTGTGTGTTTTACTTGGTTTGATACATTTTGTTTGTCCAAGGACATTATACCTGTTGACTATTGTGAATAACATTGCTATGAATATAAGAATTCTATTACTATTAACAACAGCAAAAAATGTTGATCCTAATATCTGCTAGTGTTTTCAAGGATTTGTAGATCTCATTTAATCTTCATAAGGATATGGATTAGGGGGTGTTTTTCTTCCCATTTTACAGATTAATAAACCAAGTAATGGACCACTTTCCATGAGGTTGCACCAGTGGAGGTAGTCCCACTGAATCAGTAGGAACAGCAATGGAGTCTTACCCAGAATGCACTGCTGCCTTATCTTTATTTTCTAGAAAGGATCTCCTATGAAGCGTTGCTCACTCATGCACTCATAAATGTTCAGGGTTACCCCATTACAGTTCCCTCTAATTAAACATGGGTATTTCCTCTTAAAGCCCCAAATTTCACTCTGTTTTGACTAATTTACAAATTGCAATACCATAAAGCATGCTTATTACACACTCAATCTTCGAAAACTCCTTTTCTTATTCTGGACAAGCATTTCAGATACACTGTGCATTGGATAGAAGAAATCAAAATTAGCTTCATGTACTCAATTCTATAAAAAGTTATTAGCAATTAGTACAGACTTGAGGGGGAGGGGAGTAATTAGCCTTCTTGCTCTGAAAATTAATGGGTCCCTTTCATTATACCCCTAAGGGGCATTTTACCCAATACCATTCCATTTCAGATTAATGTAAAAGAGAAAGTACATCATTTGAGAATGCTGGTTACATAACGATTACAAATCACAAATCTTGCCAAGATTAACAGAGAGGGAAGATCAAGCAGAATAACACACCATTAATAATTCTAGACAGGATGAAGGTAATGAAACCAGTGTGTCAATCATTTCATCAGAATCAAGAAGCCATAATATGTTTGGAAAGCCTGGCCAGGCTGTAAAGTAAGAGTTGAAGCAGTTCTTTGTACGTTCAGCTAAGCTTTTAGGAGTAAGTTGAAATATACTCCATACGTTCCTGTTTTAAAATGCAAAACAAAAATCTAGACACAGACACATTCTTTTCTTCATTTCTAGGGGGAAATTATCTTACCTTTCCTGAACAATAGACACGAAAGCATTCAAAGCAGTTCAAGTTACATGTCAACCACTCCAAATGCACCACTAGGGGGCAGAAACAAACAAGCTGCCTGCCAGGTTACTCAAATCCATTCCTCACTAGTGGCTTCAAACTGCTGCAATTGCCCCATAGAATTCAAATAGACTTGGTATTTTATTTCTCTGTAAAAGACCAGGATCCAGCTGGGGAGATGGTTCGGGAGTAAAATGCTTAGCATGCAAGCATGAGTTCACATCTCCAGAACCCGTGTAAATTTGGACATGATGGAGCACGTCTGCAATTCTACTACTGCTTCAGTGAGATAGGAAGCAGAGGTAAGAGACTCCCCAGAAGTTTGCAGGCCAGCTCCCCTTGGTATATGCAGCAGCAGACAACAATAGACCCTGTCTCCAACTGGGGGGAGGTGAGAATGACACTGCAATTTGTCCTGTGACCACACATGCACTCTGACATATGCATACCTACACTCATACATGAAGAAGCATGCACACACACACATCATAGACATACACAAGTCTCACACCACACACATCATAGACTTTACAAGTCTCACACGTGTGTGCACGCATGCTTACACACACACACACACACACACACACACACACACACACAAGTGAAAATAAAAACCAGGAGTCAATATATAGTTGACAGATCTCTTCTACCTGATAGGATGCTTAAGTAACTGTTGGCAGGACATATTGGCCCAGGAACCATAGCAGTTGTGATGTGAAGGCACAGGCAATCCTGACTTACCTTCTGTCCCTCTCCACCTCCAGTTTTCTATTCTTCTTCATCCTGATTATAACATTATCATCTTTTTAAAAGCCAGTCGTTGGCTTACTCTTGTAGCCCCCTGTACCGTTGGTTAGGAGACTTTCGGTCTGATTGCAGAAGTGATATCCAAGCGACTCTGACTTTGTAAGGGAGCTCATTGCCACGTTACATCATAATCATTGCCTAATAAGTATAGAGTTCACTTCTACTCTTCGGCATGCTAACGTTTAGGAAAGGTTATGAAAGATCACAGCCCTGAATTCTTTGTCTTAGCCAACTCAGAATGACTAAGATTTAAAAAAAAAAATGACAACAAATGCTGATGTGCATGTTGAGAAACAGAACATTTATTCACTGTTAGTACAAGTGCAAATTGATATAGCCACTGTGGAAATCAGTGTGAAGGTCCCTCAAAAAAAAAAACAACTAGAAATAGTTCTGCCATATGTTCCATACCACTCCTGAACAGACTCCCAAAGAACTTCCATATACTACCACAGAGATAGCCTCTCACCCATGTTTATTGCTGCTCCATTCACTATAGTCAAGACCTAGAAGTAGCCTAGATGCCCACCAAGTAATGGATAAAATACTGAAAATATGGTACATTTACACAGATAGAATTATTCAGCTGTAAAGAAAAAGAAAATCATAAACTTCACAGGTCAACAGATGAAACTAGGAAGTATTGTGCTGAGTAAGGCAACCAAAGGCCAGAAAGACAAACATTTCATGTTCTCTCTGACATCTGTGGATGTTAAATTGAAATCTTTAGATATATGTGTTAACTGGAGTACTCATAGGAGTAAGGAAACTGGTAAGAGGACAGGGTGGGGACTTAAATAGAAGAAGGTGGATAGAACACAGGAGGTATGGGGAAGAAAGAGGAATAATGAACCAGGAAGTGTTATATGTGGTAGAGGATAGGAAGGCAGAGTAATGGAGGGAGTATAAAGAGGGATAACTAACACAAAAGATCTGTGGAACACCATATGGAAACCTACTGGAGAAGCTTCCTAAAATATATACATGTATAAAAGGAGTTTATATGAAAGTATCTTAGAGCAAGAGAGTAGAGACAATTCTTCTCCCAGACCCCATTGTCTATCAAATAAAAAGCCCAGTACTAGGAATGAGTTGATGGTCAGTGGGGGGAGGAGGGCGGGTCCCACAGACCCCCAGACATCACAGGCTACTGCCAGTGCTCTTGATTACCCTCCATAACTTGACAGTAAGACTCTATTGCTGAAGATATCACATACTTGAGTCATAAGACAGGGAGAAATCAAGCTGGGAGAGATCTGCAAACTTCATACCTCAGTAGGCGAGCTGGGAGAGTCTACGCACACTAGTGGAGTAATCAACATCTCATCCATTTGTAAATCCTTTGAGCGATGACAATGGATGACAATGATGGGCCTGGCAAGACTTGCCTACTGGTGCAGTCATTGGACAGATGTGATGAAAGCACTGGAGCACTTTCTGATTGGATTTAAGGTCTGTTCCACAAAATGGAACTCATGGTCTGGCAGGGCCAAATCCTGTGGCCGGCTAGACCATAGGCCCTAGAGAAAAACTTACTATTATTCTATAAATGGAAATAGTAATAAACTGCCCCATAAGTTCTTATCTTTATACCTATAGATGAATGCATCCCTCACCGCCCCTCCCCCCAATCAGAGAAGCTTCTTTTTGCTGTAAACAGTAATTAATGAAAGTCACCCATAACTGGTCAAGGTGCAGAGAATTAGAGACTGTGGCAATTGATGGCTGCTGGGCATGGGGGGAAAGAATCAGTTTTCTGTAGGGATACAGCACCAGGGAAACTACTAATGCTCCAGTAGGTGGTCCTATGTCCATGCCCTCAGAAGCAACACCAAGTGGACTCCGTGGGGTCTTAGAAAAGCACATAAAGTTGGAAGGAAAAAGTGGTTGGAAGATTAGGGAGGGATTTCAGGGGAGGCAATGAGTGGTGGATTTGATCAAAACACATTATGTGCATTATGAAATTCTCAAATGATAAAAAGTTTATAAAAATTGTAAAGATCAGACTCAGTGACAAACAGAAGACCTAAATCATAGCATTAGTGCCAGTTTCTGAAAATTTTATTCCAAGTAAACCTACAATGATATATGATTTTATAAGGTATTATGAACAGAAGCCATATTACAAAATATTCCATCTGTTCCATACATCACTAGTATGTGTGTGTGTGTGTGTTCTGAAGAACAAAACTGGTGGTTTTTCACCCAGCAAACTAAATACTTAGTGCATATATTTAAAAATATGTGTGTCCTGTTCTCATGGAGCTCTCAACCAGTATCAAGTCAGATTCCAAAAGGAAGAAATCTCAAATTATTTTTCTCATGGCCATGGCAAAACATCTGACAAAGGCAATTTAAGAACAGGAAGGGCTTATTTTGGCTCACAGCTTAAGGGTTCATTACATTGTGTGTATGGGGGGTGGTCATGGTGATAGCACAGTGAGGCAAATGGCCACATGATGTCCACAGTCAGGAAGCAGAGAGTGATGAAGTTGATACTTGGCTTGGTTTTTCCCTTTAATTCCTTCTGGAATCCCAGCCCATGGAACGGTGCCTTTTCCCACTGCAATTACCCCAATTTTGATACTTCCATAAGCATGCCCACAGGTTTACCTCCTATGTGATGATAGATCCTAACAACTTGACATCACGATAGATAGACAGATAGACGGACGGACGGACAGACGGATGGACGGACAGATAACTGGATTCCGTGTGAGATCACAGTGACATGGATAGGATATTGCTTAGCTGGGAGTCAGGGAGGAAAGGAGGAAGGATCATATATTAGAAAGTGCTTTGCTTCTTAGGAATGAGGATCCTGAATCCATTATCAGAGAACAATTGAGTTGGCCAGCCCAAGAAGCTGTGCCAGAGCATTAGAGGCAAGAACAGCCATTTGCAGGAAGAGGCATGGCCCATAGCAGTATGATGTGGGGAGCATTGACAGGTACCACAGCACTTCTACAGCTACTGTGTTCAGTGGGAGCTGGTCACAAGAGGCAGAACAAGAGGAGAAAACAAGGACCAAGCTCTGCAGGCTTTGTATGGTAGACTGAGCACTGGGGATTTCATCCTTCAAGCAGCCAAGAACAAGGGAAAACCAACCCTTCCGAAAGGTTTGGAGGAGAGTAAAATTAAAGTTAGAAAATACTAGTTAGAAAGTGGCCATGCTTGTCCAGAAATTCTACAAGCCTGAGGCACCAACAGTTTGAGTAGGAAAAGGTAATATTTAGGGGCTCAAAATGGCAGGGCTTGTTAACTTACTGAAAAGGGATAGGCAAGACTGACACTGGGAACTCTAGCTTGGATGACTGGGAAGGTGGTGGGGGCCCAGTGGACAGGAAGAATACAGGGACAGAAGCGGGAATCCAGTTTTAAATGTATTGTTTGATGTTTCTCAGCAACATTAATGAGTAAGTGTTTAGCATCCATCCTTATTTCAGCCATATAAACCGAAGAATGGCTCCAGACAGATTTAGGCTATACTCTTGGGTCTATCACAGCAGAAAATATGAGGGAGATGATTCAGGAAGTGGGGAGAAACAAAAAGGTAAGGGTTGTTGTAGAAAGGTTTGAAAAGGACTTCAGATTGCCATTTAAGGACATTTCGAAGTCCTGATCATGTCACACTGGAGTAAATGTTTGAGTAGATAGCACTGTGAGACCTCCTTTGCCTGTAGAAGAGACACTAATATATCTAGCACAGACTTCTTGACCTCCAGAGCCTTACAATAGAGTGCAGGGACAAACCACACCCCTCAAAGAAGTTAAGCGAAGCCCTAGGGATAAGTCAAATAGGGAGGGAGGGTAAGCTCCCCCGGGCATAGAACTAAAGGAATGAAGATTTCAAGGAGAAATGGGACCTAAATGAGTCACAGGTGATGGATTCACTCAGGGGAGGGACAGGATGGAGAGTTGGGCAACACAGCATCATCTGCTGGGGATGAGGCAGCCACTTCACATGCACACAAAGCTCCTGGGAAAGCAGCTCAAAGCAGTGACACTCACTCACCTGCTGGGTTTAGATCCAGTATGAGGGGAAATGGAAAGTTCGGTGTGGAAAAAGGATTGAGTGAGGTTTCATCAAGAAGGGGTGAGTGGGTTCTCTTCTAAAAGGACTGAGAAGAAACATCCTTCACTTTCAAAGAGAAATCAAAACATTATTTCAGAGAAATTAAGACAATGGATATCTCTGTCATTTTCCCCTTTTGAAATTGTCTTCATTATTAAATTTTTATTTCATTTTCAGGAAGTACAGGTTTTCTGATCTTTTTGTTGTCAAATCTCCAAGATACTGTTATTTTCATCCTAACTCTCAAACTTCAAAGAATAAAACACTACCTCACATGAGACCTGGCCCATGAGAATCTATAAACTTAGTGCTTTATAGTAGCTTTTTTCCTTCACTGAGGCTCTGAGAAACCTATGTCCAGACTTTTCAGAAATATGAGCACATTAGCCAAGCGAATGATAAACTGCAATATCAATGTGAGGCGATAAAGCAGAAGAAAATGCAATTGAATTCCTCCCTTATTTAAAATCCTTCAGTCTTACAATTCAATAAAAGAAGGGCTAGCAAGTTAATGGAAAAATGGGCAAAGGGCACAAAGAGGCATTTCTAAGTGAAAGAATTGCATATGGGTATCAGCACATGAAAAATGCTCTCCTCTCGTCTTATACCTCACTAACATTTAAGGAAATGCATATAAAGCAGATGAATTGCTGCTTTTCCCGTCTGGAAATGTTTGTGATCATCCACTGTTGGTGTAGACATAGGGATGCTTGTCCAATGTTAATGGGAGTGTAAATTGGTGTGTCCTTTGGGAAGGACAATTCAGCACTGCCTTTTACATTGTAAATGCCCACATTCTTTAACCTAGCCTTTCTACTTCCAGAAATTTTTCCGGCAGATATTTTTGCACAAGTGCTTTATGAAGTGTGTATGAGGCTATCTGGTACTGTACTTTCTGTTGTGGATTTTCCTCCCTTTCCTATGTGGAAAACAAAATCTGCCTCCTGGGGTTAAAGATGAGCTGTTAGAGTCAATGTGGTAGCTACATCCAGTGAACAGGGCAAAGTCAGGAGCAGAATGGTCGAAATGGAAGTGTGCTTTCATGATCTTGTTCAGAATGCAGAACCTTAGAGAGCCCTCTACACCTTCCTTTAGAGACACGGGCTTCACTCTGAAAATCTTCCCACTATGCAGAAAGCTATTTCATGAAAGCCTGAGTAAATTAATTTAACTGGGGAATATTGTATTGCACTGTAACCCAACCCCAAATACCCCAAAACGTTTTGCAAATAGAATAATAAATCAATTGAACTGTGAAAGCAAGTTTGTATAAGTAATAAAAATCAATTTGCAAGTGTGTACAAAAATAAAGCTCATTGTTGTTGCCCCAAGGAGCAGAGATTTAGTAGGTCCTTGAAGATGAATTCTGCTTTCTGAGCATTTCTTCACCTTTCTATGGGCTCTTGCCTATCTTGCCCTGAAATTATACTCAAGTGTTTAACATAGAAAAACATTTTGGGGGCAAAGTAAAAGCTCAACATGGGTGGGTTTGAGCACATGGAAATAAAGCATGTTATACAGACTACAGATGTGATGCTGGACCTTGCTTGACTTTCATCCAGACTTAGTGCACACCTCAAATTAGTTCTGCATCCTAACATCTGAATAGACATCATTATTTGAGCAAATTAGCACATATATTTTGCTCTGAAAGTTCAGTGTCAATGCATAGTTAATATATTTTGCAGAGAAAAGGCCATCATTACTAATTTTTAAAAGGGGTCCTTCCCCCAAATGGCAAGCCTTTTCAGAAATAGCTATAGCAAAGATTAGTAATTAACTTGAAAATAAATATAGTAAGTTACATTGCAACATAGTAAGTCTACTTTTTAAAAGGACATCTACCCATAGTGCACATGTTTCTAGGGAGAGAATTCTGAAAAGGCACACAAGAAGCTGTAATAAGATCTTTGTCATCGGGCGGTGATGGCACACGCCTTTAATCCCAGCACTTGGGAGGCAGAGGCAGGTGGATCTCTGTGAGTTCCAGGACAACTTGGTCTACAGAGTGAGAGCCAGGAAAGGTGCAAAGCTACACAGAGAAACCCTGTCTCGAAGAACAAAAAGCAAACAAACAAACAAACAAAGATATTTGTGGAGAGAGGGAATCAAAGTGGGGAGGGGAGATATGGATATTACTTAACTTTTCACTGTGGAGAAGCAAGATTGTTTTTTAATGCTGCAAACAAGGGGCTGGACACATGGCGTAGTGGATAAGAGCATTTTCTGTTCTTCCAAAGGTTCAGGGTTCAATTCCAGCACCCATATCTGGTGAATCACAACTGTCTGTGACACCAGCTCCAAGGGATCTGATGTTCTCTGACCTCTTCAGGCACCTGCCTATGCATGATACACATAAGCTCACACAGACACAAACATGCACATATAAATAAAAAAGAATAAATATTTTAAATAACACAAAACAGGCTAAATAAAGAATTCTCCAGCGGCTAGTGATTTTGTAAAGTCTGGAGAAAGGGTTAGAAAATATGTTTCTCTGCTGGTATAGAGATCACTGCAGGATCTGTTTATCCATGTATACATGCCCCTCTGGGCTTAATTACACCTTGTCTTAGTTAGGGTTACTATTGCTGTGATGAAACACCATGACCAAAAGCAACTTGGGGAGGAAAGGGTTGACTTGCCTTACAATTCCACATCACTGTTCATCATTGAAGGAAGTCAAGGCAGGAACCTGGAGGCAGGAGCTGATGTAGAGGCCATGCAGGGGTGCTGCTTACCGGCTTGATCCTCATGCTTTACACAGCCTACTTTCTTACAGAGCCCAGGACCAGCAGCCCAGGGCTGGCACCACCCACAATAGGCTGGGCCCACCCATATCAACCCCTGTTTAAGAAAATGCCCTACAGGCTTGCCTATGGCCCAATCTTATAGAGATATTTTCTTAATTGAGGTTCTTTTTTCTCAGATGACTTTAGCTTGTGTCAAGCTGACATAAAACTATCCAGCACACACCCTAACAAGCTACTTGTAGTTCCCTAAATGTACTATGCATCACTGAACCTGTGCCTTTCCAAATTCATTTATCAGAACATTCCTTCTTAATCTTTAATATCTAGTTCATGTGCACCCTCCTATCTTTGATGGCCTCTTCAAATCTCTGGTCCATCCCCAGGAAGGTCTGAATGGATGCAATTTCTCAGAGGGCCCCTCAGAAGTCGTGCCTAGTGACTTGGGTTATCAATTTCTTCTCTGAGAAGAGTAACTTAATGTAGGATATGGGATATACAAATACTTGTCCCCATCTAGGTGAAAGACTTACAAATGGCATGGTATCTATCCCAGATTTGACCTATCAAAGCTAAACAGCCATTTTCTGGAACGTTTCCCTTAAATATTTTACAACACAATCCTGGAACCTAGCTCTTATTTGCTTAGACCACGTTAGGACCTGGGAAGTCAAAGCTCTGGCTGCTGTGGAATCATCTGTTTTACTTTAATTCATCAGAACATGCTTCTGCTGAGGTGTGGTCCCCATTGCAAAATTAGTTTTAGAATCACAGGAAAACTCTTCACCTAAATACAAAAAAGTTCATAATGTTTCAGTTTTAATTTCCATTTTTGGGGGGTTTTTGAGACAGGGTTTCTCTGTGTAGCTTTGGTGCCTGTTCTGCAACTCACTCTGTAGCCCAGGCTGGCCTCAAACTCACAGAGATCCGCCTGGCTCTGCCTCCTGAGTGCTGGGATTAAAGCCATGCAGCACCACTGCCTGGCACAGCTTTAATTTCCTTTTTAACAAAGGGTGAAAAGTCATCTACAGAATGAAATTCCCCTAAGATATTTAGAAGTATGTCTCCTCCTTTATATCTTCACATCCAAGGCTAAATGATCACAATGAGAGCTATAAGTAACATTCATTACAAAAACAAACCAACGCAGCCAATGATATTCTGAAAAATTAAAACAACACTAGAAGAGCAGAAGTACAAAAAAATAAAACATAAAATATCAGTATTGGAAAAGAGAAAGGGAACCAAGATCAGAGAATATAAAGTCCAGAAATTGAACCATGTGCATGTTACTTCATGATGAAAATGGACACTGCACAATAAAATGGCATTCTAATCAGTAGGCTCAGGACTTTAGACTACTAGAGTATGATCTCAAATAATGTATAGTTAGATCCATACCTAGTACTGTATAACTATACACTAGAATAAGTGTTAAATTCATTAGAGAGTTAAATAGAAAAGAAAAAGCCAATTAAAAGGAAATTATAAGAGCCTTTCAAGAAGCATGCCATGGTGTGGATGGCATTTGAGTGTCTCTCAAGTCTTCTTATATTAAAATTTAATCACCATTGTAAGATATTAAAAGTATTGAGAACTTATTCTGATCATGCTGATTAGATATAGGGCTTTTAGAAAGTGATTATTGTTCGATAAATGCAGTAAGGTGAAACTCTTAAGGAAGGTGAAGCTGAATCCTAATAGTTTTCGAAGAGGAAATAAGGCTAAAAGAGACACATATGCATACACTATTGCTGTTTGTGCTCTGTACTACTCAGGACTGTGTCAGCAAGAAAGCCATTGCCATATGCAGCCCTCATGCTTAGGTCACAACCATAAGCCATAAAAAAGCCATTTTTTGTTATAACTTACCAAGTCTGTATTGTATGTTTTTTTTGTGATAGAAAATAAATTAATATAATGGGTCAATAGATAAGGAAGATAAAAAGATGATTTGTAAGAAAATTTTTATAAATATATTCTAAAACATAGAAGAAATAATTGGAAGTTCAATTATAATTCTACAAACAAAAACAAAAATTATGAGCCAGGTGGTGGTGGCGCATGCCTTTAATCCCAGCACTCAGGAGGCAGAGCCAGGCAGATCTCTGTGTTCAAGGCCAGCCTGGGCTACAGAGTGAGTTCCAGGAAAGGTGCAAAGCTACCCAGAGAAACCCTGTCACAAAAAAAACCCAAAAATTAAATTATGAAATAGTATGTTTCACTTCCTGAATTGACCAACATCTAAACATGTAAGACCATTGTCTTATAGGGTTTTATTGCTGTGATGAGACACCATGACCATGGCAACTCTTATAAATAAAAGAAAATATTTAGTTGGGGCTGGCTTACAGTTCAGAGATTTAGTCCATTGTCATTATGGTGGGAAGCATGGCAGCATGCAGGCATACATGGTACTGGAGAAGGATCTGAGAGTTCTTCATCTGGGTCTGAAGGCAGCAGGGAAAGTCCATGGGCCTGGCTTGAGCTTCTGAAACCTCCAAGTTCTCCCCCAGTGGCACATTTCCTCCAACAAAGCCACACCTCCTAATAGTGCCACTTCCTCTGAGTCTATGGAGGCCATTTTCATTCAAACCACCACATTCCACTCCCTAGTCCCCATAGGATTGTAACCATATCATAATGCAAAATGCATTCAGTCCAACATCAAAAGTCCCATAGTCTATCATGGTCTTCATACTGTTTAAAAGTCCGAAGTTCAATCTCTTCACTGTAATCCCTATAAAATCAAAATCAAAAAAGCAGATCACATACTTCCAACATACAATGGTTCAGGATAAGCATTATCATTCCAAAAGGGAAGAAAGGAAGCATAGGGAGGAAATATTGGACCAAAGCAAGACTGAAAACCAACTGGAAAAACTCCAAACTCGGCATCTCCATGTCTGATGTCAAAGTACTCTTCAGTTCTCCAACTCCATCCGGCTTTGTTGAGTGCAGCACACTTCTTTCTCTTGGGCTGGTTCCACTCCCTGTTAGCAGCTCTTCTCAGCAGGTATCTCATGACTCTGGCATCTCAAATATCTTGGGCTCTCCAAGGCAATCCAGGTTTCTGTTGGGAAATATTATTTTAAAGTGTGTTACATTTTTTCCTACTGCTTTTGTTAACAATTCAAAGATGTGTTTGCTTAAATAGAATTAACCTGCGAGCAGGAGGCTGAGTTCAACAAGTAGTTGACAGGAAGTGGTAGGGGCTGAGAGAAGGACGTTGGGTTTTTGGAAGATGCCAGCAAAGGGAGAAGGTTAGCTACTTGCTATTCAGCCTCTCTGAGAGAGCAGAATTCCACCTAAACCATTGAATCCTGAGTTCGTTGATTGTAGATCAAGTTTCCCTTAGTAGCTTTGAAAGAGTCAGTGCCTGAGGGAACAGAAACCCCTCAGGCTGCAGCCCTTGCGGCCAAAGCTGTTGCTTAAGGTGCAGCCACTGTAGTTAATAAAAAACAGTTAACAGAGCACTGCCCCAGTATTGGCTGGGTGGCTCCCTGGGAACTGGTCTGTGACTATGGTGAATCAGAGCACAAAATAAGCCATTGCAGCCAAAGCTATTACTTAAGAGGTAGCCACTATAGATAATAAAAAAGAGTTAACTTCAACTTCATAGCTTCACTCAATGGGCCTCCATGCAGGGATACCCCTGACACATGCCCAGCCTCAGTGGCTTTCCTTAGTCATAGAGGGAGATGCCATAACCCCTTTCTTGTATCCTTGATGCTAAAGCCAAAACTACCTGGGCTGAAGCTACCAAGTTCTACTGCTTGCTGGGGCTGGAACATGGCCCCTTCCTGTAGCTGGGGTTGTCTCCTGGTCCTGCCTGGACCACAGTCAGGACAAATCTCTCTCACATGTCAATCCTGCAGCTGCTTGGACCCAAATAAACACACAGATGCTTATATTACTTATAAACTGTATGGCTGTGTGGCTTAGGCTTCTTACTATCTAGTTCTTATATCTTAAATTAACCCATTTCTATCAATCTGTAAGTTGCCACAATAGCTTGTGGCTTACTGGTACTTTACATCTCATGGTGGTAGTGGCTGGCAGCGTCTCCTGACTCAGCCTTCCACCTCCCAGAATTCTTCTCTCTCCTTATCCCACCTACACTATAATTCCTGCCTGGCTACTGGCCAATCAGTGTTTTATTTATCAATCAATCAGATTGATAAATTTATCAATCAAACACATTCACAGCATGCCCAGCACCTTCCTTTAAATACATTTTCATGGGCTTTCTGTTTTTGATGGTTTCCTTAACTGCCTAAACTTGGCTGTCCTGGAACTTGCTCTATAATCAAGGCTGGCCTTGAACTCAGAGATCCACCCTGCCTCTGCCTACAAGGATAAAAGGCTTGAACCACCATTCCCACCCCTAGGTTTTTCTTCAATTCCTTTTCACAAATTGGAAGTTTAGCTGGATGGGATCTTGCCCTGAGGTCACCACTCCCTTTATTCCATTTTGGATCTCCATTTTAGATTTCTTTTCCCTTTGGTTTTTCAAGACAGGGTTTCTTTGCAGATCCTTGGCTGTCCTGGAACTCGGTCTGTAGATCAGGTTTGTTGTTGTTCGTTTTTTACTCTTTTTTTTTCAGGGGGGTGCCACCCAGCTCCCAAATAAATCATACACACAGGCTTATTCTTACTCATGAATGCTCAGCCTTAGCTTGGCTTAGTTTCTAGTAATTTATCCCAGCTATCTGTAATTTATTCCATCTGCCTTTTGCCTCTGGGCTTTTCCAGTTCTCTTACTTCTGTAAATCTTACTCTTTCTCCATGGTTTGCTGTGTAGCTGGGTGGCTGGCCCCTGGAGTCATCCTCCTTCTCTGGCTGCTCCTAGATCTTAGATCTCTCCTCCCAGTATTCTCCTTCTGTACATACTCTCTGCCTGCCAGCCCCACCTATCATTTCTCCTGCCTTGCTATTGGCCAGTTCTTTATTAAACCATCAGGTGTTTTACACAAGGCACAATAACACAGCTTCACAGTGTTAACAAGTGCAACATAAACAAAAGTAGCACATCTTAAAATAATATTCTACTACACAGGCTGGCCTTAAACTCAGAGATTCACCCACCTCTACCTTCTGAATTCTGGGATTAAAGGCATGTACCACTACTGCCCAGTGGCAGGGTTTTCTTTAAACTTTTTCCTGATGTTCCTTTTCTCTTCAAACTGTATTTTTCCTTGCTCAGCTTGTTACTTTTCATTATAGATCTGCATAAGTGTGGCCATTAGTAATCAAGAAACACAGTTAATATTAGGCTGCCTAGAAATCTCCTCTACTAAAGCTATTAATCCATAACTCTTCAATGTAGCCTCAGGCAGATTTTTTTGGACTAGGGCAGAAAGCAGCCAAATTCTTCACCAAAATATCACAAGAATGATCTCTAGGCCACATATTAGTGTTCTTCTCCCTTGAAACCTCTTGAGCCAGGCCCCCAACAGTTCAAATCACCCTCAACACACCTGTCTTCTATGCTCCTACTTAATGGCTCATTAAGACCTGCTTAAAGCATTAACTACTTTCCTAATCCAAAGTCTCAAAGTCCACATTCTTCTACATAAAAGCATGGTCAGGCCTGTCACCCTGACCCATGTCTTGAGACCCCCCAAGTAAGACCACCACAGAGCCGATATCCAATGCAAAACACACAGGGGTTTATTGATAACAAGCAAGCCCAGGCATGATCCGTGTCCAACACTCAACACAGCGGGTGGAGGAGGATGGCTCTGAGCTCTCAGGGTGAGGGGTTTTTAAAGAGAAAAACCACAAGCAGGGTGGTACATTCTTTTGCACATGATTAGGTGAGGGCCTATAACCTTTGAATTTACTGGTTGGGAGTTACAGTTATCATTTTAGGGCAGGCCTGAACAAGTCCCAGGCTTTGTCCTGGAGCTACCATGGAAGCTGGCTGGCCTTGCACGTACTGACTGTAGGGGCTGACTCAATGGCCCAGGCTCTGTGCTTGAGCTGCCTCGGAGGCTGGCTGGCCTCACACATTATCATTGACCCATGCACATAGCTTGGTCACCATAAGTTGGTGAGGGGTCCCAGACAGTAAACAACTGGCTGAACCTTGAGCAGTCAGAGTAGGTTCAGAAAAGGAGCTACTGCAAGGACTATGTCTTTTGTTCATTGCCTTCCCAGGTACTTCTTGCTCAAGTCTCAGGAAACCACAATTGAGGCCTGATCACTGAGAAAAGACTGAGCAGCCTATTATGGCATCTGCTTGGTCCTTTCAACAGCAATATCCCAGTCTGCAGTACCAACTTCTGTCTTAAGGTTTTATTGCTATGATGAGACACCATGACCATGGCAACTCTTAAGAAGGAAAACATTAAATTGAGGCTGGCTTAATGTTCATAGATTTAGTAATCATTCTGGCCATGGCAGGAAGCATGGCAGCACACAGGCAGACATGGTGCTGGATAAAGAGCCAAGAGTTCTACATCTGGATCTGAAGGCAGCAAGAAGAGTGAGTGAGCCAGTGGGCCTAGCTTGAGCTTCTGAAACCTCAAACCCTATCCCCCAGTGACACAGTTTCCCCAACAAGGCCCCACCTCCTAAAAGTGCCACTCCCTATGAGCCTATGGGGGCCATTTTCATTCAAACCACCATAACATTTTCTATTGTTTTTTTTCCGAGACAGGGTTTCTCTGTGTAGTTTTGGTGCCTGTCCTGGATCTCTCTCTGTAGACCAGGTTGGCCTTAAACTCACAGAGATCCGCCTGGCTCTGCCTCTTGAGTACTAGGATTAAAGGTGTGTGCCACAACTGCCTGGCAACATTTTCTATTGTTAAGATTTCGGACAGCAATTACTATCATATTACAGGTAGAAATGCAAATGTCATAACATACTGAGGGCAAATAGACACTCTCAGAACTGAAAATGTAAATTTACCTTTTGAAATGATTTTGTAGATATATCTGCTTCTACAAGGAGTGACACACATTCATGATTAATTTCTGTGGAACTATCTAACATACCAAAAAGCTGGACACATGGTGGAGAAATGGTTCAGTGGTTAAGATCACATATTGCCCTTGTAGAAGACTGGAGTTTGGTTCCCAGCACCCATTTCAGGTGACTCACAACTACATGTAACTCCAGGTCCAGGAGATCCAACACTTTCCTCTGGACTCTGCTGGTACCTGAACACATGTGTGCATACCCACACACATAAACACATAATTTAAAAAAAGAAATATTTTCAAAAAGGAAGATGGGACATAGCCTTGTTGTTTAACAGGAAACAGATTCTAGGAAATGGACAAGACTGTGCAACTGCTAAAATACCATGAAGATGCTATGTTATAACTGCCAATTTTAAGGAGAACCCCCCAGCATGTTATATTATATGAAGAAAACAGTGCATTGCCATATAGTGTATAATTTCTTTGATGTGGAAGATGGAAGACTTATGAATAAATACTTATATCTGTTTGCATTTGCTCAAGGAAACATTGAAACACAATAAATTATGTTGTTTGTTTTTTTTTTTAGTTAAAGGGGGCAGGAAGGGGGAGTACTCCATGGAGATATGCCTTAATGTGCTTTCCTTATTACTTTAACTTTTCACAGTTGTGAATGTACACCTTTTGGTAAAAATATAAATGAGAATTTACAATACACACTATATAAACTTCTATCATATATATATATGTATATATATACATATATATATATATATCATACAGGGATGAAGCAAAGCTTGTACTTAAAAAATCTAAGTGTTTCACTGCATTGTGAATGCCTCTTTATTAAGATCTGCTGTGAGCCTTTATTTCCTATGACAGCTCTACAATATGTCAAATAGCTATGTCATTGTTAATAGGAAAAGTCTGGAGAGTTCAAGTGTTCCTTTGTTAGAGCCACAAATTAGAGAAACAAAACCAGTTAGATAATTGGTACAACATATATTCCTATCAGTAAGCCATTGAGAATCCATATGTAGGAAAATGTTTTGTAAGTAATGAATATGTGATTCTTGGCTTCAAGAAAATGCCATTTGATGACCAGTGATTAGACCTATCAATTCCTACTGGGGGCTTACAGCCAAGATTTCCTCATTAAGATTAAGTTATTAAATATGCTTGTTAGGAAAGCTTACCTTGAAATCTTGCTCAGCTGTGTGGCCCCAAGGCTGATTTTAGCCTACAGTGTAACAACTTGAGTTTTTTCCATGGCCTTCTGGATTCCAGGAGTGTCATAATTCAAGCTTCCCTTCTACAATCCAATTAACATGTTTTTCTCCATCCCCAGCATCAGGACTTACACATCTTTTTTTTTTGTCTCTCTCTCTCTCTGTGCCTCTCTCTCCCTCCCTCCCCCGTTTCTCTTTTTCATGTTATACAGTCACCTAGAAAGATGTACAGTGGCATTCATAGCCAATGATTGACATCAGATTTTCCTCATTATTCTGCCATGGAGTCAACAATGAAATCGACAGTAAACCAAGAGAAATCACATGAAATTGGTTGTTATTTGGGTCCTGTTGATTAGGCTGCCTAATATACAAGAACAGTATCTATGCAGGACAGCAAAAAGACTACACATGCTTCAGGCACCATCTGTCTGCTCATCTAGACCAGAGCTTATAAAGGAGATGCCCTTAGAGAACCACATACCAACAGAAGGAACACAGTCCTTCTTTCTCAGTAATGATGGCTTTAACTATAACTTTTATTCAGTAATTCACTAGTTCTTTCTTTCTTTTAGCTTCAAAAATTGAGAACTAAATCTGGGACTACAGTAGACTAAGTTACTGTCTTACTTAGGATTTCTATTGCAGTGAAGAGACACCATGACCACAGAAATTCTTACAAAGGAAAACATTTAATTGGGGATGGCTTACAGTTCAGATGTTTGGTCCGTTATCATCATGGCAGGAAACATGGCAGTGTGCAGCCAGACATCGTGGTGGAGAAGGAGCTGAGAGTTCTACATTTTGATCCTCAGGCAGCAGAAGGAGACTGTGAACCACCCTGGGCATAGCTTGAGTATATGAGACCTCAAAACCTGCCTCCAGCTTCCACAGTGACACACTTCTTCCAATAAGGCTACACCTCCTAATAGTGCCACTCCCTATAGGCCAAGCATTCAAACACAGGAGTCTATTGAGGCCATTCCTATTCAAACTATCACAGTTACCAATGACTTTCTTGCTACAAACACATGAGATACTAGATGACATGTATTAACAATCCTTTCTTTGTATAGTGCTGAGGATGGAACACATGGTCTTGTGTGTGCTAAGTAAGTGTTCTTCCATTGAGTTACATTCTCATCCCTGACAAGTACATTTAAATATATAGTGTAGGTCTCCCATGAGTATTAACAAAGCATGACATATCCATAGAAATGTAGGAGGAGTGGATTGGGGAAGTAATAACAGAGAGGGAGGGACTGGGAGGAGAGGAGAGAGGGGAAACTGTGGCCCAGATGTAAAATAAATAAATAAATTTATTTATTTCTAAAAAATATATACAGTGCCATTCAAAAGAAAACTGTCCCTTCAAATACAAGTTGAAGAAGAAATCAAAATCAAGTCCCCTAAACTAAGTATAGGATTCATTATGAGATTTCCATGTAAGTTTTCATGACCAAATTAGGATTGAATGCCCAGATGATGGCAGAAGATATGACCTAAAGTACATAAAAGCAATGAGTTTGAATTTATTAATATGCTAATAGAGCCCAGGGCCCCAGAAGCTCTACTCCCTCAGCAAAGGTAGACTAGAAAAACTCACTGGTCTAAGTAAAGTGACACTTTCCCCCACAACTCTAGATAGCTTTTTTATATTTAATTATTTGTGTTGGGGGGTATTGTGTCTATAAACATGCTGGTGCATGTTGGAAGCTGAAAGAGAGTGTTGGTGATCATGAGCTGCTCAATATGAAATGCTGAAAACATAATTCAGGTCCTCTGGAAGACCAGTAAATGATTTTTAACTCGTAGCCCCTGGGTAGAGTTTTTTAAGTATTCTGTAAGAAAGTGAAGTTCCTAGGTTTGTGCCACAAGTGGATGTGGAATATGAATTGTCTTTACATGTGTTGTGTATGTGTGTGTATGTATGTGTGATTGTTTTCTAACCAATAAAACCTCTGAGCTTCCTGTTGAGAGAGAGACAGACAGACAGACAGACACAGAGACAGAGACACAGAGAGAGTAGGAAGAAGGAGTGAGAAGGGGTAGAGACACCATGTGGAAATCTTTCTATATTCCAGGATACATGGGATATCTAAACTGTAGTTCGGAAAGTACTGGCCCAAATTCCTGATATTCCAGAGAGTGGGCCATTTATACTCTCTCTACTTAGAGCAGAGCACAGCAGAAATGATGCCATGTGATTTCTAATGTTAGGTTTATACAAGGTTTTGAGCCTAGCACCCTGTTTAGCAAAATACTTGGGTAGAATCCCTAAGCACACAAGTAGTGAAGTATCACTCTTTTGATAGTGCCATGGTAGAGAGTCCACGTGGACACGCTCCTACCTACAGTGTCAGGTGAGCAAGTGCCAGCCCTGTGAGTGAGCCAAATTGACTATCTAACCTAGTAATGCATTCAGATGGCTATCAACTGCCATCTAACTACAACAGCATGGAGGAACTCAGTCAAGTTGTGGCTAGCCAAGTATTTCTTGACTTTCTGGCCCACAACATCATAAGCAATAGAAAATAGCCCTTCTAAAGCACTGTACTTAGGGTGAGTTCACCTTAAGCAAAAGATAACTGTAACAAGGAGAACTAAAAGGCTTATTAAAGGGATGCTCACTAACATAAATTACAAACATGAGGAAATGATTTTCAATAAAGGAAGAGTCTGTGTATGATATGTAGAAAGAGTCTTGTAATTGGACAGAATCTGGAAGGCATTACATGGTATATGTTAGAAATAATTAAATTTTAACAAACCACACTTTTTATGAGGTTGTGAAGAATGAGGTGCAGTTTCATGCCATGGTGGTAAGACTAGTAAAATGTTCTAATGTCTGTGAAGAGCAGCTGGAACATAGCAATGAAGACTCCTAATGTAAGCACTCCTTGATCCAGCAATCCCACTATATAACTGACCTACAGACACACCTGAGCATACATGAAATGAGTCCTATAAAAGGTATTCACTACAGTATTATCTAATAAGAGAAAAAATGGGACAACCCAAGTCTAGCAATAGATTACTGGTTAAATTAACTGGCACATCTATACAATTGAATATGATAAGGTCATGAGTTTATGTAAAAAATGTAGAACACAAATCCCAATTATATAATATATAAGGTAAGAAAGGTGAGGAATAAGAAAATATTAAAAATTCTTGCCGGGCGGTGGTGGCGCACGCCTTTAATCCCAGCACTCGGGAGGCAGAGGCAGGTGGATCTCTGTGAGTTCGAGGCCAGCCTGGGCTACCAAGTGAGTTCCAGGAAAGGTGCAAAGCTACACAGAGAAACCCTGTCTCGAAAAACAAAAAAAAAATTTCTTATATTTGCACAAAGAAATACTGAAAAGGTACACCAGAAACTAATAAGTGAAATTACTGGTTGGGGCAAAAATATGTTATTTTATGTTTATGTTATGTACATATGAATGTTTAAAAGAAACCACCAAACCTATAATGAAAGATAAAGGCATTATGAAAAGAGAGAATTGTTTGAAAACAGAAAATGAAATATTGAGGTATTGAAACTAAAAACTCAGTGGTTAGGTTACATACAGTTGATAATAAACCTGAAAGAAAAATCACTTATAGTTCAGCAAAGAGAAATGAAAAAGGGCAAATATGGCAGAAATTAAGAAACATAGTGTTGTAGAATATTATTCTAACTAGGCAAAGAACATTACTTTAACTGTGTAAAGGTGTGTTACATTTCTCTCTGCTGCATTTATTTAATGATATAACGATGTGTGTTTAATTATGTAAAGATGTGTTTCATCTGTTTCACCTTGCCTGTCTAAGGCACCTGATTGGCCTAATAAAGAGCTGAACGGCCAATAGCTAGGTAAAGAAAGGACAGGCAGGGCTGGCCGGCAGAGAGAATAAGTAGAAGAGAAGAGGGAGAAGGAGGAGAGGATGAGAGACATGCCTGGGGCCAGAAGCCAGGCAGCCATCAGCCAGCCAGACATGAAGACCACAAGAAAGTAAGAAAAGGTTAAAAAGCCCTGGGGCAAAAAGTAGGTAAAGAGAAACAGATTAAGTTATAAGAACTAGCAAGAGAAGAGCTAAGCTAAGGCTGAGCATTCAAAACTAATAATAATCCTCAGTTGTGGTTTGGGAGCTGGTTGGCGGCTCCAAAGAAAAAGCCTAGTACAATATAGATGTTAAAATGAGAAGTTCTAAGCTACATCTAATCAGTTCCAGAGAAAAGATTAGACAGAGTGGGGCAAAATAACATCTAAGAAGGAAGTGATGAGACTATTTTTTCATAATTGAAGTAAGATGTTAATTGGGTTCAAAAATACTAAAGAATCAATTCTTATACAGAAGAAGCAAAGTGAGAATGTAAGAAAACTTTGTAACACAATTAGAGAAAAAGAACAAAACTTAGAGTGAAAGTAGACTTAGCAACAGCAATAATACCAGAAGACAATAGAGTGCTTTTATGAACTGTTCAGCCTTATTTCTAGAATCAGCTAGATTCACATTCAAGATTGAAGCAAAATAAATGCTCTCTTACATAATCAGGGAATAACAATATTGAGGATTTATAGATGTTTGCTGAATCTGAAGAAGAAGACTAAATTCAGAATGCAAAAACTAGAACTAATGTGAGCTAATGCATTGCTCAATGTGAAGATACAATCTGAAGGGGGATTCACTCTGAGACCAATAGCAAATATAATAATAGGAGGTTAAAGACAGTGATTAAGTTGTAAAGTAAGAACACAGGAGGTCAGAGGATTGCCAAAATTTTCAAGAGGAGAAATTCTAACTTCAATTTTCAAATACATGAACGGCTTTTAACAATAACCATCAAAGAGCAGTAAAAAACAAAAACAAACAAACAAAACCAAAAAATCAAGATCAATTAAAGAGGAGAACAGAAACCAAGAAAAGGTATGATACAAAAAAAATACATAGTGATATCTTACAAATAAGCAAGAATATTAATAACCACAGTAATGTATATGATTTAAATCCAAATGTTACAAAATGGTTTCTCACTTTATATTTTAAATCCGAGAAAATGTCTTAAATGTAGTGACAGAAGTGTTGAAAGTAAGATGAGCAAGAATGATATGCCAAACAGAGAACAGCAAAAAGGCATCAGATACCACAGCATTTATGTCAGACTCAACACATATCAAGGCAAAAAAGGGCATTATTTGAGATTAAGTAGCTCAACACAGTAATAATAAGAGAAAATAACAAATATGAAAATGGCCACCAACTGATAGGAATATAACAATAGATCTTCAAAACATGTAAAGCAAAAATCTACATTACACAGAAAAACTAAAAAATGTCACAGTTGGTGACAAATTTTCCTATGTCTTCCTCATAAACACAGATCAAGAAGGGGAAATTTGGTAAGGCTATTGTGATTCAAATATAATAAGCTTTACCTAAAGGGAATGTTTATACACTCATGTGCTACACAAGATTTTGATTAGTGAAGGACTGTACATATGATAGTGGTCCAACAAACAACTCTCAAAATATACTTTATTGTTAAGTATCATGACTATAACTGAGTCCATGGATGCATATGAATATTTTTCTCAAGAAAACCCCAGAATAAATACAAAAATTGACTGTGTATTTGATTTAAAATGTCTCTAAAATGGTTAATATCTCACTACTAAGCAAAATAACTACAGAAATAATGATGTTGTTTTCTGTCACCTATCACTGGGCTTAGTGTTTATGTTCCTGTGTCACATCTGGCAGGATGGAGTAAAAAGTGAGGGCTTATATAAAGATAAAATATATTTGTAAATATTAGAAAAGGATAATTTACCTATTCACTGGAGTTGTCCTCATCTACAACTTTATCATGCCTGTATCACTATTTTCATTGTCTTACTGAGCTGTCTATCAGAAGAGTGGTTAATATTCCAGTTTGACATCTATGTGAAATTTTGGTGGCAAAGATGAAATGCAGGATAGTTGATAAAATAAGACTTCTTTAAACTGTCTTCATTCTTTTCAACTTATTTAAATATTCTTATTAGCTTCATAGTCTTATAAGAAAATAGTCAAAATAGAAACTCATTGCTTTGTTAAACATTTCTGTGATCTTATTCCTGTGAACTTGACAGCAGAAGACAACCTTTGTTGCTAAATGATGGCAAACTAATAGTAAGTTGAATATAACCTCTTTATCACAGACTGAGTTGCCCCACTGATTTAGTAGAGAGATTTTTTTGTTGTTGTTTTGTTCTCTTTTTTTTTTTTTGGTGTTTTGAAACAGGGTTTCTCCATGTAGTTTTGGTGCCTGTCCTCGATCTTACTCTGTAGCCCAGGCTGGCCTCGAACTCACAGAGATCCGCCTGCCTCTGCATCCCCAGTGCTGGGATTAAAGGCATGCACCTTTGCCACCTGGGTCATTTTGTTCTTTTTTAAAACATAAAAATCCAGTCCAAAATTCTATACTTTTCAAACCTATGCCTTGCATGTATGATGAGTTTAAGAATTAGGTCTCCTCTTTAAAGAGTTGTGGCTGTTCCTTTTCCTAAACAGTATGCCAACTTGAGCACTGGGGCTTGGGATGAAAGATCCTCTCTTTATGCTAGAGTTAAAGACATAAATGTAGTGCTTATAGTGTCAAATGACACAAGAAGTTGGAATTTGGAAACCAACTACTTTATGTGCCTTGGAATATTATGATGATTGAAGATCCGTAATTGTACATGAAATCTTATGTAGACAACTTGGCCAATCCCATATATTTCAAAAATACTTATTTGTAGCTGGAAGTTTTCCTGTGTCCTGCCCAGTCCACAGCTGCTCAAGTAAACACACAGAGGCTTATATTAATTATGAACTGTATGGCCATTAGCTCAGTCTTATTGCTGACTAACTCCTACACTTAAATTAACCCATAATTTTTATCTATGTTTAGCCACATGGCTTGGTACCTTTTTCCAGTTCTGCCTTCACATCTTGTTTCCTCAGTGTCTGGCTGATGACTAATAGAGAGCTACACTGCCAAACCAGTCACCTTTCAGGAGAGGCAACTTCCGGAATGTGGCATTGTGGGAAATGGCTTGGCCTAGGGGAGTGTTTCTGATGCCCTGGATCTGCAAGTGTGAGTACTGCCTCTACCAAAATCTCAGACTGAAATAGACAGGAAGAGAAAAGAGAGGCAAAAGCAGACACCAGCCGCTACTGAAGGAACAACATGCCAGCAGAGCAGTAAACTATGGCCACATGGCAACTTATCGATTAATAGAAATTGGTTAATTTAAGATATAAGAACTAGATAGCAAGAAGCCTGCCATGGCCATAGTTTAAAAATAATATTAGCCTGTGTGTGTTTATTTGGGTCTGAGCAGCTGCCGGACCAGTGGGTGAGAGAGATATGTCCTGACCACAGGCCAGGTGGGACACAGGAAAACTTTCAGCTACACTTATTAAACCACCTGGATACATAGACACATATGTAGATAGTAAAGCAGGCAGATACACAGATAAACAAATGGGTATACAAACAGAGACAGAAAATTAATCATAATTGTTATAACAATGATTGCAGGATCTAAGTAGATTATTTGGGTTAATATGATGATTGTGCATTACAGAATCTCAAGGTAGCTTCTGGATCATTAAAAAAACATATGCCTGATGGCCTTCAACATCAATTACATTTTCAATTTATTTTCAGTCATGGGGAAAATATTTGTCCTTGCATAGTATGAAAGGAGAAGGGGGAAAGTGTAATAATGCGTGTTGTCTGATTACTGTATCCTTTCACTGGCCCGGTCTCTTTAAAGAAAGTATCTTATCAAATCTCTGGATAATATAGTACAATAGCTACAATTATCCTCATTTACTAGATATGAGACTGACTCCACACTACTCACTGATTTTTAGGGTCTAGTGGGTAATATATTAGCATTTGGTTAGAGGTGTCTTTTGTGTTCTACCCAACCACATTATGCTATTTGTTCTACAAACTACATAATTTGAACTAATCATATAATGCACATGAAGGTGTATTCCTCAAAAGTACTAGGACTCTCATTCCACCCTGAAAAGAAAATCCATTATACTTGATATATTTAAGATTCAGAAGTAGCATCATTCTCCACTATTTTAGTGGAGGCATAGCCAGTCCTATCACATAATGTACACCAATTGAATTCTTCAACTTCACTTACTCATTTGTTGTCTCCTTTCCCAAACATTTATCAAGTATCTATTATGTGCCTCCATCACACTAGATACTAGAAAAGATAGAAAGCAATTGAAGATAAAGTATATAGGGTTTTAATGGGTAAAAGCACATGTCATCCAGCCTGATCATTTGAGGTTTGATTCCCCAAGGCCCATATGGCAGAGGGAGAGAACTCATCCAAGTTGTGCCTGTACACACACACACACAGAGAAAGAGAGAGAGAGAGAGAGAGAGAGAGAGAGAGAGAGAGAGAGAGAGAGAGAGAGAGAGAGAGATCCATCAGAGAAAATCTTGCTGGAGAAAAGTAATATATAAATAAATAACCATTGTGGGGGAGGATGTGGGGAACAAAAGAGTGTAATAGGACATAAATATCAACAAAGTGTATGAAACTGTTATAATAAAGCTCATCTTTCACACAGTGAATTCACACTAAGAAAAAAAAGGAACAGTTATGCTAAAAACAGAAAACAACTGGTTCATTCCAAAATGATAGGTAGACAAATAGGAAATTGTGATGAACTTAGCAAATCAAAGAAAGGCAAACATGGCAATTAAATGGCATTAGTGGGGCAAGGCATAACTGAAGACTGCAATTGCTAACACTTCCAGAAGCCTGTGATTTAGCTCAGCTAGGAAGATAGCAGAAACAAACAAGAGTATGAAATGTACTCCTTTTTGATGTTCTGAACTAACTCAGGCTTCCCTTTTCTGGTCCTTAACTGACTAGGCTTCATCTTTTCTTAAGAACTTATGAGGCTACCTGCCTACACTCAAGTAGGCAGAGTCTGTTTTGCATCATTTAAACATCTCTGGTACACAAGAGAGAGTTCACATCTATTTAGTAAATAGAGTATGAATGGCATGTGACCTTTGGTTGAAGAAGAACTTTATTGGGACACCATGGACTCTGAGTCTAAATGTTCTTAATATGTGCTCTGCTTCTACAGCTTTGATCTACCAAAGTAAACAATATTGTATATATGGGGTGAAAATTACACATCACCGCTTCATTTTATTTACAATATAGATGGTTTCTTAAAATTAAAAAAAAGGAATGTCTTTTGTTAAGTGTAGTTTAAGCAGTCTGACCAGTTGTTCCAAATTACAGATTATTTTAATGTTTAGCACTTAAGTGAGACTATACATGTCCTGTCACTTAGACTTACAATATATCTTCCTACTTTATAGTTCAGCCTCTTGGATAATATATACCTGGGTACCATTTTTTACAGATAACAATATGAAAACCTGATGTATCTTTCTTCATTGTTTACATATTTCAAAATATTATATTCTATTCCATAATGCATATGATTGGGATTTGTCAGTTAAAAATAGCACTAGGGGCTGGAGAGATGTCTCAGCAGTTAAGAGCACGGGCTCCTCTTCCCAGAGGACCCAGGTTCAATTCCCAGCACCCACATGACAGCTCACAACTGTCTGTAACTCCAGGGTCCAACACCCTTACACAAACATACATGCAAGCAAAACACCAATGCACATAAAAATAAAAATAAATATAAATAAATTAGAAATATATCATTATTTTAAAAAAGAGATTTGTTTCATATATAATTAACAATTAATGATTCCACAGTAATCAAATCCAAAAATTCTTAGATTATGGTTGGAGCAAGATCATGATGACAATGCAGTTTTTAAAGTATTTTCAAATATCCACCTAACAACTGGACTAGCAAAGGAGTAATGCCTAGCAGCTTTCCAAAAATAATTGACAAGATCATGGGTAGTGGGTCAAACCTCAGCAGCAGTAGCACTGCTGTGGGTTTAGCTGTTATACAGACTTCACGGACAGAAAGTAAAAGGGTGTCTGATCCTCTTAAGAAACCTAGGATGCAGAACTTGCTGATGAATACTAACTTAAAAAAAAAAAAGAACGTGCCATCTTGAATGAGAAACAACTTCAGAGTTTTTATCTGCAGTTGAGTCCAGAAAGGGTCATGAGAACCCTCTAAGAGGCTGAAGGAAGGTTCCAAGACAAAGAACTGGACTAATCACACAAGGACCAAGAAACATCAGAATAGCATCTCCCATTCAGAAGAACTGAGATCCACCAAATCATTTTGAAAGTGAATACAGAGGGGGGGGGGGGGCGAGAGAGGAGAGGGAGAGGAGGAGAGAGAAATTGTGAGAGAAAGAGAGGGAGGGAGAAAGTGAGAGATGGAGACTGTTGACCTGTTGGCCAGAGTGTACTTGAGACACTGACATCAGAAATACACAAGCAGCTACATGAAGAGAACGGGGCTGGTTTTTGTTTGCTTGTTTGTTCTCGTTTTGTCTTATTAACAATTTCTGTTATTTGCAATTTGATCCATTCTGGTTACTCTTCCCTACACCTTTTCTTATTTCCCTTCCTCTGTTGCCAGACCCCTTCTTCTGAGCAAATTCTTCTAATATTCATGACTTCTTGTCTTGTTTTGTGTGCCATGAAGTTTATCTAGGGCTGTCTCTTTATGAGCCCAATGAGATCAGCAATGCGTATACAACTGGATACTGTGACTTCCTTTCTCCAGGAAGCTGTTAGTTGCCAACAGATGGACAGTAAGAGGGCCCCATGAGACCTTTCCCACCCATAGCTGACTGTTTGTTAGGAGTGCCCGCCATGTTTAGGCCCAATGCCAGTAGGTGCATTAACTTCATGATTGTCATGTCCATGTCATTCTTAAAAGATGGCATTTCAAATCTCTCCTCCATGTCTTCCAGCTCCTACATACTTCACTCCCACGCTCCTGCAATGTTCCCTCAGCCTTAAAAGGTTGGTCTAAATGTCTTGTTTAGGGCTGAGCCTTCAATCATCCTTTAGTTTCAGTATTTTGTACATCTACAGGTCTCTGCGTTCTCCTCTATTCACTTCAAGAAGAGACTTCTCTGGAAGACCGAGAGTAAGTAGACTTTGTCTATGGTATAGGCACACGTATTTAAAAAGCAGTTTGATACTATACCAATTCAGCTAAGCAGCAATATTAGCTCTTCCCTTACCACCACCCTCTCCCCAAAGGCCAGGATTTTAAATACTCCTTTGTGGGACTAGTTACATAATTTACAGAGCACAGTACAAAATGAAACTCCAAAGCTCCTTGTTCAAAACTCTATTAAAAATTTCATAACTGCATCAACAGAGCATGAAACGCAAAAGCGGGAGGACCCCATGTGATTGCACAAGCCATATGCCCATGAGGCCAAGGCTATTTCCCAGTAAAAGCAGATGGGAGCCTTCAGACAAAGGGAAATAGTTGTGTTACTCTCTTCAGGCTGAATTCTATATAGGTGAACTATAATATTCTATCATGTACTAAGTACTAGGTACTGAGTACTGTGCACTAGAGTCTAGGAAGCTTATAAAGCAGAGGTAGTTATTACTCACCATTCTAAAGGCCAGGAAGTCTGAGCTCAAAGTGGTAGCACACTTGGGTTCTAAGGAGAAAGCCCTTCTAGTTTGCAGCCCGCCATTTCCTTCTAGCCTACTCTTATGTGGAGGAAAGGGTTGCATTTGTGGGTTTCCTGTGTGAGGACACAAATCCCATTCACAGTGGATCCAACTTCATGAGTTAATTACCTCCCCAAAGCCCCTGCCTTCTAATACCATAACATGGGAGTGAGAATTTCCAGCCATAAATTGGAGGAGGGCAGGTCACAAACATTCTGTCCATGACAGCACCCCTCACTTGCTTGCTCCCAATTCAAAATCCTTATCCTAAAAGCATAAGAAGATATATCTCTTTTAAATGTGAACAATAAAATGTTCATCTGTGAAAAGAGGGAATGCATCAAAGAGCGTATCAACAGATAACAAAGGCATGGCAGAAAAAGAAGACAAATGAAATCTATTATGCAATGATGCAGGGTAAAAGGAAAAGAAGAAAAGCAGACAGTTGGAAAGAGTGCCTTAAACCAGTAATGGCAGAGCTCTGAAATGCTACGGCTAACAAGGGGCTGTGAATGGAGCTTTCAGATCTTAGAAAAGAACTAGAAAATAAAGGGGAGGAAAGTTCCAGAAACAAAGACTCAAACACAATAGCAAATAGACCCCACGTCAAAGCATGGTGAGGGAAATAAAGAGTGTGGGAACAAAACGAAGCAGACAGAAAGAAAATACTCCTGTAAAAAAGCAAATTTCAGAATATCGCTTGACAACAAAACCCACGCCGTTGAGTTCTACGCTTTATTTGTTGAAGTTTGATTAATCTTATCCAAAGAGGTTACAGTTAATTAATTTTTTTTAAAATCGAGTTTCAAATAGATAGTCCTGAAACCAATTTTGTACCCATATTCTTCTCAATTCATTTGATAATTTGAAAACATTAACAAAAACATTTTTAATCTGTTTTTCAAAGGGAACATCTGTGCGTTATTGTTCATGACAGTGGCTTTGTTATAGTAAATGAAACATCTGGAGAGACTTGATTACTTGTTGACAGAAACTCCAATGCAAAACATAGGTGAATGATAATTTATTCTCACTGGGCTCAGATGAATAAGCGTAGCCAATGAGGTCAACCTAAGCTAATATGCGGGGGGCCACAACAGTATTGGGTCTTTATTTTTCTGAACCATTCCTTGTGATGAGCCTGTATCTGTCACCAATTTTGTTTCTCATCCAACTTTAAAGTACAAAAATAAAGATCTAGTTTGTGGTTTTTCTTCTGCATATTAAGTGCAGCCCATTTAGTCTTGTGCTTAGGTTGACACTCTCCCTAGCAACAACAACAACAACAACAACAACAACAAAATGAATGCCAACAGATTATTTGAGCCCATGTTGATAGCAGCTTTCAATTTTTCTTTTAATGTTGAGCTCCAACTCACACGGTTATTATTGTTACAGTGACTCCCTGGACCCACAATTTTGGTTTATGCGGTTTTGATCACCATGATCCAAATATATTCAGTGGAAAATGACATGTTGAGAGAGAGAATAGATGCTGATTTTATTAGAGTGTATTATAATACTCTATTGTAGTAGTCTTTTAACATGATACATTGCAATTCTTCTATTTTATTACTAATTGTTACTGTTACTCTCTCACTGTGCCAAACTGTAAAATAAATGCTATCATAGGTCGGTATGCATAGAAAAAATTCTCAGTGTATGTAAGGTTTGATACAATTTACTGTTTCAGGCATCCACTGGGATTGAAAATATAACTCTCATGAATAGGAGAGAGTTTATTAGACAGTATTCTTATTTTCCAAAATAAACATTTCTGGAACTATGAAGGTACATGAATGAATGAGTAGCTTCTGGGAACTTGTTGGTCATTCAAACTTTATCAGAGCTTAATTAATGTAACAGAGGATTAGGCCTGCATTATGGAAGTTAAATCTAAGTGTGGTAGATACTGTTAGAAGGACAAAGGCTAGTTCCTCCTCTACAGTAGATGAGAGAGAACAATCCTAGACATTGAGGATTTTGCGAGAGTTTCTTTTGTAAAAAGAAATGTTTCCTGGATGGAGACTGCTCCCGTTTTCAGTAGGACATTTGCTGTATTTACAGTCAATGCCTGGAACACTGGGGGCCGTTTTGTAACCATGGTGGGACAAGCACCATTACCTAGAGAATACTCTGAAGAGGGCACAGTAAGAGGATGGAGAGAGCCTGAGTCCCTGGTGCTAGGGTGGAGCCACTGAACCAACCCTGAAACAACCAGTCTGGATTCTTGCTATAGTAAATCAGAAGTCTCCTCAATGTTGGAGCAACTATAGTCAAGGGTTAAGTTAAATGCATACAAAAAGCACTAAAATTAAAAGAGCAAGTAAGTGCTCCCGTTTTCAAATATTTCAATAGAATCAAACCTCTATTCACTCTTACTATGCCCCACAAAACGTGTGATAATAAGCTGTCACTTGGGAAAATGGTTCCTGCCGAACTTCAAGTCTATCTCCACATTAACCACTGCTTGTCCTTAGATCTTATTTCACATCCATAAAATGGGGCTGGTTTCTGGTTTTCAGAAACTCATTAAATTTATGATGTTTATGATGACTGGAAACCTATCTGATCTGTAGTCCCCAAATTAAAGACACTGGAGAATATTTTTGATATTTATTTATTTTGATGTACCTGAGTGTATGTATGTATGCACATTATAAACACGCAGAAGCCCGATGACATCAGAAGAAGGCTGTTATAAGTTACCATTGTGGGTGCTGGGAATCCAACTTGGGTTTTCTCCAAGAACAACAAGTGCTCTCAACTGCTGAGCCTTCTCTCCAGCACCCCCCCCCCTAAAAGATGTCTTAAGTGAATCTTTTTCGTATAAGCTTTACTGTGCTGTAATTTATGGGCACACTAACAGAGGAGAGGACTAAGTGATAGGTAATTCACCTGCAGAGCCCTTGTGAGGCTGCAGAACATCTCACCATCACATTCTAATAACCATGAGACACACCGGTGGGCACTGAGTGCCTCTTGTGCTTTTGTGTTCGTCCCCTGCAGTGGACTGAGTTTGATGGTGACATCCCAGTGAGATCAGGGGACCCAGAGCGAGGTGAACACTCAGCACAGTTCCATACAATCCAGCCCAGATTTAAAAGCAATGAACAATTACAAGAGAGCAGATTAATATTTAATGAAGATGTAAATGAGAGTCAATACTGAGTTGCTTAGTGAAATCTATTCCAGCAAGAGAAAACTGCAATGGTCCTTAGGAGGCAGGGGAAGCATTTTTCTTATTAGCCATTGTCTTTAACTTCTCCCCAGCTCTAGCTGAGGCCTGGGCTCAGGTTCCCCAAGCAGCTGACAGCTGCAGCAAGAGTGAAATCAATCTTGTAATCCTCCCAGCCATTTGATTCCTAATTTCCTTCTTTGTATGCCCTTCTTCACTGTTCAGACTATGCTCTCGGAAACCAACTGCATACAGGGTTTCTAACATCAGACTCACCTATTGCCAACATTCTGTCTGTCCCTCTGTCAGCTGGGTGTCTGCAGGGATGAGAAAGACACGATAACTCCAAGGCAATTCATCACTTCTGCAACTGAGGGAGAGCTTCTGAGCCCCCGTTGTGTCAGAGGAAGCTGCCAATGCCTCTGTCAGAGCTGGGGAATGGGGCTGAAGGTGCTGGTCCATGAAATCACACAGGAGAAAGGGAGAAGCTGCCAGGAGCAGTGGACCACAGGGCGTAAGTGAAGAATGATTGTTGCTGGCATGGACCAAAGGGACCAAGGATGCCATGGGCTTTCTCTGTGGTTTGTTTATTCTTGAGCCTCCACCCAGCAGAGACAATAATAGTGCTAAGGGCTGGAAGCAAAAACAGTTTCCAATGAAAAGGGTTCCCCTAGGCAACAGCCCCTCCTCCCCACCAAATAGGGATGGAAAGATGAGAAGCCAATGTCAAGGGCTTCTTTTCTGTTTTCCTAGACTGGTCTAGAGAAGAGCAGATTCTTTATCAACCAGAGGGACAAGGATGCACTGGACTTCCTAGTGCACTAGTCTACCTCTACTGCCTTGCAGAAGTCTGTACAAAGTGGGGTGCATTCTTGCCCACAGCAGGCAAGCCAGACTATGAGCAGCATGAATCCCTCAGTGAGGCCAAGGCTACTTGAGCCCTGCAGGAGTGAGGTTTGGCCCCATACAATCACGATCCTGCCCTGCCCTGTGCAGACTCCAACATTGCCTGTCCCAGCAGCATCGAAGGGGGATCCGAAGGACTGATGCTGCCGTTGGCGAGTACACATTGTTGCTCACATGTCTCTCCCTGCTCCATCATGCTCCTGGTGAGAAGGCTGGAGAGAAGGCTGCTCAGTCATTCTGCCGCACCTCTCACAACTGTCACGATGCTGTCTGCAAGCTCACCAGGTGGCTTCTGCCGTTTCCTATTTTGTTTGTGAAGACTGATTTTAGGGCCTCCAGAACTCTCATTCTTCCACACTGAATTTTTTTTTCTTTCGCTAAACAGACTTGTGAAGGCTCAAGAAAGCTATGTGACAGCTGGGAGGTGGTAGTGCACGCCTTTAATCCCAGTACTCGGGATGCAGAACCAGGGGGATCTCTGGGAGTTCAAGGCCAGCCTGAGCTACAGAGCGAGAGAGATCCAGGACAGCCACCAAAACTACACAGAGAAACCCTGTATCGAAAAACCAAAAAAAAAAAAAAAGAAAAAAAGAAAAGAAAAGAAAGAAAGAAAGAAAGAAAGAAAGGAAGGAAGGAAGGAAGGAAGGAAGGAAGGAAGGAAGGAAGGAAGAAAGGAAGAAAGGAAGAAAGAAAGAAAGAAAGAAAGAAAGAAAGAAAGAAAGAAAGAAAGAAAGAAAGAAAGAAAGAAAGAAAGAAAGAAAGAAAGAAAGAAAGAAACCTATGTGACACAGAAGATGAAATGCCCCTACCCAATGTTAGAAGCAGATACTGCATTAAGTGTTTCAAACAGAGGGAGCTAATAACAAAAGAAGTTCAGATAGGAACTTGGAGAAGGAAAGACCATCAAGAAAAACTGTAAGGCGACACAGAGATTGCCCACAGCGGGAAGTTCTATTACCTTTAGGACAAGACTGTATTTGTCTATCATGCTTAACAAATGATACCAAACCTTAGTTGCTAAAAACACAGGACTTAATACCTTAAAGTGCCTGCAGATCAGGAATCTGAGTAGTTTATTTAACTGGTGGTTCAGGCTCAAGGGTCCTCATGAAGCTATCTCTTAGGGCCGTAGTTACCTTTACATTCAACTAGGCAACAGCATTCTTCCACATGGACAGGGCAAGCCTCCCTTTCCTGGATAGTGGAGAAAAGCATCAGTTTTTTTGCTCTAAGAGAAAAGACAAGTGACAAAGAGAGAGAGAGAGAGAGAGAGAGAGAGAGAGAGAGAGAGAGAGAGAGAGAGAGAGAGAGCAAAATAGAAGGCACAGTGCTTTGTTTCTAACATTCTTAGAAATGACATCCCAAATTTTGAGCCACATTCTCTTTGGTAGAATGAAGCCCCTAAGTTCATCCCATATTAATGGACAGTGGACTGATACCTAGAAGCAGGAATCACCAGAGCCTCTCTGTGAGGCTGCCTGCTACAGGGCTAGGGACACAGAGGTGGGGGAAGCTCCACGCTTTAGAGACCAGAAGGTTACAGAATCTTGGGAATGCTTTTCAGAAAAGACACAAAATTACAAATGCAAAATCAGACAAAGGCTTTTCAATTGGTGGATATACCAATAAAATAAGAAATTTCCAGCCAATGAAACTGTATTTGGCAATATAAAGGAATAAATTCCTGATGCCCATTCCTACCATTGAGTGGATGAACCTCAAAAACACCTGGCACAGTGAAGGAAACCAGTTACAAAAGACCCCGTACTACAATGTCATTGATGTGAAATGTTTGAGATAAGCAAATCCATAGAGACAGAAAGCAAATTAGTGCTTACTAGAGCCTGGGGTTGGGAGCCAGGATTGACTGAAAACAGACACAAGGGAGTTTGGGGGTGGGGGTGGGGATGGAAGTGTTCTAAAGCTGGATTGCGGTGATGGTTGTACAACTCGATAAATTTAGTCAAAACCATTGAACCATATACTCACAATGGGTGGATTTTATGGCACGTAAATTATATTTCAATAAAGCTGCTCAAAAGTATGCACACAGGGCATTGGAAGAGGCCTGCGCAAGGGAGAGGCCCTGGAGCCTCAGCTTCATTAACTTTTCAGGAAATGTGTCTCTGTGGAGTAGCTGCCTGAAGCAGTGAGAGGCTGGAGAGACAGTCAGGCCTCTTCTGGTTTTCCTCCACTCTTGGTTTGCGCCCCATTGGCCTAAGCTCCTAGAAGCCAGGTCAATGGAGTATTTGGTGACACACAGTGGAGGACTTTAAGGACAAGGAACAGATCTAAGAACCAAGAAGCAAGTTAACAATTTAGCCAACCAACTCCCAGGGTGGCATCCCCATGGCCATGTGCTAACACAGCTCACAACAACCCTTCCTTTAGATATTGAAAGACATTTTGAGAGGAATTCTAGAAAATGGCCATGTTTCTGCATTAAGGCCTGAGTTGCTGGTTATTTGTCTTAAAAGAATGTAAGACATTGAATTTGTCATTTAGCTGCCCATTCATTCATTGGTCACCTGAGGTTCAAAATCATGAGTGGGCAGAAGAGATATAGAGAAGGAGATGACTCATGGGATAATATTAGATATGCACTACTCTGGCTTCTTTTCTCATAAAACTCCTAGAAACAATGAGTTCCAAGGACAGGACAGTGGGAATAGTCATTCCGCCCCAGGTAAAAGCAATAAGAAAATCCGTTACTTATGGAAAAATTAAAAAGAAGGATAAACCAAATACAAACTGATCTTTGGTGTTTAGTTTTTCCACATGGCCTCACTATTTTAAACGTCAGTAATACAATGTTCTTGCCTTCACCCCTCAGTTACCCTAAGTTCTACAGTTACAGAAATTCCTGATGACTTGTAAATTACATATGTAGAATATGCATTTTATATGTACCTCAATGTGGCACATTTTCATCACTTACCCTCTAATGGCAAGTGTTTTCTATGTGGAAAACAATGCAAAAAAAGACTCTAGTAGTCTAGTGACCCATGTGGACCCTGCCACAAACATTCAATTCTCGAGTGAGTTGGAGCTGGTTTGGAATCGTTTCTGCACACTTCTTATGCAGTTTGCCTCTCCACTATCCATGCCTCGACATGCTGCGTTCGTGCAGTAGCTCTGAAAGCACAAGAATACAGTGACTGTAAAAGGAAGAAACAACTAGAGATGCCTATAGCTGTCATTCTACACACAAATCAACCCTGAAACCCTGCAATCTTCACTCAGGGGGATCATTTTAACTCACATGGGCTATTCCTTAAAAAGTATATTCATGTAAATAAAAATATTAATCCAATTTCTTTTCCTTTTCATGGTAATATTTGCTTTTATTTTCTTTTGCTTTTTACTGACATGGATGTTCAATAAAAATATTTTCATGATCTGTGTTTCTTTTGGGTCATTACAGTTACTAGTTTCATTTCATGATTATTACCGGAAAGATTTGTTATATAGCAGGAGAGCGTGCTAAATTGAATCTGCTCTGACTGTCCAATAAGCTAGGAATGAGGGATTTGTAAACAAACAAATATTGAAACTGAGGCAAAAAGAAGTTAAGAAATTTGTTTAAACATCACTCAAATGTTAAGCCATGAGTGAAGGACTCAATCAATGTTTGTCTGGACTGGCACAATGGTAAATGACTGTTAGCCCACCTCTTCAAGACGTTCACTTAAGGCCAGGAATTTGAAGTCAGTGTAGGCAACAGCTGTTAGTATTATCATCCCAGTTATACAGATGAGGGAATTGAAGTGCAGGAAGGCCAAATGAGTTGCTCAAGCTCCTACAGCTAGCAGAGGGCAGAAGAAAGACTTGAACCCTGATGGTATTGCTCCACTCACTAAATGTGTAACCTTCATGCTGGCTTTCCTCATCAACTGCAATCTGCTTTAAAACCCACGCTTAGTCTCGTGTCAGTTGTAGCTGAGAGACAAAGATCCTTCTCGGCTGCTCTGGTAGCTCTTCCATGGCCTCTTCCATCTTGGAGAGAATCTCCCAGCAGTTGGAAGTCAGTGGGAGAATACCCCTCCTCCCGTTTTTTTGTTTGTGTTTTCATTTTTTTTTACAGTGCTTGCTGTGGAATGTAGGTCCTTGTACACGCTAAGCGAGAGATGTACCACAGAGCTCTATCCAAGAAGAGGCCCTGGTCTTTTGTGACAAGGTCCCAGTATACATGTAGCTCAGGCCAGCCTTGAACTCACACCACTTCAATAGCATATGGCAGGGTGCTGTTCTAAGGACACCAACTGTGAAGTTGAATTCAGGAGGACTTCCTGTTTATTAGACATAGAAGAGAAGAATGTGACGAAAGATTGACTTTTATCAAATAGCATCTGTGATCTCCGAAGTACAGTTAAGGACTGCACTGGGTTTTGTGAGCTCCAACAAACTCAAAGGAGCCAGACAGGAACAGTGCTCATGGCTTCCACCACCGGTAATACTGACCCACAACACTAGATGGCAAAGTGGCGCTATGCTACTGTGATGTAAACCGAAAAGAGCCAAGGAGAAGTTTAAAACAAAAGTCTCAATCTACTATTCTGGTTTTCTGGTTTCTTTCTTTTTTTCTAATTTTTAAGTTTATTTTAAGAAAATTAATGTCTATGTAAAATTAATATCTTAGTTTTTAAAATCATTGTTCAGTCTCTGTCAAGTAGGTAAATACAGGGCTCTCTGCCTAATGGCTGACTGGTCAAAAGCTACCTCCTAATTGATCAGATAAAAACAGGAGGACAACAGAAGATAATGAAGAACTATGAAATGCACTTTCAAAAGCTGCATGTTAACAGAAATGTGACATAAATGTGACAAATGAATATGGCACAGATGCCATCTGTCATGGCCTTTCTGTTTAAATAAACTTGGGAGCAAAAAACAAATTGGACACATTGGTGCTCATTTCATTCATTCAGAATTTAAAAGCGGAGGTGGGGGGGTGGGGTGTGTGTGTGTGTGTGTGTGGTGGGGGGAGTTCTACTGTGGCATTTAAGAAATCTGGGGTAGAGGCAGAGGAAAGACCAATGCATCAGTACTGTCACCCATCAGTCCCTGAATCATTCTTCCTCTTCAGACTTGTAATTAGAGCTGCTGGGTCCCACCACCCTGGGTTCTCCTTCCCTGCAAGCCTTCAGACCACCCAGGATTCTCAGCAGAGCAGGCAGCCCATCAGCATGTTCATCCAAGGCCCCATGTGTCATGGCTTCCGGACTGACTTTTACTGCTCTCTGAATTGTCTCATCAAATCAACTTTGGTCTCGTGCTTGCTCTATCAGAGGTGCCCAGTAACTGTTAGGAGAGAGAGCGAAGTCAGGCTGTGTAGCCACTGAGGAGAACTGGTCTACAAGTTTTCCCCAGACAATAATGACAAGATGAAGTATTACAGGCAGAGGCAGGGGAGCCTGATGTTGAGTGCAGGGTCCTTAATATAGGCACACCATCAGACATTTACTAATAATAAATCATAAGGAAACTTGTTTTTAAAAATTCTTTAGCATATATTTAGTTTAACCACTTGTTAAAGATGAAAGCATTTTTTTTTACTAATGAGATGGATATGTTTGTTTTTACATAAAGAATTAAATCCTAGCTGAGTATTTGATTCCACAGGACATAGATCTTTGAGAGCTGACCAACATTTTGATTTTATGTTCATCGGTGTTGAGGACTGCGCTTCACATGACTACATGGAACAAAGTGGTACAACTTGGAGGCCACTTCAGAAATTGTTGGAAATTCTGTCCTAATCACATACCAAAATTCAGCAAACATTTTTTTATGAAACTTAATTCATCAACTCAATAGCAATTTTTAAATTCAATCATTCTAACACAATACAATTCAAAGATATACTCATTTGCTACTTACATGTAGAGGAATGACAGTCGGAAAATATTTTTTAAACTCTGTTTTCTATAATTAAACCATTATGTTTCCATAATAGAAGAAAATTTTGTATATACAGCACAAACACAGCAATTCATAGCATAATAGCATTGAATCTGAGCCGAGGTGTTTCCAATAGCTTTCGTTGGCATTGACCGACATGCAGACATGCGCAGTGCAAAGTGCATTTGTGGTGTCTTTAGAACCAAGGCTGCAGTCAAGTTGCACAATCCAACAAGGACAGCACTCCCAGAAATACCCCACACTTACTACACATTTGACTTTGAATTAATTTTTGGTGATTATATTTTAAAAGCCTTTCTAATGTTGCCATTTTTTTTCATGATTCCCACATTCAGTTTCATATTCCTTTGTAGGATCATGACCCCGGATTTAAGAAGCTACTGTACTTTCCTGGATGGTGGGCCTAGTATCTATCATCAGCATCCCACGAAATTTGTTAGGAATTACTCGCCCCCTCCTCCCCTCCTCTACCGCAAACCTAGGAAATGAGAAACTTCTAGGCTGGCGGGGCCCTGCCAGGTGTGTGTTAACAAGGCCCCCATGCATTTCCCAAGCTCAAGGTCAAGAACAACTGGTTTAGAGCATGCTGCCTGCCTGGCAGTGTTGATAAACAAGGTAATACAAAGGGTCAGGCCTGGTTAGGCCTCGTGCTCAAGAGATTGTTTTCTCTGTTTCCTTCTGCAGGCGATCTGAGAGCAACTGAGGGTCTCTAAAACAGCAAGGTGACCAGAGTAGACCTTTCCTTCAAAGCCACCTCTCTTGCGGCAGTGTAGAGCAGGAGGTAGAAGGAAGCAGTTGCCTTCCTTCAGGGCTAGCTTCTCTAGACCTTCATGTCTACTTTCTGCCCACTCGTTCTTGTTATTTCTATGGCCTCTCGCTCACCTTCCTACTTTACCAGGCTAGCTAGATGACTCAACTCACTGAATGTCTGACAACCATTTTATACAAAACATAAACAGAGGCATCACTAAAGATCCATCAACCCCCACATTCAATTACTCACTTCCTATTCATCTGCCCAGAAGTCCTTGGCACATGTTTTATTCTGACATTAACACATTAACATATACAGTGGTAGGTGCCTATGGATGAATGCCTTAGAGAGAGAAATGGACATTATTTGTGTTTACATCGCATGGACACTCAGTAAAGGGAGTGTAGCAACAACTGTTCAGTGGATGGAGTGAATGCAGTCCCTTACTGCTGTGGGAGACAAACAAATAGGAGCTGAGGAGAGGCATTTGCACAGCCAATTGGTACAGGAACTGCAAACCCATAGATGGTCCCTGGTAAGCCTTTGAAGCCCAGCAATCAGGTAGGCAATATGAAGAAAAGATCGATTATGAGGAAGCAGAATGAGGTTACAAGAAATTAGCAGAGGGAATGGGTGCTGGAGTTGGGTAGGGGCAAGTATATATTTAGCTTTCTGGAAAACCGCAGAAGATGTAAAAGGAGATAAACTAGCAACATTTCAAAGCAAGGCCGTGAAGCAGACAGCATTATAAACTTGTCTTTAAAGGAGTGGGAATATAAATATGCAATTGAAGAACTAGAAGGAAATATCAACAGCATGGGAAGACTGAGGATAACAAGGAAGAGTCTAGGAAGTGCTCAAGAGTCGCAAAGGTGTAAATAAGATGATGGATGCAGAGGAAAGGGCTAGCCTAGGAATGCAGAATCTGACAAAAAGGTGGCCGTGGGTGTGCTGCGTTTGTACTCACTGAGCACGCCAGTACTGAAATCAGAAGGTGGAGAAAGCAGTGGAAGCTGAGGTAAAGAAAAGCCGACAAGTAACTACTGAAGAGTAGCGAATGGGCTACACGGATGGCTCATGGGTTACGAGCATGTGTTGCTATTGGAGAGGACCAGGATTCAATTCCCAGTGTCCATTGGTGGCTCAACACCATCCCTAATTGCAATCCCAGGGAATCCTGCCGCCTTCTGACTTTCATAGGCACCAGGCATGCATGTGGTGCAGAAACATATGCAGACAAAACATTCATTCACCAAAAATAGAAAATAAAAAAATAACAATAAAAATAAAGACAAATGGAGGCAGAAAGCAATTGGTGGCCTTGGAGAGACAGGGCAATGTTCAGAACAACAATGCATGGATGGGTAGAGCATCAATAAGAGACTCTAGCACACACTTCCATGCTCTGCCCTGCTGGCTCCATTGTCTGGACTGTTTCGGCTCCTTTCCTCACCTGTTGAAAGCCTTCTAGTTTTCCTTTCTTTTCTCCTCTTTTCTTTCTTTTTTTTAAAATTGAAAGTAGTTTTTTTCTCACATAATATATCCTGATTAGGGTCTCCCCTCCCCCACTCTTCTGGCTCCTCCACACCTCCTTTCCCATCTAGACCTACTCCCTTTCTGTCTTTCATTAGAAAAAAACAGGCTTCTAAGGGATAATAATAAAATAAGATAAAACAAAAACTAACACAAAGGAATTGGACAAAACAAACAGAAAGAAAGAGCCCAAAAGAAGGCACAAGAATCAGAGTTTGCACACTTGGGAATCCTATAAAAATACTAAAAAAGGGGCTGGAGAGATGGCTCAGAGGTTAAGAGCACTGACTGCTTTTCCAGAGGTCCTGAGTTCAATTCCCAGTAACCACATTGTGGCTCACAACCATCTGTAATGAGATCTGGCACCCTCTTCTGTATACATAATAAATAAATAAATCTTAAAAAGAAAACACAAAAAAGAAGTCATAATATATACACAAAGGACCTGTAGAGTAAAAAGAGACAAGAAAAACATATATTAATAAAAATTTTAAAAAGATAAAGTTTTAAAAGGTGAGGGGGGGGGGTGGACAAGCCCTGACACAACCTTTTAAAAAGATAAAGTTTTAAAAGGTGAGGGCGGGTGGACAAGCCCTGACACAACCTTATGAGACAGGGAACCCCAAAGATGCCATTGAGTTCATTTTTTGTTGGCACATGCAGCCTACCCTTAAGAGTAGTTTGTTTCCCCAGTGAGCCTCCCTTGGAGAAAAAAGCAAATTTTCATTTGTAAGTGGTTATCAACTGGAGAGGGCTTCTAGCTTAGGGATGGGGCATGTGTCCACTTGTAGTTTCAGCTCTAGGACCCTAATGGTGCAGACTGGTGCAGGCCCTGTGCAAGCTGTCTCAGTCTCTGTGAGTTCATGTGAGCTTTGCTCATGTTGATTTAACCCGGCCTTGTTTTCTTGGTGTCCTCCATCCCTTCTGGCTCTTACACTGATTCTTCCTCTTCTTCTATACTATTTATTCCCTGAGCCTTGAAGGTAGGGATTTAATAGAGCCATCCTATTTAGGGCTGAGTGTTCCAAAGTCTCTTGTTCTCTGCATAATGTCTGGCTAAAGGTCTCAGTATTTGTTCCCATTTGCTGCAGGAAATAGCTTCTCTGATGATGGCTGAGCAAGGCACTGGTCTATGAGTATAGCATAATGTCCTTAGGAGTCATTTCATTGCTACATTATTTTGTTGGGAGTTTTGTTGTTGTTGTTGTTTGTTTGTTTGTTTTGTTGTTTTAAAACAGTAGTATTTGGTTTTAGCCTAGGTCCCTGAGTCTCAGGTCACCCATGGCAGTTTGGGGAAGGCTTCCATCTCCTGGAGTGTGCCTCAGTCAAATCAGATATGGGTTGGTTACTCCCACAAACATTGTGTCACCATTGCATTAGCTTATCTTGCAGGCAGGGCACCATTGGAAATCAAAGGGATTGTGACTGGGTTGTTTATGTTTCTCCTCTAGCAGCCTGCAGAGTACCTTCCAGAACCAAAGACACTAGCACACAGGGGTAAAGGTTTTAAGTAGGCACCAGCTTGACTTCTCCATGTTCCAGTGAGTTGTGTGGGTGCTGAAGGGGCTTTGCCTTCAATTTGTGGAGAGGAATCTATAGTCTTGGCAACAGCCTGGGTTGTTAGGGGGTGCTCCTTTGACCAACAACTCAATTAGCTGTAACACAATCCCAGCACTAGAAGCTTTACTGAGTAACAAGAGATGGACAGCTGGGACTCTGTCCGTGCCCCCCCCAAACACACACCCTGATTGTTTGGCAATTTCATTTAGATCACCTTCATGTCTGTATATATTCTAGGAAGTTTCTTCTACTGTGTTAGGTTTCTGTATTACCCCTCAAATGGCCCTATATTTTAGCTGTCCTCTCCCTGTATTCCATCATTCAATCCCCTCCTCCCTCCACCTCTTCACTTGACCCTCCTGTTCCAATCTGCCCCCATCCACACCCATCCATAACTATCTATTCTATTCCCCTTTCCTAAGAAGAGCTGTCTGACACCCATCCCTGTCTACTCCAATCCCTTGCTCTATACCGCTGTGGTCCTACAGATTGTGACTTGGTTATTATTGACTTAACGTAACTATATATATATATATATATATATATATATATATATATATATATATATATATATATATATATATATATATATATATATATATCCACATGTAAATGAATGAATACATACCATATTTGTCTTTCTGGATTTGGATTACCTCTCCTGGGATGATTTTTTTCTACTTCCATCCATTTACAGGTGAATTTCATGATTGCATTTATTTTACTGGCTGAACAATACTCCAACGTGTAAACGTACCACCTTTTTTTAATCCATTCATCTCTTGAAGGAAATCTAGGTTGTTTCCAATTTCTGGCTATTATGAATAGAGCAGCAATGAACATGGTTAAGTATCTGTGTGGTAGGATGAAGCCATCTATGGATATATGCCAAATGGTGGAATAGATGGATTTTGATGTAGATGAATTCCCATCTTCCTGAGGAAAACCCACACTAATTTCCACATTGGCTGTACAAGTTTGCACTCCCACCAGCAATGGATGAGCATTCCCCTTGCTCCACATCCTCCACAGGATGAATTCTCACTGTTTTTATTGATCTTAGCCATTCTGACAGGTTTAAGATGAAATCTCAAAGTAGTTTGATTTGCATTTCCCTGAAGACTAAGGATGTTGAACATTTCTTTAAATGTTTCTCAGCCATTTGACTTTCCTCTTTTTAGAATTCTCTGCTTTTAGATCTGTACCCTATTTTTAATTGGGCTATTGGTTTTCTTGATATCTAGGTTTTTTTAGTTCTTCATATATTTTGGATACTAGTTCTCTATCAAATGTATAGTTGATAAACATCTTTTTTCCCATATTTTAGGCTGCAGCTTTGTCCAAATGATAGTGCCCTTTACCCTAGAGAAGTTTTTCAGTTTCGTGAGAAGCCATTTAC